>NW_016807278.1:3220488-3229285 GCF_001698545.2 Rhinopithecus bieti
TCCCAAAGTGCTGGGATTACAGGCTTGAGCCACCGCGCCCGGCCAGCAAAAATATTGTTAAAGCCTTTATGCAATAATAAAAACAGTGACCTCCGGGGATATGGTGGTTATTTTCAGAAATATTTTGCTTATCATTTTGAGGGAAGAATATCACAGAACTGTATTTCCCTAAGGATTAAAAAATAGCAGGGGTTAATAACAGCATGAAAAATTCAATTCCCCATCTGGATTCATTTTATTAACACCAAAAGCCAAGGGCTGGTGGAGGATGCGTGGAGGCAGACGACTGTGTGTGTGTATTATGCAGATATAGATAAATGAAGGATATATATATAAATGAAAGATATATGTCTCTATATGAAATATTTAAGTGACGTTTGTTCACTGTTTTATCCAAATGCCATCTAATCAGGACCTTTTTTTTTTTTTGAGACAGAGTTTCGCTCTTGTTGCCCAGGCTGGAGTACAGTGGCGCGATCTTGGCTCACTGCAACCTCCACTTCCCAGATTCAAGCTGTTCTCCTGCCTCAGCCTCCTGAGTAGCTGGGATTACAGGCATGCGCCACCATGCCTGGCTAATTTTTTTGTATTTTTAGTAGAGACAAGGTTTCGCCATGTTGATCAGGCTGGTCTTGAACTCCTGACCTCAGGTGATCCGCCTGCCTCTGCCTCCCAAAGTGCTGGGATTACAGGTGTGACAGAACTTTTTTTTTTAACTTCAGATATAGCTGGAACCAAATATTCCTAAGAACAAGACGTTATTCTTAGTTGGGAATAGTAAGATATTCTATATTCTGAAAGAATTGGTAGCATAAAGGGTTATTGACCTCAATGCTAATTGTAAGATCCTAGAGAGGTATTAAAATTAGTCTTTGTTTTTGTAGGTAACCTTCCTTGAAGAAGTTACTGAGTATTATATAAGTGATGATGAGGATCGCAAAGGACCATGGGAAGAATTTGCAAGGGATGGATGCAGGTTCCAGAAACGAATTCAAGAAACAGAAGATGCTATTGGATATTGCTTGACATTTGAGCACAGAGAAAGAATGTTTAATAGACTCCAGGGAACATGCTTCAAAGGACTTAATGTTTTCAAGCAATGTTAAGATGAGTTGGCAGCCTGTAGTCCTAGCATACACTACCTCTTACCTGAGAGGTGTCTTTTAAAAACAAATCTTGGCAGCTGTCCTTTGACTTTTTTTTTTTTTTTTTGGGGAATGTAAATTGGGTCTAGTTTTTTTTTTTTTTTTTTAGGGGAAATATAACTTGGATCTAGTTTTTTTTTTTTTTTTTTTTTTTCCAACGTATCCCACTCAGAAACATTCAGGTTTGAAGCCAGCCCTGATAATGAAGGATGAACTAGTGTAATTTCGAATCCTCCCTTTTTTGATTTAGTTGGATGTGCTTTTAAATGTCCTTTGCATGCATGAGGTGAAAAGGGGACCTTTTTGAGTTGTCATTTTGCACTTTCAAAACTTATTTTCTTGGAAAACAATATTTATAGGGCTTAAAGCCCATTTTCATTTCAATCTAAATTATGTGTGCCTATCTGAAAACTTTGGGCTCTTGTTTCTTTCCCAAAATTCAGAAGTTAATGGGCTTTTATGTTTTTCTATATTTTTTTATTTCAATGATTTGGCCTATCTACCTTAGGCTGAAAAATAACCTTGTGTATGCTACCAACTTAAAGTACAGTATTTTGTGTCACTTTTTTTCTTGTAAAAATGACTTGGGTTGAAAATGTGTGTTAACCTTTTGTTTCTACATTAAGTTATACCTAGGATATTTCCAAGGATTGCCACAAAACCCGTATGTGCAGTACTTTACTACTTTGGGAAAGCTGCATCTTTCTACCAAATTTTAACATCTAATGTATTTAATTTCTTTGGAAACTGTTCCTTGGAGAGGGTTCTGTACATGTTATTGTAGTTCCCAGTTTAATATAGTTCTTTGTATCTCTTAACAGGTTGAAGTTGTTGCAGAACACTCTGGAAAGTAATAATTACATCATAATCATTTATTTTTTAAACTTAAAAGCCTAACAATTTCCTAGAAAGAAAATAGGAGACATCTCAGAGCAATTTGGTTTTGGTGTATATGTTCTCAATAGAAAACCAGTGTTAACGAATATCATGCCTCAGCACTGTCACTTTTAAAACCTGTCAGGATCCCACTGTAAAATTGGAAATGGGCAGTTCTGAATTTTCACATTTGAAATGTAAAATATAAACTTCAGTCAGTATCCAGGTTTATTGTGTCCTACTGTTTAATAAGGAGAGAAGTAATGGCAAGGCCTTTACTTTCAGGAAAGGATAGAGGTATAGATTAATGACTACAAAGTCTTAAGCCCAAAGCTTACTTTGAATTGAAGTCTTCGCATTGACTGCTTGTGTTTGGTTTATTTGTGTTTAGCTTTACAAGGTACACATAAGTTAGGCTGAGGGGTTGTTAACTCTTCAGTGGTCTACTTTCATTCTGTGTGCTTCCTGTCACAGGTAATGGAAGACATAAGTAGAATAGGTGACCTCTTAGTTTTGAACTTATTTAAGTGTGGGAATGAATTTTTCATCAGAAGTGCTTACAGGGTTACTACCTCAGTTTACAATCTACCTGGTCATTATTTTATTTCTATCTGGTTCTACAAACTGCCTCCACTGTTTATATATTCATAATTAAACACATTGAGAATGCAACACTATAAAAGCTGGTCAAGTTTTTGCAGAGCCCTTATTCTGTGTGTTTTGTGCACCTCCACTTCAGGTAATCATAGGGAGCGCATTTACAGGATGGTCTAACAACATGAAAACAGGCTAGTTTCAAGCAACAGTGATGTCGATTGGCAAGCAGGCATCATTTGCCTTGAAAAAAGCCTTTTGACAACATAATAGGCATTCTTTTAAAACCAAGCTAAAACATTTTATTTCCGAGACTTACGGTGTGTTTTCTGTTTCTGAAACCTAGCACCTCTGTGTATTTGAAAATAATGAGACATCTTTCATTGGATTTTGGAAAATTGTTCCCCATGGGATTCTAACCTCACTACCAAATATGTGAAAGCTTGATTAAGAGGTCTTTCATGTACTAACCTCCTTGGAAGAAGTGATCAGAAGTTGATAAGAAGGACAGAAAGGACTATTTTAAAGTTGGACTGAAGGAGAAAAAAGCAAAATTCTTGTTTCATCCCAATTCTAGTTAGAACAAAGTTAAACCCCATAATCTTAAAGAGAAAATCTTTGGAGGTTTTAATTAAACATTTTACACATTTAAAGTCTTATTAATGGTGCTTTAAGTGTCAATGTAGCATGTAAAAGGCTTTGTACAGACAGGTAAAAGTTCCATTTCTGAGTAATAAAATGTAACACCTCTTCATCTTTGACTTGAAATCAAAACTATCAGATTTTATTTTTGTATAATTTAAGGAAGGTAAAGTTAGGGGACTAGAAGACTCTAAATCGGCTTCTACAGATCAATGATTTAAATGTAACTAGTGTGTTGGGATTTTATAGTTAAAATTATATTTGTGTATATAACAACTAATCTGTAAATTGTAATAAATATATTTGCAATTATTAAATGTTAAATTATATTTTGGTTCAACTTTATATGATATATATCATAGTATTTTACAGTGGTTTTGGAATTAGCAGGATTCGTATAATTGCAAACAACATTACAGTAATAGAAGAATTTGGTTCTTGAAGTATTATGAGAGGCCCTTCTAAGAAACTGAAGATTTGATTCTAAAATTGGCCCTAGCTTTTCAGTTCTGCTGCAAAGAAAATTAAACTGGATATTCACAGAAGCAATAACATTCAGATACTTGGCTTAGCAACTAGTGCTTACGTAGCAGGGAGATCTCTGTTTTGTGCATTATTTATTTATTTTTTTTGAGACAGAGCCTTGCTTTGTTACCCAGGCTCCATTGAAGTGGCGCAATCTCAGATCACTGCAACCTCCACCTTGTGGTTTCAAGCGATTCTTCTGCCTCAGCCTCCCAAGTAGCTGGGATTACAGGCACCTGCCACCATGCCCAGCTAAATTTTGTATTTTTAGTAGAGATGGGATATCACCATGTTGGCCAGGTTGGTCTCGATCTCCTGACCTCGTGACCTGCCCGCCTCAGCCTACCAAAGTGCCAGGATTACAGGTGTGAGCCACTGCCTGGCTGTTTTGTGTGTTATTAATCATGATAATCATGGTATTGTAAAATCATGATGCTCTCTCATTTATAAAAGTGGGCCAGGTATGGTGGCTCATGCCTGTAGTTCCAGCACTTTGGGGCCTGGAGTTCAAGACCAGCCTGAGCAATATAGTGAGACACCTCTACAAAACAGAAACAAACTGGCCCATGGTGTCGCACACCTGTGGTCCCAGCCTATAGACCTAGTTACTTGGGAGGCTGAGGCAGGAGGGGTGCTTGAGCACAGAAGTTCAGGCCTGCAGTGAGCTGTGATCACACCATTGTACTGCAGCCTGGGTGATAGACTCGTCTCAAAAAATAAAGTCAGATGGAATCATGCTTTAATACTAGATAATTAATGTATCATTGAGACTGCCTCAAAAGAAAAAAAATCAGAAAAAATTTTACTCTGAAAAGAAAGCATTTGGGTTATGGCAGCCCTATTAATGGATTAAAGAATAATAGCACTCTTAATTCAGGTACTTTCAAGATGAAAGGATAATGAAGAAAAGTTATTAAGATACATTTTTTTTTTTTTTTGAGACGGAGTCTCGCTCTGTCGCCCAGGCTGGAGTGCAGTGGCCGGATCTCAGCTCACTGCAAGCTCCGCCTCCCGGGTTTACGCCATTCTCCTGCCTCAGCCTCCCGAGTAGCTGGGATTACAGGCGCCCGCCACCTCGCCCGGCTAGTTTTTTTGTATTTTTTTTTTTAGTAGAGACGGGGTTTCACTGTGTTAGCCAGGATGGTCTCAATCTCCTGACCTCGTGATCCAAAGTGCTGGGATTACAGGCTTGAGCCACCACGCCTGGCCGTATTAAGATACATTTCTGAACTGGAAGGAAAGAAACTAACATTTAGTTGCAGTTAAACAATATTTAGTACAAACTGAGTTGACATCCCCGGGATATAATTTTATTTCTATCTTGGGGTTAATTGAAGCATGTCTGCCATTCCCCAGTAATAAATGGCTACATTTACATTAAGCCAGATTTATTGCTATGCTTATCCTGATATTTTGTAGAAATTGTGTTATTTTTCTTTTGTACTTTAGTAGAAAGTTAAAAGCAAATATTTAATTGCTGACTTCAGAATTTCTTGTTTTTTTGAGACAGGGTCTTGCTCTGTTCTCCAGGCTGCAGTGCATTGGTGCGATCTTGGCTCACTGCAGCCTCAACAGCCTCAACCTCCCGGCTCAAGCGATTCTCCAACCTCAGCCTTCTGAGTAGCTGGGTCTCCAGGTGCACACCACCACACTCAGCTAATTTTTCTGTTTTTTGTACAGATGGGGTTTTGCCATGTTGGCCCGGCTGCGACCTCAGAAATTTCGATAGTTACTCAGATTTGGGAATTTGGTGTTCTCTGGCATATTCTCATTTGGAGACTTCATTTGGACTCTATTCTCTGTACCTTTTTAAAATAAAAATGGGAAATTTTCATTTTTTTCTCATAACAATGCATGTTGTTTATAAAAGCATCTAATACAGAGAGATACAAAGACATTTTTGGTACATTAAAAGATAATGCTTCCCAGGGTGCCTTTCTGAGCTGAGAAACTTAATTTCCTTTTATCTGTAAAAAGAGGTTTTGAGAGTTATTTAATGATACACATGTTAGCTATTTGGAATCTTTCCTTATGAACTTAGTTGAATGTTTTGTGATCGACACAAAACACCAATCTTCCTTCCTGGGTGTGCTCCAGCGAGACAAGTTTGTTGGTCAGTTATAACTTTAAAATACAAAGGCAGCATGATACTGAGATCTATAATAATCGGTATCATAAAGAGGATACACAAATCTCTTCTAACCCTGCTGACTTTGAAGATTCATCAAGTAGGACCTATGATGCTTTCAACCAATATGTTTCAGTGGCAGATTTGACATCAGGGAATTTAAAGAGAACTAACTCATTCTACACATGGAATGGAGAAGGCGGTTGAGAGTAGGGGTTATGTATTACCACGTAAGCAATTTGAGTTACATCAGTGTTCCACCACTGGCAGACTCCTTAATCTCATCAGGGAGAGACAGGGAAAACTAGGTTTGTGGAAAGTAGGCTGCTTGATCCACAGGGAGGATACCCTAGAGATTGAATGAGTCTGAGAGCCACGAGGCCTGGAAAGCTGTACTAGAAGGGAAGCAGCTTTGGAACAATTTTTCAGGTTTTGTTCTTTTAATCTTTTACACTTCCCCCTTTATCTCAGTAATATCCTTTCCGTTTCCTCCTGCCTTTATTTGCTGAATATTTTATTTTCACTGCTGTTACTATAGATCCTTACCAAGAAGAAGGATGAAGAACTTAATAGCAAAAGAAGAGCACAATTGCCAGAGATGCAAGAAGAAAGGACCTCACACAGTTCTTGACTTTTCTACAAAGCTCATTGCACATTTTCCCACTAAAATGTTGGGTAAATATTTACACTTAAGATTGGATTGGCCAGGGGTGGTGGCTCACACCTGTAATCCCAGCACTTTGGGAGGCCAAGGTAGGAGGAACTCTTGAGCCCAGGAGTTCAAGACCAGTGTGGGCAACATGGCAAAACCATCTCTACAGAAAAAAAAAGAAAAAGAAATTAGCTGGGCATAGTGGTGCATGCCTGTAGTCCCAGCTACTCAGGAGGCTGAGTTGGGAGCTGTGATTGAATCGATTGAATCACTGCACTGCAGCCTGGGCGACAAAGGGAGACCCTGTCTCAAAAATGTTGGGGGGGAAAAAAACAGATTAACTTTCAGAAACATTCCAAGGATGTTCAGGGTCAAAGAGGTGATAGTAAAGCTGAATAATGCTGCTTTGAGTTAAGCCTTCTTTTCTTTCTTTTTTTTTTTTTTTTTTTGAGACAGTGTCTCACTGTCACCCAGGCTCTGAAGTACAGTGGCATGATCACAGCTCTCTGCAGCCTCGACTTCCCAGGCTCAGGCAATCCTCCCACCTTAGCCTCTTGAGTAGCTGGGACCATAGGTGTGCACTTTGCTCACCTATTTTTTGTAGAGACAGGGTCTCTCACTGTTGCCCAGGCTCGTCTCAAACTCCTGAACTGGAGCAATCAGCCCACCTTGGCCTCCCAAAGTGCTGGGATTATAGGCGTGAGTCATCAGGTCCGGCCAAACTTCCTTTTCTTAATGGGGTTCACATATCAGCTCTGGAGGCAAAAACCAGAGGAGTCCCAGGAGTTTTGAAAAAGACTTATCTGGATATATGTTCTGAAATGGGTGTTTTTAAGACCGAATTTTATATGAAAGACTAGTTCCTCTTTGGATCTCAAATAATCACCTCAAAGAGACCTCTGATCAGTCTATCCCCAAGCCCTCCTTTTCTCTCACAGTACCTTTTAAAATTATGTTCACTCTGCCCTCATCTTGTTAACATTTTTACTCATTTCTCATCTACCCCCACCCTCACTAGTCTGTAAATTCCATGAGAGCAGGGATCTTGTTTATGAGTCCAGAGCCTAGAACTGTGCCTGGTATGCTATAGTCAATAAATATTTGTTGAATAAGTTAACAACTTTTTTTTTTTTTTGAGACAGGGTTCCACTCCCATCACCCAGACTGGAGTGCAATGGTGCAATCTCGGTGCTGCAACCTCCGCCTCCCATGCTCAAGTGATTCTCCTGCCTCAGCCTCCTAAGTAGCTGGGACTACAGACAGATGCCACCACACCCAGTTAATTTTTATTTTTTTGTAGATGGGGTTTCACCATGTTGCCCAAGCCTGGTCTTGAACTCCTGGGCTCATGAGCTGCCTGTCTTGGCCTCCCAAAATGCTGGGATTACAGGCATGAGCCACCAAGCTTGGCCTTTTTTTTTTTTTTTTTTTTTTTTAATAGAGATGGGGTCTGGCTATGTTGCCCATATAGCAACTCCCGGCCTCAAGCAGTCCTCCTGCCTGGGCCTCCCAAAGTGCTGGGATTACACGTGTGAGCCACTGGGCCTGGCCAAGTTAATAGCTTTCCCAAAGTCACCTCTCTTTATCAGATTTATTGAAGTTTCATCCACACAGCCTTGTCTGACCAGAAACAAGTGTGCCACAGTCATCAGATAATGTAGAATCACGGAATTTAAATGTCCTTAGAGAAAAGCTACAGTAAGCTTTTAACTAAATTCGTAGAAAGTAATTACAAATTTCAATTTGGCTAGGGATACCACATCCATTAATTCTAGTGTCATTATTAATATAAGATACATTGTTAATTTATGAATTTAATATGCTAGCAAATCAGCTGAGACCCTTCTTTCCCAGAATTAATAGGCTGCATTGGAGTACCAGAGTATTCTTGCCACCACACCAGGGGTTTTAGCTCTTTGACAGAAGATTGGCTTTGGGTTGCTAGTGATGCTCCGTTGTGTCCACCAGATGGCGTTATCTTCCGTCTGGGAGTACCTGATGGACGCCCGTTATTACGGATCTGGTTGCTATTGCTCCCCTGGAGGTCGGTCCCTCAGTGTGTAAACAAGCTGGAAAACTGCCCTGCCCTGCCGATTCCAGGCCTACCTGGCCCAGTGTGACTCCACCTTTTTGTGGTAATTACCCAGAAGTTGGGGCTGTTTCTTATGGGAGAACCAAAGTTTGTATTTGAACACAAACAAAGGAACTGATTTTTTTTTTTTTTTTTTTTTTTTT
>NW_016807278.1:3230018-3232641 GCF_001698545.2 Rhinopithecus bieti
TTTTAGTAGAGACGGGGTTTCGCTTTGTTAGCCAGGATGGTCTGGATATCCTGACCTCTTGATCTACCCATCTCGGCCTCCTAAATGCTGGGATTACAGGCGTGAGCCTCCGCGCCTGGCCAGGAACTGATTTTTTTTTTTTTAAATCTGCTCAGAGGGAGAGTAAAATGAGCATTGTGCCGGGCGCGGTGGCTCACGCCTATAATCCCAGCACTTGGGGAGGCTGAGGCGGGCAGATCACGAGGTCAGGAGTTCAAGACCAGTCTGGCCAACATGGTGAAACCCCGTGTCTATTAAAAATACAAAAATTAGTTGGGCATGGTGGCGCATGCATGTAATCCCAGCTACTTGGAAGGCTGAGGCAGGAAAATTGCTTGAACAGGGAGCCAGGAGGCGGAGTTTGCAGTGAGCGGAGATGGCACCACTGCACTCCAGACTGGGCTACAGAGCGAGACTCCGTCTCAAAAAAAAAAGAAAAAAGAAAAAAAAGAAAAGAAAAAAGAGCGTGGTGATTTAGGAGACTGGAGGTGAGATCGAAGAGGCTGGTGTTTGATATTTGCTGCGTTTTGTGTGTTAGGGCTTTTCCACTTTGTCCCTCTCTTTAGTTGCTCAGCATTCAGTTTTCTGTTGCATTCCTGTGCATCAGAGCAGGCATTCTCAATGGGAGGAGGATACCATATTGCTTCTGGAATGGCGGATCACTGTGTTTGATGACAGAGTGGTACATGTGACTGTCCTGAAAGAAGGCAAAAAAGCCAAGAACTTTTGGGTTGGGGGTTAATGCTAGTGTTGCCAGTTTCCTTCTTTGAGCTAATAGCCAAGGCCAGGTAGATAACACACTCCTGTTTGGTAGGTTGATATTAACTCCTTGGGAGGCTGAGGTGGGAAGACTGTTTAAGCCCAAGAGTTTGAGTTGAGGCTGATGTTAGCTCCATATGAGCTGAAATCAACAAACCTAGGTGAGGGGCTGTCCTTAAGCTACTTCCAAGTGTACAGAATGGAAGGCATATAGTGTCTGCATATAACTTCCCCATGCCTGCAGTGACTAAGGCAACTTTCAACCTTATGATTGTGGTGCTTTTTCTTTTCTTGTTTTTGCTTGATTTGACTGAGTAGGGAGGGCAGGGGTTTCTTTTTTGCATCTCTAAGAATTTACATAGGAGGTTTTTTGTTTTTATTTTTACCACATGTCTAGAAACATCTAAAATGTTTTGCCACATTTTCTAGACATCCACCTCTGAATGCATTCCCTTCCCCAGGACAATTTGCTGCTGAAAGTCACAGCTCAATTGGCATGGGGTGTAACCCAGTATTGCCTGAGGGAAGTTACTTATTATTATTAATTTTTAGATGGAGTTTTGCTGTTGCTGCTCAGGCTGGAGTGCAGTGGTGTGGTCTCGGCTCACTGCGACCTCTGCCTCCTGGGTTCAAGTGATCCTCCAGCCTCAGACTTCCGAGTAGCTGGGATTACAGGTGCCCACCACCATGCCTGGCTAATTTTTGTATTTTTTAGTAGAGGCGGGATTTCACCATGTTGGCCAGGTTGGTCTCAAACTCCTGATGTCAAGTGACCCACCTGCCTCGGCCTCCCAAAGTGCTGGGATTACAGGCGTGAGCCACCACACCCATCTGGGAAGGTACTTTTTAAGAGGAATATTGAATTACAGAAGAAGGGTCTTGCTGAGAAGTCCAAAGATGGAAGCAGGTGTACGTTCTTGAAATTAATTTCCCAGGTTATTTCAAACGGAATGACAAGTTATGCTAAGCCAATGTCCCTTCTTATCCCTCCCACTCAGCATAGACCCCTCTGGGTTCTTTGGGAATGTTTGCCCCCTTGATCAGGTTTCATCTCTCCTCTAAAGGCTTCCCTGATGATGACTCCATCTCTATTATCTGCAGAACTCTTCATCTTGTTTTCAGTATTACAATACCCTCTACAGCTTTTTCAGAAACTATTTTTTCTTAGAGACAGGGTCTTGCTCTTTTGCCTAGGCTGGAGTACAGGCAGTGGCATGGTCATAGCTCACTGCAGCCTCAAACTCTTGGGCTTAAACAGTCCTCTCACCTCAGCCTCCCAAGTAGCTAGGACCACGGGCATACACCACAATGCCTGGCTAATTTTATTATTTTTGTGTGTAGAGATAGGGTCTCATTATATTGCCCAGGCTGGTCTCAAACTCCTGGCTTCAAGAGATCCTACTGCCTGGCCCTTTCAAGGTGTCACAATTATAGGCATGAGCCACCTCACTTGGCCCCTGTATGCTTTTTTATCACTGTTCATGTCACATTGACTTTTAATTGTGATTTGCCCTTTTATTTCTTCCTCTGTGGTGGAAGGGTCTGCACAGTGACCAGAATATTTTAGACACTCAATACACTTTTCCTTAACTCAAGTGACAATTTCCATAGCCTCTTTTTTCCAACACACAGGCTCCCTCCCAACATAACAAGTAATTTATGAATTCATTTCAAAGAGCAATTTTATGTGTGAAAAAGTCTATCTTCAATGTTTACATTGTTTTTTATTTGTAGTATTTGAGATTTTTTTTTTTTTTGAAAAGCTATCATTATTAGTGATGACTTGAAACCTACGTTTTTTTTTTTTTTTTTTTTTTTTTTTTTT
>NW_016807278.1:3233890-3241113 GCF_001698545.2 Rhinopithecus bieti
CTGGAGTGCAGTGGCCGGATCTCAGCTCACTGCAAGCTCTGCCTCCCGGGTTTACGCCATTCTCCTGCCTCAGCCTCCCGAGTAGCTGGGATTACAGGCGCCCGCCACCTCGCCCAGCTAGTTTTTTTGTATTTTTTTTTTAGTAGAGACGGGGTTTCACTGTGTTAGCCAGGATGGTCTCAATCTCCTGACCTCGTGATCCGCCCGTTTCGGCCTCCCAAAGTGCTGGGATTACAGGCTTGAGCCACCGCGCCGGGCCGAAACCTAAGGTTTTAAATCAGTTAATGTAAGGTCTACTTGACTAATTTTTCCAGTGGTAGCCTGAGGTTCACTGAAACATTGTCATTGCTATGAAAGGCACTTCATTATGCAGGATATCATTCATATCCAGTTTTCTAAGATGGCTGAGGACATTGTTTTTTAAACTTTTCTGTTTTTTAAATTGACAAAAATTGTATATATTTACTGTCTACAGCATGATGTTTTGAAATATGTGTACATTGTGGAATGGTAAGTCAAGCTAATTAACATATGTATTACCTTACATACTTAGCATTTTTTGTGGTGAGAACCCTTAAAATCTACTCTTAGCAATTTTCTTTTTCTATTTATTTATTTATTTGAGACAAGCTGGAGTGCAGTGGCGCAATCTCAGCTCACTGTAATCTCTGCCTCCTGGGCTCAAGCGATTCTCGTGTCTTCACCTCCCAAGTACCTGAGACTACAGGCGTGTGCCACCACACCTGGCTAATTTTTTGTATTTTAGTAGAGATGGGTTTCATCAGGTTGCCCAGGGTGGTCTCATACTCCTGAGCTCAGGTGATCTGCCCATCTCAGCTTCCCAAAGTGCTGGCATTGTAGGTGTGAGCCATCACGCCCGGGCTTTTTTTTTTTTTTTTTTTTTTTGAGACAGAATCTTGCTTGGTTGCCAGGCTGGAGTGCAGTGGCATGATCATGGCTTTCTTCAGCCTTAACCTCCTGGGCTCAGGCAATCCTCTTGCCTCAGTTTCCAGAGTAGCTGGGACTACAGGCTCACACCACCACAACAGGCTAATTTTTAAGTTATCTGTAGAGGTGAAATTTCCCTATATTGCCCAGGCTGGTCTTGAAGTCCTAGGCTCAAGTGTTCCTCCTGCCTCAGCCTCCCAAAGTGTTGGGATTACAGGTGTGAGCCACCTCACCTGGCAAATTTGCAAGAATATAATACATTGTTATTGACTATGGTCACCATGTTGTACAGTGGATCTCTTGAACTTATTCCTCCTAACTGAAATTTTGTATCCTTTGAGCAAGGTCTCCCCAACCCGCTTCTTGTTTTTTATTAACTTATTGAAGTACAATTTACATACAATAAGTTTCACTCATTTTAAGTATGAATTCAATGAGTTTTAATAAACACGTGTAGTCATACAAACACCACCAGAATCAAAATATGGGTCATTTCCATCACCCAGAAAGCTCCCTCATGTTCTTTTGTATTCAGTCCCCTTCCCAACTGCCAGCTTTTGGCAGTCATTGATCTGCTTTGCTTTGCTTTCTTTCTTTTTTTGTTTGAGAGACAGGGTCTCACTGTCACTCAGGCGGGAGTGCAGTGGTGTCATCACGGCTCACTGCAGCCTTATCTCCCTGGGCTCAGGTGATCCTCCCAACTAAGCCTCCTGAATAGTAGCTGGGACTACAGATGTGTGCGACCATACCCACCTGGTTTTTTGTTTTTTGTTTTGTTTTTGCTTTTTTTGTTGTTGTTGTATTTTTAGTAGAGACAAGGTTTTGGCATGTTGCCCAGGCTAGTCTTGAACTTCTGGGCTCAAGAGATCTGCCTGTTTTGGCCTCCCAATGTGCTGGGATTAGAGGTGTGAGCCACCACATCTGGCCTTTGATCTGCTTTCAACACTATTTTAGCTCTTCTAGAATTTCACAAAAATGGTATCATATATACAGCACGGACCCTTCTGTGTTGGGCTTCTTTAGTGTAATGCTTTTGAGATTCATCTGTGCTGTTGAGTGTCTCAGCAGTTCATTCCTTCTGTTGAGTATATCAGTAGTCCATTCCTTTTCATGGCTGAGAAGTATTTCATTGTATAATTATACCATTATTTGTTCATTTACTAGATAATAAACATATACATATATAAACACATATAAATTTGTACCTATTATGAATAAAGCTTCTATGAACCATTGAGTACAAGTGTTTCAGTGGACATATGTTTTCATTGCTTTTTGATAAATCCAGGAGTGAGATTGCTGGATCATATGGTAAGTATATATCTAATTATATAAGAAACTCCCAGTTTTCCAAAGTGGCTATACTACTTGGCAGGAGCGTATGAACTCCAGTTGCTCCACATCCTTGCCAACACTTGATATTGTAAGTCTTCTTAAGTTTAGCTGTTCTAGTGGCATCTTATTTTGGTGTAAATTTGCATTTCCTTGATGTTTAATGATATGGAGCATCTTTCCATATGTTTATTTGCATTGATAAATACCTTCTTCAGTCAAGTGTCTCTTCAAATCTTTTGTCCTTTTTTTTTAAGCCAAATTGTTAGTATTTGTATGGATTTGTGTATGTGTGTGTGTCTTTAAAAACATATTCTAGGTCAAGCACGGTGGCTCACACCTGTAATCCCAGCACTTTGGGAGGCCAAGGCGGGTGGATCATGAGGTCAGGAGATCGAGACCATCCTGGCTAACACGGTGAAAGCCGGTCTCTACTAAAAATACAAAAAATTAGCCGGGCATGATGGCAGGCACCTGTAGTCTCAGCTCTTCGGGAGGCTGAGGCAGGAGAATGGCGTGAACCTGGGAGGCGGAGGTTGCAGTGAGTGAGATCATGCCACTGCACTCCAGCCTGGGCAACAGAGCAAGACATCGTCTCAAAAAAAATAAATAAATAAAAACATATTCTAGATTTAAGTCCTTTATATATGTTTTGCAAATATTTTCTCCCAGTCTGTGGCTTGCCTTTTCATTTTTTAAATTATGTAATTTGGAGAGCAGAATTTTTTAATTTTGCAGAAGTTCAGTTTATCAATTTTTTATTCTATGGTTCGTGCTTTTCCAAAGGTCTTAGAAGTTTTTCCCTAACAAGGCCATGAATATTTTTGGTTATGTTTACTTCTAGAGGTTTTGTAGTTTTAGCTCTGACATTTAAGTCTGTCATTCACTCTGAGTTAACCTTTGTATGTGTTATGAGGGCAAGGGTTAAGCTTCATATTTTTGCACATGGATATTCAATTGTTGAAAAGACTATCCTTTCTCCATTGAGTAATTTTGGCATATTTATCAAATTTCAATTGACTGTGTAGATGGATCTATTTCTGAACCCTGTATTGTTTCATTGATCTGTATCTCTGTGCTTACATAAATACCACACTGCCTTGATTACTGTAACTTTATAGTGAGTCTTGAAATTACTTTATTCTTTTTCAAAATGTTTCTTTTTTACTCCAGGCCCTTTGCATTTTTTTTAAAGAAACAAATCTTTATTGTCTAGAAATACATATTTAAAAAATCCCCTTCAAAAGATGCTATTCACTCATTTCCCCATTTCCTCTTCTTCCACACCTCTGATATAAAGGACATTATTACACCTTATTAAAACTTCACCTAGATGTCCAGGCAATGTGTCATTTATGAATTCTGTGTCTGCAAGCTGCCTGTTCATATAGCCATCTACAGATACTAGGTAGCCCTTATTCTCCATTCCCACTTAAGCTTCACCATCACTGGCTCTCCTGTTAATCCACTGAGGAAAGATTTGAGATTGCGGGGTAAACTCATCATAACTAAAGGGAATGTTGTGGGCTATTTGCCACCGACCTAGCTGCTACTCTCCTGTCCCTCTTAATTCAGCAGGTATTGCAGGTCCCGAACCACTGAGCTTCAAGAGAAATGGCTGCCAAATAGGAGTGTCACCCTTTGCATTTCTATTTGAATTTCAGGACTAGCTTATTAATTCTTACCAAAAAAATGCGGGGCAGGTGGCGGGTGCTGGTGGGGCATTGAATGGGATTACACTGACTCTATGGATTGATTTAGGAAGAGTTGACATCTTAACAATATTGAGTCCTTTGACCCATAAACACACTATATCTCTCCATTTATTTGAGTCTTTTTAAATTTCTCTCAAGTGTTCTGTAGTATTCAATATATTGATCTTGTACATATTTTGTCACATTATCCCTAAATATTTCCTTTTTGAGATACTATTGTAAATTGTACTTTTCTCATTTCAATTTCCACTTCTTTGCTAGTAATATAGAAATACAATTTATTTTTCTATATTAACTGTCTTGTGACCTTAGAATATTTTACACAGATGATCACGTCTTAGAATAAAAATAGTTTTGCTTCCTTCTTTCTCATCTGTATGCCTTTTATTTATGTTTATCTTGCTTTATTGTACCGGCTAGTATACCAAGTACAAAGTGAAATAGAAGTGGTCAGAGGAGGCATCCTTACCTTGTGTTTAGGATCAGTGACATCTTCTTTTTCATTCCTGATCTTGGCAGTTTATGTCGTCTTCTCTGTCTCTCTCTCTTTCTCTCTCTTTTTTTGCTTATCAGTCTGGCTAGAGGTTTATTAATTTTATTGATCTTTTCAAAGAACCAGCTTTTGGTTTCATTGATTGTTTTCCAGTTGTTTTTTTTTTATTTTGCTTTGTTTTGTCCATTGATTTCTGATCTGTAGTGCATTTTCTTTCTTTTACTTTTTCGGGTTCAATTTGTTCTTTTTCTAATTCTTAAGGTGGCACTAAGACCACTGATTCAAGACCTTTCTTTTCTTCTAATATAAATATCTAATGCTAAAAAGTTCCCTATAGGCACCATTAGCTGCTTCTCACATGTGTTTACATGTTGTGTTTTTGTTTTCATTCAGTTCAAGCTATTTTCTAATTTCCTGTGTGATTTCTTCCACCTATGGCTATTGGAAGTGTGTCATTTAGGCCAGGCACAGTTGCTCACACCTGTAATCCCAGCACTTTGGGAGGTCGAGGCAGGAGGATCACTTGAGCCCAGGAGCTCGAGACCAGCCTGGGCAAAATCGGGAGACCCTGTCTCTACAGAAAAACGAACAAACAAAACAACAACAACAACAACAAAAACCTGGACATGGGGGCACACATTTGTGGTCCTAGTTATTCAGGAGACTGAAGTAGAAGGATTTCTTGAGCCTGGGAGATTGAGGGTGTAGAGAGCTGTGATTGTGCCACTGTACTCCAGCCTAGGTGACAGAGTGAGACCCTGTCTCCAAAAAAAGAAAAATTAAAAGTATGTCACTTAATTTTTAAATTTAAACATTTGAAATATCCCAAATATCTTGTTGACTTCTAACCTGATTTTATGGTGCCTAGATAAAATTACTTTCTTTTATTCGAATCCTTTTAAATGTATTGAGATTTGTTTTACGTCTGTCTTGTAGAGGGTTCCATATATGTTTGACCAAAAAAATGTGTATTCTGCCTTTGCTACTGACATGTTCTCTATATGTTGTTTAGGTCAAGTTGATTGATAATGTTGTTCAAAGCCTCTATATACTTACTGATTTTCTAATTGTTTTATAAATTGATATCCAAGAGAGCCGTATCAAAACACCAACTATAATTGTTCAACTGAATTGTTTATTTCTGCATTCTCTACTGTCAGTTTTTACTTTCTGTGTTTTAGGGCTCTTTGCTAGGTGCATTTAGATTTATTATTGTTTATTTTCCTGATTTTGCCCCCATGGGGACATTTTGAAAAGTCTGGAGACATTTTTGGTTGTTGTAACTGGGGAAATGCTGCTGGCACCTAGTAGCTAGAAGCCAGAGATACTGCTTAACATTCTACAATGCCTGGACAGGCTCTGAAACAAAGACTTAATCAGCTCACAATGTAGAGACTGAGGTCGAGAAACCAAGTTTCTTTTAATACTTAATCCCTAAAGCTGTAGCAATTTTAAATAATAAATGCTTCTCAGTTTTTGGTATGCCTTTGGTTCATTTTCAGATGCCTGAAATGTTTATTTTTATCAGTTTTTTCCAGTTTTATATTTGCTTTTGAAGAGGAGAATTTGCAGATCTCTTCATAACACCACGAAATGGAAGTCTGTCCATCATTTAACATTTAACCTGTTGGTGTCTTCATATTTAAAGTAAGTTTTTTTGTAGATAGCATTCAGTTGGATCTTTTTTTAAAAAATGCAACTGAGGCCAGGCACGGTGGCTCACGCCTGTAATCCCAGCACTTTGGGAGGCTGAGGCAGGCGGATCACGAGGTCAGGAGATCGAGATCATCCTGGCTAACACGGTGAAACCTGGTCTCTACTAAAAAAATACAAAAAATTAGCCGGTGGGCAACTGTAGTCCCAGCTACTCGGGAGGCTGAGGCAGGAGAATGGCATGAACCCAGGAGGTGGAGCTTGCAGTGAGCCGAGATCATGCCACTGCACTCCAGCCTGGGCAACAGAGCAAAACTCCATCTCAAAAAGAAAAAAAAAGCAATCTGACATTGTCTGCCTTCTAATTGGGAATATTTAGACCATTTACATTTAATGTAATTATTGATAGAGTTAAGATTAAATCTATCTTGTTTTTGTTTTCTGTATTTTTATTTTCTTACCCTTTTTTGTGATTCCATTTTACCTTCATATTGGCTTATTAGCTACACCTCTTTATTTGATTTTAGCAACTGTTGTTTAAATATATGACTTTAACTCATCATAGTCACAGTATACCTTTAAATAACATTATGCCACTTCATGTATATTACCTCACTTGTGTGTATCTGTGTGTGTGTGTGTGTGTGAGCACCTAACAACAGTATGCTTCCATTTCCTCCCTCCTGTCCCTTGTGCTACTGTTGTGGTGCCTTTTTTCTTATACAAAATTTATAAGCCTACAATATGTTGCTATTATTTTTGCTTTAAAGAGTTCATCATCTTTTAAAGAGATTGAGAATTAGAAAACATCTTTATTTACCACTTGTTTACCATTTTTGCTGCTTTGTGTAGATCAAATTTTCTATTAGGTATTATTTTCCTTCTGCCTGAAGAGCTTCTTGAACATTTCTTGTCATGTAACCTTGCTGCTGATGATTTCTCTCAGATTTTGTCTGAAAAAGTCTTTACTTCTTCCTTCACTTTCAAAAAATATTTTTATTAGCTTTAGTATTCTAGGTTGATGGTTTTTCTTTCAGTATTTTAAGAACTAGATGAGATAATGGAGTGACTTTGTTTTTTTT
>NW_016807278.1:3243226-3271556 GCF_001698545.2 Rhinopithecus bieti
GGCGCCCGCCACCTCGCCCGGCTAGTTTTTTGTATTTTTAGTAGAGACGGGGTTTCACCGTGTTAGCCAGGATGGTCTCGATCTCCTGACCTCGTGATCCGCCCATCTTGGCCTCCCAAAGTGCTGGGATTACAGGCTTGAGCCACCGCGCCCGGCCGAGTGACTTTGTTTTGAGACAGGGTCTCCCTCTGTCACCCAGGCTGGAGTGCATTAGCACCATCATGGCTTACTACAACCTTGAGCTCCTGGGCTCAAGCAGTCCTCCTGCCTCAGCGTCCCTCCCAAAGTGCTAGGATTACAGGTGTGAGCCAGTGCACCTGGCCAAATAACTTCTTTAAACTCTTCAAGTCCCTGATTTTGTGCTAGGCTCCTTAAAGTTAAGATGTTAGATGAAACACCTGTCTTCTCAAGTTAACTGTTTTGTTACCTTTTCTCAGTAACAAAGTCTGACACTGCTCTTGGGCTCATACCCATGTTTCCTGTCATTTTTTTTTTTCCCTTGTGGGGTTACACATTGGCCTATCAAGAGCCTTTGACTCTGAGCCTAATATTACTTCCTCATGCTCCTGTGTTTCTCTATGCTCCTTACCAGCACACACATTCTCTTTTACTGATTCCTTCTAAGAGTAAGTTTGAGAGATTAGACCTCTCTGCTTCTTTCCTAGTGCTCTTTCCAGTGCTGTAAAGGGAACCTGGGCATTCGTCCAGACAGATTTGAGGTTGAATTCCAGCTTTCCATTTCCACCAGTTGTGTGCCCATAAGTAAATTATTTGAGTCTTATGAGGCCATCTGTAAAATCTGAATAATAATAATATCTCTTAGAGTAGTTGGGAGGATTAAAGTAGGTAATATATGACAAGTTCTTACACCATATTTGTCTCATAATATCAAATACTCACATAGTATATATTATGATATATATCCCGATTTACAGATGAGGGACCTGAAGCACAGTAACCTGCCCAAGTTACATAACTAGGGAGTGGCAGAGAACTAGGAGTGAAACCTAGTCTGGCTCCAGATCCCATGCCTCTAACTACAATGCTTCACTCCTTTTCTAGGTAAATGTTAATTCCTTCTTTTTGGATTAGATAGAGTTGGATTTTAACAAATGAGTACTCTTGACTGGGTGGGTGTTGGGGGAATGGGGCAGTTAAAGGGTAGCAAGGCAAAGGATATTTCAAGTAGGAAAAATAGCTTTGGAGAAAAGGTAGAAATGGAAGGATATGGATATGGGAAATATGCTGGGGAAATGGCTAATAGGCTGTAAAGTTGGGTGGAGGTCCTGGGGGATAGAGAAGGATAGTGGGGGATAAAGTTTGTTATGTAGGGTCTAAATGATAGAGTACTTTGAATGCCATGCTAACAAAGTTGGTCTGTTTTATTCTACATAAAGTGACAAACCATTGTGGGAGTGACATGGTCAGATGGGTTCTTTTGGAATAGCTCTTGGATCATTTGGTGGATGGATTGAACTGAGGAGCAAGTATAATAGAGAGATCAAATAGAATGCTCTTGTTCAAATATAGGCCCTGAGGTAATGAGCTCAACCAAAGGGATGGTTAGAGTAGAAAGGGGGAGCCGTGGAGGTGTAATAGTTGGCAGGATTCAGCGGCTTATTAGACGAAGGAGAAGGAGAAATCACAAAGGAGTCAGCTTTACTAGACTTGGTGACAAGGAGGAAGGTGATGTTTTCATTGAGATAGGAAATTCTGAAAGGGGAGCAGGTTGGTGGAGGGAGATGTAAGAGTTCTGTTTCACATGAATAACTGGCCATTTGTAACACCTTATTCCCCTTTCTCATCTGTGGGAAGCAGTGAGGTAGACCACCTAAGGGAAATTTTGTAGGACAGTCCTAAGGGAGGAGGGAAAGAAGAGAAGGCCTTAGGTAAAGAGAGGTGAGATTCACAGACCAGAGGCAGGTTCAAAGCAATTTCAGATGTGAAAGTTTTTAGGAAGTCCTGTGAATAGATTGGATCAAAAGTTTGCTCCCACAAAACCCCTCAACCCCCTTATCTATCCTTTTTCCCCAAGTCCTAGCTTGGCCAAGAAGCAGCCAATCCTGGCTGGGCGTGGTGGCTTATGCTTGTAATCCCAGTACTTTGGGAGGCCAAGGCGTGCGAATCATGAGGTCAGGAGTTCAAGACCAGCCTGACCAAGATGGTAAAACCCCGTCTCTACTAAAAATACACAAATTAGCTGGGTGTGGTGGTGTGTGCCTGTAATTCCAGCTACTCAGGAGGCTGAGGTAAGAGAATCGCTTGAACCCAGAAGGCAGAGGTTGCAGTGAGCCAAGTGCCCGCCACTGCACTCCAACTTGGGCAACAGTCAGACTCTGTCTCACAAAAAAAAAAAAAAAAAAAAAAAAAAAAGAAAAGAAAAAAGAAGAAGTAATCAATCCTTCAAGGAATGATGGAGGCTAGAGCCAGGTGCATATGGAGCTGAAGACTAAAGAGCCCTTCCTGGATCTTTTGGACTCCTGGGACCTCCTTATGACTGTAGAGGTTGTGGGGAGAGGCCCAATAATGACTGAGATTGAATCTGCTGCCACCCCAGTGGAATGAGGACCCAGAGCAGATCACATTTTCTTTAGTTGTAATTTAATTAAAATTTTTTTTAGAGACGAGGTCTCACTCTCTCACCCCAGCCAGAGTGCAGTGGCATGATCATAGCTCACTGCAGCTTCCAAATCCTGGGCTCAAGTGATCTTCCAGCCTCAACTTTCCAAGTAGCTGGGACTACAGTTGTGCACCACCGTGCCCAGCTAATTTTAAAAATTCTTTTGTAAAAATAAGGTTCTACTTTGTTGCCCAGGCTGGTCTCAAACTCCCAGCTTCTAGTGATCCAGCCCCTTGGCCTCCCAAAATGCTGGGATTACAGGTGTGAGCCTCCATAGCCAGCAACATTTTATTTAAGAAAATAAATGGGCCGGGCGCGGTGGCTCAAGCCTGTAATCCCAGCACTTTGGGAGGCCGAGACGGGTGGATCACGAGGTCAGGAGATCGAGACCATCCTGGCTAACACGGTGAAACCCCGTCTCTACTAAAAAATACAAAAAACTAGCCGGGCGAGGTGGCGGGCACCTGTAGTCCCAGCTACTCTGGAGGCTGAGGCAGGAGAATGGCGTAAACCCGGGAGGCGGAGCTTGCAGTGAGCTGAGATCCAGCCACTACACTCCAGCTTGGGCGACAGAGCGAAACTCCGTCTCAAAAAAAAAAAAAAAAAAGAAAATAAATGAATATGCCACTTCTTACTCCCCATCATATTCAAACTGTTATGCATATTTTGTTTGAAAGGTTGATTTATGCATTTGTTTCCCAGTAGACCATAAAGTCCAAAAGAACCGTATCTTAGGTTATAAAGGTGGGCCCAGTGCCTAGCATGCAGCTTGGTTTTCTCATGAATTTGTTCATTCAGCATCATTTATGAGTACTGTGAGAGGTCCTGTGCTATGTGCTGAATATCCATTTACTCACCAAATATTTAATGAGCACTTACTGTGTGCCAGGGTCTGGGCCAAGTGCTGGGAACACAGATTTGAATAAGACTGGCAAGGTCTCTGCTCTCAAGGAGCTTACACCTTAAGTAATGGAGTCAGAAAACAAAAATAAGATCACAAGAAGACTTCAGATAGTGATATGTGCTGTAAAGACAACAGAAGAGAGTGATGTCATAGGGAGAAACTTGCAGGGTATCTTTGGATACAGTAGTTGGGGAAGGTATCACTGAGGAGGTGATCTTGACCTCAGGCCTGAGTGGTAGGGAGGAGTGGGTCATGAGGTAATCACAGGGGAGGCTGGGATGAAAGATGGCTTCAGTAAGCAGTAATAAATATGGGGGAGAGAACTATGAGACGACGGTGGCTGGGCCAACAGGGGCCAGATCATGGGGAGACTTCAGGAAAAAAATTTGGATTTATTCTCTGTGTAACTGGAGGGCTTTAGCTGGTGAGAGTGTGGGGTGCTACAATCATATTTTCTCTTTGCTGTTGATCCTCTGGCTATTGTGTAAAAAAATAAAAACAATAGCAGGCCAAGTAAGGAGGAAGGGAGGCCAGATGAAGAGGCTGTTTGGATGGTCTATGTAGAACATGATGGAGGCTTGGACCAGGAGGCTTGGACCAGTGGAAGTGGAAAGGGGGAAGATTTGGGGTATCTCTGGAAGGAGGTCAAATTGACTGGATGTGGAATGTGAGGAAAGAAATCTAGGGTGGCTCCTAACTAGAATGACAAGCCAACCCGGATTGCCTGAGACTGAGGGCTTTCCTGGGACATGGAATTTTCAGGGCTAAAACCAGGACAAGTCCCAGACAAACCAGGATAGTTGGTCACATTACTTTTAGGTTTTTGAGCCAAACAATGGGGTGAGTAGCTGGTGCTATATACAGAGATAGAGACGACTCAGGGAGAACAGATTTCTAGAACAGAGTTCTATTTTGCCCATGTGAAGTTTGAGATGCTAATTAAACATTCACACGGAGATGGAGTAGGCAAATGTATATACACATCTGAAGCCCAAGGAGATTAGATTCAGATAGAACTTTGGGAGCCAGCAATATATAGACGGTATCAAAAACAATGGGGGAGATTACTTAGGGAGAGTATGTAAATAAAGTACAGAAAAGGGCCTAGGGTGGAGTTTGGATATGGCAATTTTGAGGGTAAGCAGAGGAGGAGCAGTTATCCAAGGCATTAAGAAGGAACAGTCAGTGAAGTAGGAGGTAACCCAGGAGAACGTGGTGTCATGGAAGCTTAGAGAAAAACGAGCTCCATGAAGGAGAGAGTGGTCAACTATGTCTAATGCTGCTGAATAAAATGGAGAAAGAAAAGTAGATTAAAACACAGTCCCTGCTCCCAAGGAGTTTCAGTGTAGTGGGGAGATGGGAAAGTCAATTCCTAAACAGCGATGAGTGCTCTAGCAGTGAGAAG
The DNA here is from genome assembly GCF_001698545.2 of Rhinopithecus bieti. Taxonomy (NCBI): domain Eukaryota; kingdom Metazoa; phylum Chordata; class Mammalia; order Primates; family Cercopithecidae; genus Rhinopithecus; species Rhinopithecus bieti. The sequence goes on from NW_016807278.1 coordinate 3,248,156, forward strand.
CACAGGCTGCCAGGCAAGTACAGAGGGCTCCTTCCTGGGCTGCATTTGGAAGGAGAATTGGAAAACAGGACATGGGTGGAGAAGAGTTCTTCAGGTCGAGGAAGCCACAGGCACAAAGGCATACTCAAGGAACTGTAGGGTTTCAGGATGGCTGGGGCACAGAGTGGTGAAACAAAAGGAGGCAGGAAGTGCAGGGAGTGGGGACAGCCAGGGTTATCACATGCGACAGAGAGGTCACCTAGGATGGGAACTGAAAAGTGTTGGATTTAGCAACCTGGACATGAGGGTCTATCTTTTCCAGAATAGTTTCAGGCATTTCAAGGAGTTGTGGGGACATAAGCCAGATGATGAGTAACTAGGAAGCAAGGAATAAGACACCGCGAGTGCAGAGATCACTCATTTAAGGAACTTGAAGTAGAAGGAAGGAGAGTGGTAATGTGGCATCTGGAAGTGGGGGTGGGTTTGTGGTTTTTTTTTTTCCTCTATGGTAGAAATCTTGAGCTTAGTTATAGGCTTGAGGGAAAGAACTAGAAGTGAAGGAGAGCTTGAAAATATAGAGGTGAGGAGATAATTGATGGAGTAAGAATTCTGAGAAGCTGGTGAGGGATGGGCATGTGTAGGGTTGGGAACATGTAAAGTTTAGCTTTGGATAGGAGCAAAGAGAGACAGATAGGTAGAAATATAGATAAAATTGTTAACAGTAGGCTTAGGAAGACTGAGGGGAAGGTGTTCTTTTCTGATTGCCTTTATTTTCTCTTAGAATAATGATGAAGTCTGCTGCTGAGAGCAGCTGTAGACCCAGCAAGAGGTATATGGAAGGCCAGAGAGTGAATTTACAGGGGTACCAACTTAATTCCTCCAGTGGCTGGATGTGATATTTTTCTGGGCAGGAGCAGAAAAGTGGATGGATTAATCCAGAGTGGCATCTTGCAGTGTTGATACAGCTGAGGACAAGTGGAGAAGGATATTAGCAAGGATAAAGTGACAGGCTATGAGTTTGGACTGAATAACGCAGGAAGTGGAATGAGGCTTTGGTTGATAGATTAGGAGGAAATGTACTGAAGGAAGAAGGCAAGAAGCAGGTATAAAGAGAAGAAAGGAATCAGGGTATGAGAAGGACCCAAACTGTTCTCAGGAAGTAGGACATTAGAGTTTAAGTTTTCCAGGTTGGAGCAAATCTGAATGGTGAGAAAGTCCAAGGTGAGGCCTTGGGTATGAGTAGGTTATTGGAGGCAAGGTGAGTAGCCCTGAAGTTGAGGGTATCAAGGTATTGTAAGGTTAGGACACTGGATAGATAGTTCATTCACATTAATGCTGAAATCACCCAGAATGAGAGGGAGATACGGGAGGGAGAAGAAGCTGCTAAACTGGGAGCCAAGGTCCTTGATGAGTGGAGAGGACTGACCAGCAGGTTGGTGGGTGACAGAGACAAGAGAGGAAGAAGCTGATTGGCTGAAGGCAGAAACAGTTTTTACAGAGATGGAGGCATAATTGTGCCTTATAATTTTATTGAACTAAACTGAACCAAAGTGCTACATTAGTCCCAGGAAATGCCAAAGTCGGCACCAGCTGCCATTTTCTAGAAAAACCTCAGAACACACATTAAAGTCAGCCCTGAAAGAGCATTGCCTACCTAGAAAGAGCTGTCAAGTCAAGAAGAGACCCAGAGAAGAAATGTCAGCAGGTGGACTACAGACGGGACCATTCTTCTGGGCTCCACCGGGCCCGTATCTTGCCCTGACAATTTCAGTCCTCCCCTCCCCCTCTGGGGAACTGTCAGTGCCAGCTCTCTGCTCCATGACACATCCTGGCAGGAAAAGTCAGCCAGCCATCTTGGGCTGGCGTCAATCCCAGGAGAAGCCAGAGCAGAGGCTTTGAGTGATGGAGCTGAAGGAAGCACATTTCAGCGCACTTTTCTACGGAAGAGCAAGGGCTCATTAGCCGAAACGATCATCTTCCCAGGCCTGTTCTCAGACCAACTTAAAAATCACCTGTGCTGTGTCTCCACCCTTTCACCCAGGAGTACAAGTTGCTTCCTGCTCAGACAGAACCCACCCTAACCTCAGCCCTTCTGGAGCACCAGGCACCACTCGTACATTGCTTCTGCTTGTGAGTGATGTGAATACACACAAGGCACACTTCCAGGACGCTAACGTCGCTTGTCCTCCTGTTTCATGGGCACTTGTTCTCCAGTCTCCTTTGCAGGTTCTTTCTTATTAACTTGACCTCTGACATTTGGAATGCCCCAGTTCTCAGCCGTTTATCTCTGTTTCCTCTCTCCCTACACTCATTTCCTTTGTGATCTCAACCAGCCTCAGGGCTATAATACCTTCTAGTCACTGAAAAATACTAATGCATATCTCTACTCCTTAGTCTTCTATTAGGTTGGTACAAATGTCATTGTGGTTTTTGCTATTGTTTTAATGGCAAAAACTGAAATGACATTTGCACCAACCTAATAGTCTTATACATCCACTCACCTTGTTGGCATCTCTGCTTGACTATCTCATAGGCATCTCCAACTTAACATGCTCAAAATTGAACTTCTGATTCCCCCAACTCCCTGCCACACCTGCTCTACCTGCAGCCTACCCCCATCTCAGTCAATAGCAACTCTATCCTTCCGGCCACCCAGGCCAAATCCCTTGGAGTCATCCTGACTTCTCTTCCTCTAAATACAGTCTATCAGGAAATTCTGTCAGTTCTACCTTCAAAAGATACCCAGAATCTTACTCTTTCTCACTGCTTCTTCCCCCGACATCGTGAACCAAGCCATCATCATGTCTTGCTTGGATTATTACAATAGCCTCCTAACTAGAATCTGCTTCGACCCTGTTTCAAACAGCAGTCAGAGTGATCCTCTAAATACATGAAGTCCTGAAGATCATGTTACTTCTGCACTCAAAACCAACCAACCATTTTCTGTCTCATTTAGAATAAAAGCAGAACTCCTTATACTGGCTTGGAATGACCTGGCCTCCCTTCACCCTCCATCCTAATCTCATCCTGTTCTCTCCCTCATTCACCCTGCTCCAGCCTTACAGGCCTCCTTGTTGTTTCTCAGACACTTCAAGGCTGCTCCCGCCTCCAGATCTTTGCACTTACTATTTCCTCTGCCTAGAACATGCTTCCCTGCTATCCATACGATTTTCTGTCTCCTGTCTTTCAAGCCTTTGTGCAAATGCCATTCTTCTCACTGAGGCCCTTCCTTACTACCCTATGTAAAATATACACAATATAGGACAGCAGCACCCACTGTGTTCCTTTTGTTCCCTTTACTCTGTCCATTTCTCTCTATAGACTTATCTTCTGAGACCACATGCTTATTAAATGTGAACTCCGTGAGAGGAGGGACATTCTGTCCTTGCCCACAGAGGGTATCAATAAATATCTGTGGAACCAATGCAATTCAATATACATGGTTGTGGGGAAACCTCAGAATTCTGCCATCCTCTGGATGCTAGCACTAGAATGGCAGTTTTTATAATGAAACTCTTCTCTTTCAAGTCCTTATAGAAGTATGACTTTAATTAAGCAGCTAGTTTGTCTGGGCCCTTGCATATTTACAGAGCCATATCTCGAATGCCAGCAGAGATGGCTGTTGCCTTCCTTTCCTTTGCTTCCTAGTTCTTGGAAGAAAATCAACAGTGGCTAGTGACCTTGCCTGCAGGTGAGCATAACTATTAAACACCAGCCCTCAATGCAGATTGTTGTTGTGGTTATTCTTTAATAGAGCAAAGGAATCTGTTACAATCTTCTTGTAACTATGTGCGTCTCTTGGCCAAATATGTTTAAATGATGTAGCAAATGTCTCAATGTGAACTTTCTACTGATCAGGTTTTCAGGAGATTTGAGTTTTGGTCTTAACTCTACTGTGGAATTGCCACAACTCTGGGTACTTTCCTGAATTCTCTGGTATCTTCATTGGGAAAAATGTAATTTTGGGGGTAGATGATCACTGAGACCCTTTCTTGATCTAAAGTTGTGGTTTTCTCAGAATAGAAGAGCTCCTATTTGTGAGTCACTAGAAACACACATGATTATCTCTTTGGCTTTCCCATTACACACAAAAAGCCTTTTTTTCTGTGACTTTTATATTGGTGAGGACTTTTTCATTTGTTAGGGGCAGAAACCCAGCTCAAACCGACTAGAAAGGAAGTAAGAGGTCTGTTGGCACCTATAACTGGAAATTTAGGGGTAGAGCCTCTCTGGCAAGCTGGATCCCAGGGCTCCCAGGATATAAGGAGGACCCAGTCTCTCTCCGTCTTCTGGCTTCACTTCCTCCTGTGTTGGTTTCACTTTCAGGCAGGCCCCACATGACGAGCCCAGCAACAGCCACATAACATGTGCCACCTTCAAATGCAAGAGGAAAAGGGCCTCTTCCCAGGAATTTGGGGATCTTTAAAAAATGGAGTCTCATTGGTCTCTTCTGAGTCCTGTGCCCTTTCCTGAACCAGGGAAATGGAGAGTTGTCAGATCTCTGGCCAGATCTGTGTCACAGCCCAACCCTCAGTGGAGCCTGAGAGTAAAGGTGGGGAGCCCACCCAACCCACACAGGCTGAGAGCGGCAGAGAGTAGATAGATGTCAAAAGGAAACCTGGGGCTATTAACAGAAGAAGGGAGAGTAGATGCTGGAGAAGTAAAAATAACGGACATTTATTTCAGTCCTCATTGAGGGTTTTTTTTTTTTTTTTTTTTTGAAACAGAGTCTCACTCTGTCACCCAGGCTGGAGTGCAGTGGCACTATCTCAGCTCACTGCAATCTCCACTTCCTGGACTCAAGCTATTCTCATGCCTCAGCCTCCTGAGTAGCTGGGATTACAGGCGTGCGTCACCGAATAAGTTTTGTATTTTTAGTAGAGACGGGGTTTCACCATGTTGGTCAGGCTGGTCTTGAACTCCCGACCTCAAGTTATCCAGCTGCCTCGGCCTCCCAAAGTGCTGGGATTACAGGTATGAGCCACCACACCTGGCCCTCACTGAGTTATGATTTTCTTGTAGGTTCTGTATTAATTTCTCATGGCTGCTGTAACAAAGTACTACAAATTGGTTGGTTTAAAACAACAGAAATTTATACTCTCACAGTTCAGAATGAAATCAAGGTATTGGCAGGGCTGCACTCTCTCTGGAAGCTCTAGGGGAAAATGTACTCTTTGCCTCTTCTAACTTTTGGTGGCTGCCAACATTCCCTGACTTGTGGCCACATCACTCCAATCTCTGTTTTCATAGTCACATGACTTTCACCTCTTCTATTAAATTTCTTATGTGTCTATTATAAGGACACTTGTCATTAGATTTAGTGCTCATCCCAGTAATCCAGGATGATTTTCTCATCTTAAGATTTTTTTTTTTTTTTTTTTGAGACAGAGTCTCACTCTGCCGCCCAGGCTGGAGTGCTGTGGCCAGATCTCAGCTCACTGCAAGCTCCGCCTCCCGGGTTCATGCCATTCTCCTGCCTCAGCCTCCCGAGTAGCTGGGACTACAGGCGCCCGCCACCTCGCCCAGCTAATTTTTTTGTATTTTTTAGTAGAGATGGGGTTTCACCGTGTTAGCCAGGATGGTCTCGATCTCCTGACCTCGTGATCCGCCCGTCTCGGCCTCCCAAAGTGCTGGGATTACAGGCTTGAGCCACCGCGCCTGGCCTTAAGATTCTTAATTGTATCTGCAAAGACCTTTTTCCAAATAAGGGAACATTAATAGGTTCCAGGGATTTGATGCAGATAGCTTTTGAGGAGCTGTTTTTCAGCCTACCACAGATATCAAACCAGAAATAGTAATGTTGAAGTGATTAAGACATTAGAATGTAATGGAGAATTAGAATAATTATGATTGATATATTTTTTCCAAATGCTTGGTTGCCTTTTAAAGAGATAAAAGAGGCCAGACACACTTGCTCACTCCTGTAATCCCAGCATTTTGGGAGGCTGAGGTGGGATGATTGCTTGAGTCCAGGAGTTCAAGGTTGCCATGAGCTCTGATTGTGCCACTGCACCACCTTAGCCTGTGTGACAAAATGAGATCCTGTTTCTAAGCAAAGGGATTAAAAAAAATTTGCTGTGGGGGGAAAAGCAATCAGACAGGTAAATTTCTGACTTAGTTGCCAGTCATGTATGATTTTCATTTTAATATATCAACCCTCCTTCTCTCTTCCAGGTAATTGTTGAACCAATAGCTTCTTCTATTTGGGCTTTCTGCTCTTTTTCTACATGTCTTTAGCTCTTTTGCTAAAATGTCATTACTAGCAGTATCCATACTAATCATAATTGATCAACAAGAACATGTAAAAAAAAGTCACTAGCAAGACTACACCAGTTAGAAAATATTTTCAAACCTGATTTCTTATTTCAAATGAGTAATAAACACCTAAAAATCTGAGCCACTGGCCTTTTCTCATCTAGGTAAATGTCCCTAGGGACCCCAGGCTAGATTAGACATTAAACAAGACAAAAATCTTGTGGAAAAAGAGATCAACAGGCACTCAAAGACAACAGTGGTGTAATACATGTTTTCAAATATATGTCATCTTGTCCCTGTTTCCGCCCACGTTCAGCACAAGCAGCTGCCCTTACTGGTTGCTCAGGTTGGACTGGAAGTGCACTGATTGCTGGTATTTTCCCTTGAGGCATCTTGGCAGCAACTCTGGGGGTTTATATTCTTGGCCATAACAGGGGCTAGGCAGGTGGCTCTGTGCTTTGTCAGTGGCGTGAGTTCTACAGGTGTTTCATATGGCTGGTGACAGAGGACTGCAGCCTGGCAGAGTCTGCTCCCTTGATCTGCCAACCTTCCCCAATTCAGAAATGAAGGGGCACCTAGACCTTCATCTGTGCTTCCCAAGTGCAGCTCTGCTTTACTGTCAAGTGAAGCTTTCTCTGCTAGAAATTTGTAGGATCTGAGAAGAGAGAAATAATTTGGACATTATGGATTTCTGCATGTCTTCTGCTTCTGGAGAATGGACTTAACTTAGATCTGGCAGCCAGGATGTTGGCAGAGTCAATTTCCAGTGTTGGAGTGAGAATGATGTAATGAAAACAGCTCTGGCCTGAGACATTGGTGGGCAGATCCTTTTCAGCCACCACCTTTCTCAGTGACCTTGACCAGCCCCTTTCCCTTCTCTGTTCCTCAATTGCCATATTCAAAACAAGAAGATTGGACTAAATGTTCTCTGAGGCATTTCCTAGCTTTACCATCTATCAGATGTATACATTTTAAACCCTCCAGGTTGAGCATTTGGGATCTTTGAGAAGGATCACAAGCTGTTTCTTTTCCCAGAAAGAGCTCCCCACGCACACCCTGATGATGCTGATGGTTATATTCAGAGTGCCTCTAAATAAAGTCCAAAAGTACAGGACTGTGGTTAGAGTTAAGAGTGGTTCCCAGTTATGACCATATCAAGCATTCATCAAATGTTAATTGGGCCGTGCGCGGTGGCTCATGCCTGTAAATCCCAGCACTTTGGGAGACTGGGGCAGGTGGATCAGATCACTTTAGGTCAGGAGTTTGAGACCAGTCTGGCCAACATGGTGAAACCCCTTGTCTAGTAAAAATGCAAAAAAATTAGCCAGGCGTGGTAGTGAGTGTCTGTAGCCCCAGCTACTCTGGAGGCTGAGGTGAGAGGATCACTTGAACCCGGGAGGTGGAGGTTGCAGTGAGCCGAGATTGCACTACTGCACTCCAGCCTGGGCGATAGAGCAAGACTCTGTCTCAAAAAAAAAAAAAAAAAAAAAAAAAATTGTTAATTGGGTGCCACAGGCAGCTGCCAGGGCTATAAAGATGGGTAAGATGGAGTTCCTGCCCCAAGGAGCACACAGTCCAATGGAAGAGACAGATGACTAAATCAAGGATTGCATTACAGTGTGATAAGTGCTACTATAAGGTTATTCATCAGGTGCCTTGACACACGGAGGTGGACCTATAAATCTCTCTGCGGTAGTGTCAGGAATGGCTTCCTGGAGGAGGTGGTACATGAGTAGACACTGAAAGGAATTACGTATGTGAAATGGGGATCAAGTCTCCTAGAATACTCACAAAATGTATGTTTGCCCAACAGATAATTGCCAACTGTCATGGAACACATTGCTCCCGTTAAACACAGGTGTCTCTCTCATTGTCTAATTATTCTCTTGGGCCTGGCACATGAATTGGAACTGTATGTACATAACTGGAGCCCCAGGGGCAGATCCGGAGTAAGCTGGGAAAGCCAAGTGGACGCCAGCATTTTTTCTTTTTTGAGACAGGGTCTCGCTCTGTTGCCCAGGCTGGAGTGCACTGGCAGGATCACAGCTCACCGCAGCCTCGACCTCCCAGGTTCAAAGTGATCCTCCTGACAGTGTTCTGAGTTGCTGGGACTACAGGCTCATGCCACCAGGTCCAGCTAATTAATCATTATTATTATTATTTTGTAGTGACAGGGTCTTGCTATGTTGCCTAAGCCGGCTAACTTTGATATAGACCCTGAGACAGCAGAACTGTGGGCTCCAGCAATACTGTTTTTGGTATGCCAGTATGAAATGCTTGCAGTCTACATTCTGTACACATAACATTCCCTTCTCTCTCTCTCTCTGTATTTTTCTTCCTTTTTCCTTTTCGATTGCTGGTGCAAGTTAGGGGGAATGGAATGGGGGGACATAAACGCTGTTGGTTTGAGTATTTCTAAGGTCTCCCTGTGATTCTACTTAGTCATGGCAGGCTTCTTGGAGGAGGTGCTGGTAAAGAAAGGTAAGGACTAGCTTGACTAATCAGGCCGGCATCTGAGCTAGGAGAGGCTCCCCGGGTCCCTGGCTGCTCATAGCCCCGCCACACTTCCGTGCCTTTGACCTTTGTTTCTCTCCTAACCTCCCACCAAATAGAACCAGGTTTAATCACTTCCCCTTTTCCGTTCAGTGGCTGGACATGTCCATCAGGTTCCCGATTCAAAGCACTTTCAGTCAAACTGGTTTCCTGCGCGGTGCGCCTGGACTGGGGGACTTGGGGCTGCCGGCGAGTTCTCCGCGCTGTGAATTACCTTCCGAGGCGGCGGCGCGGCTCCGCCCCCAGCCCCGCCGGTGGTTCAAGTGCAGGATCGGAGCTGGGAGCGGAGAGGCAACACCCCTGCTCGCACTGCAACCTGCTCCCTTCGGGAAGGGATCTTCCCCGCTCCAGCTTCTGCTCGCCGGGCTCCGCCAGGCTGGAGGGCAGCAGAGCCAGGAGGAACGGAGACCCAGCGCTGCCCGTTAACAGTCCCGGCAGGAAAGCCATCATAATTACTCACCGCGCTAATTGCCCGTCATTAAAGTTCAGGAAACGGTCCGAAGAGGAGCTCCGAGTCGAGGAGGGGGCAGGTGGTGTCTGGGGCTTCCGGCAGGCCAGGGTTAAGCGCTTGCCTGCTCCCTGCCTCCCGGCTTGAGGCCAGCGCGTCTTCAGTGGGAGGCCAGCCACTGCCAGGGACCCGGGAGCGACGCCGCCAGCCCGGCTGGACCCCCTCCCCCACCACGGCCTCTAGAAGGGGCAGCAAGTGGGGTTCCTGAGTACCAAGCCCCCTGCCCAGCCGGCGCCTGGGGGCGCAGAGAGCCAGAGGGGCTGCAGGGACACCGAGATGGCCGATGAGATTGACTGGCTGGACCTGCCCGGCCGGTGGGCCTACGGAGTTGACGGTGGTGGGAGAATCTTCTTCATCAAGTATGTTGGTCTCCCTCTTCTTTTTATTTCAATTTTTTCCTTTAAGTTGTCCAACTTGAAAAGTGGCGGGGCTGGGGGCAGGCTGGAGAAGGTGGGTGAAGCGGTGGCTGCAAGGGTGGGCATGACTAATAAGTTTATCACCATGCCTGTTTGAATGTGTCTCCCGCCTTTTCCTCAATGGATCAAAGTCCAGCAAAGGCTTGGCATTCCCTCAGCTCGGAAAGGCAGGGCAGGGCAGGGGAGTGCTGCCCTTTCTCCCTCTCCTTGGTCACATGAGAGGCCTCCAGGAGGATGACTAGACTAATGCCCAACCTGGAGTTTTTTCAGCTCCTTCCCTGAAAGGGCCAGAGGTAGGTCTTTCTTTTCCCCCCAGACTTTCCTATGGGAAGACTTGGGCTAAGTGACAACATACCAGGAGATCCTGCCTCTACCACCCACTTCCTGGCAACCCTCACCCCAGACTCAGCGTGCCCAGGACAGCAGTTCTCCTCTCCTGTCCTGCTTCTTTATGGAGCTGTGGTCAAGAGGGAAGGGCACGATGCCCACTGTATGTTTAGCATTCTTGAGAGAGAGAGCGCCTTTGCTACTCTCAGTAATATATTAGCACTGTTATATTAATTTCATAAACCAAAATGGCTCTGGCATAATCTCATTATAACAAAGTGGCCCTGCTGGCTCTCTTTTGGCTCGCTTCTACTATAGTCATCTTTTGCCAGGATAGACATCTCCCAGAAATATAGCAAGTCTAGAAGCACAGCGTCTTGGACTGTTACCCACACTTGACGAGCTTTTCCTTCCTCAAGATAGCCACTTACAAAACATCAGAGCTGCAAGGAATCTTAGAAGCAATCCCTTCATTTGTCAAACGGGGAACTGAGGTCCAGAGGTATTGAAAGTACCGGTCGAAGAGAAAACCACTTGTTAATCAGAGCTGGGACTCAGCCTAGCATCTGCTGACTTAGTGCACTGCTTCCCCAGGTACCAAACTGCCTTTGCAGGGGCTCAGGCAGGCAGTGGTTTCTCTTTGGTGTTTCTTAAGTTTCCACATTTGCTTTAGGCCTTTCTTCTGTAATTGTCACCACCATGATCATAATTGATGTTGTAATTATGTTATCTTAGAAATTAACTCCATTAAAGATCTTGACCCTAAGTCAGATTCTTAAATAACAGAACTTCTGCAATATTAAAACTGCAGTGGCTTGAGACATTAGAGTTTATAAGAATCACCCAAGGAACTTATTAAGAAGGTGGATTCCTGAGCCCTACCTCAGGAGATTCCTATTCAGAGGATCTGGGGGAGGGTCTTAGAATGTGAATTTCCATGAGCCCCTCAGGTATACAGATGAAGTGGTTCATTCTCTTCTTTCTTCCTGATCTCTTACTTGCCATCCAGATTATTTTCCTCTTTCATTTTACAAACATTTATTGGGCATCCACTCTTTGCTGCAGTGCTAGGCACTGGACATAAAAAACAATAAGATCTAGGTTTTTACTTTAAGGCAACAGGGAGAAAACATAAATCAATACTTAGGAAATAATATGGTACATTCTTGAGGCATTTGCAAGATGCTATGGGAAGGAAAGAACTAATGCTCTCCAGGGAGTTCAGTGAGGGCTTCCCAGAGGAGGAAGCATTTGAGCTGATTCTGGAGGAGAGACAAGAGTGAAAGAAGCCTTGGAAGTAGAGGCTTGGAGAAATAAAGGCACCAATGGGAGCTGGGGAACAGGTAACCTAGAGCGCTCGGAGAGGTTCAGTGGAGATGGAGTGGAGCTGCTGGAATACTGTAGAGGCCCAGGAGGAAAAGTAGGAAGAGGCAGCTTGAGAGAACCCTTACGTGCTAAGCTAAGGGGTCTGGACTCCATCCTGTAGGTGATGGGAAGCCAAAGGAGATTTCAAACTGAGACTTGACATCATCAGATCTGCATTTAGAGCCTTCTCTCTGGCAGCTTCATGGGCAATGACTTGAGGCTGAGCGAGAGGCAGGAGGAGAAACTTAAGGTATGGAAAGCAGTTAGGAAACAGTTGCAAAAGTCCAGCAGACAGCTGATGGGGCCTGAATTAAAATGGTGAGAAGAGAAGGGGAGTGAGAGATGAGAGAAACCTTCAGGAACCAAATCAGGAATATTCATCTAAAGCTTGAATTCTGGGAAGGGGAGACAATGGGAGGAATCAAAGGTAAAACTTAGAATTTCCAGCTTGAGTTTGAAAGACGTCAGGAGTATGGCAAGAGGAGTGCATTTTAGGGGGAGTACAGGTTTAGTGGGGAAACACTGCAGTTGATGTCCTTGGGGGACATTCAGGAGATGCTGTCTAATAGACAACTGGATATATAGGATAGAGTTTGAAGAGAGAGGCCTGGGCTGGAAAAGGGTCATCACGTGGGGGTAGAACCACCCAGAATAGTGCGAGGGAAAAGACAGGAGTATACCCAGGCAGCACCAGTGTTAAGGAGGGGATAGAGGAACAGAGGCCAGGTTGGAGAGTAAGACCGAGAGGTTGCAGAGGTGGGCGGCACCAGGACCAGGGTAGAATGCCACCCCAGAAGGCAAGGAAGAGGGATGTTAAGAAGAAAAAAGGAATTCAACAATATTGGATGCAGCAGAAAAGCCAAATGGGCTAAAGGCTAAAAAACACCTAGTGGATTTAGGAGAGGGGGAGGCCTTTAATGACATCTAGGAAAGTGGTTTCAGGAGAGGGCTGGGAACAGAAACCAGGTTGCAGAGGATTGGTGAATAAAAGGCCAGGAAGTGGGGAAAGCTAGGAGAGACTACTGTCGAAGGTTTGATCAGGAATGAGGAGTGTGAGACAGGAAGCTGCCAGGGGACATGGCATTGAGAGGGAGGCAGAGTATTGAGACTATAGAAGACACAGACAGAGGAGGAGGATAAAGGGATGGACCCCAGAAAGAGAGAGGAGGTGAAGATGCAAGGCTGGGATGCTCAGCAGAAGGAGGTTCTAGAAAAGATGGGAGAGAAGGGGGACGATAACCCAGGCAGAGAGATTAGCCTTAAAGGGGAGAGAGGGCTACCTATTCTCCAGAGGAAGACAAGTATTAAAGGATGGGTGAGAATCTGGGTAAGTTTTGGTGGTGAGGTGATTGGGCATACTGGGAAAGCTCCCACCTAATCTTTTCTCCGTTTTCTTTGATTAAGAGATAAGATCCTCTGCGCAGGACAGGGGCTGGGTAGCAGAGGCAGGCCTGGGACCTGAGGTTAGCGGGAAAGCCTTGGAGCTCTCTGTGGATGTCAACTGACTGGGGACCTTGAAGAAGATTCTAGGTGGCACTCAGGGCTCAGCTAAGCTGGGAGACTGGATTTGCAGTGACCCCAGTCTTCCCAGGCCCAGTTCCCCCATCAGCCCCGTGCTGGAGTGGAGATGGCCTGTGACTGTCCCAGACGGGGGTGCTGACAAGGGGTGCAAGGGGTGCAAGATGGTGCAAGGACAAGGGGAAGAGGGAGTTGAGGGTTGTGGTGGAATGTCAAGGGTGTGATAGGGTTGTCTGTGATATCCAGTGGGGTAGAGATAGATGGGAAGTCTGAGGGGGCTGACAGTGTGCAAGGAGGGGAGAGTCAGGGGCTGGAAAATCTCAGGAGAGATGTAATGGAGGTGAGGGCACTGGTTGACTTCCTCTCCAAGCCCTTCCTTTTTATTGGCTTCCTCTTCCACTGTCTCCGAGAATGAAAGCCAAGACCAGAGACCCAGTATGTTAGAGTCTTCTTCAATGGTGCCCGAGCTCAGAGGTCACTAGAACAGTGACTTTGTTTTTTTCTCTGCTTATCAGAGGGGTAGGTTAGCTGGGAGATCTCTTCCTGTAGCAGGTGTCCAACTTTAGAGAAAATTAGTGGAGTCAATAGAAAAAAAAGCATATGTTTACACCAACTCTAGTACACAAATGTTCATAGTAGCTTTATTTGTAGTGGCCCAGAACTGAAAACAACCTGTAAGTTCAGCAACAGGTGAATGAATGAACACACTGTGATGTTTCCTACAATGGAACACTATTCAGCAATCAAATGGAATCAAACGACCACATGCCACAACATGGACAAAAGCATGAACGTCAGACAACTGGGTGCTGTGGTTCACACTGTAATCCCAGTGCTTTGGGAGGCCGAGGCAGGAGGATCACTTGAGGTCAGGAGTTTGCAACCAACCTGGGCAACATAGTAAAACCTTGTCTCTGAAAAAAAATAGCCAGAGGCCAGGTGTGGTGGCTCATACCTATAGTCCCAGCACTTTGGGAGGCCGAGGCACTTGAGGTCAGGAGTTTGAGATCAGCCTGGCCAACATGATGAAACCCTGTCTGTACTAAAAATACGAGAAAAATTTGCCAGGCGTGGTGGTGCATGCCTGTAACTCTAGCTACTTGGGTGGCTGAGGTGGGAGGATTGCTTGAACCCAGGAGGCAGAGGTTTCAGTGGGCCAAGATTGTGACACTGCACACTCCAGCCTGGGTGACTGAGCGATACTCCATCTCAAAAAAAAAAAAAAAAAAAAAAAAGCCAGACATGGTGGTGCATGCCTGTAGTCCTACCTACTCAGAGGGCTGAGGAGGGAGGATTGCTTGAGCCCAGAAGTTTGAGGCTACAAATGACTCTATGATTGTGCCACTGCACTCCAGCCTGGATGGCAGAGTGAGACTGTATCAAAAAAAAAAATCAGGCAAAGATGTATGATTGTATGATTGCATGATTCTATCGTATGATTGTACGATTCTATTTATATAAAACTCTAGAAAATGCAACTAATCTACAGTAACAGAAAACAAATCAGTTGTTGTGGAGAGGGGTGAGGATAGAAAGAGCTGGGGGTGGTAGGTGGAAAGGAGGAATTACAAAGGGTCACAGAGAAAGTTTGGGAATTCATTATCTTGATTTTGGTGGCAGTTTCACAGGTGTATAGATAAGTCAAAACTATTAAATTGTAAATTTTATAGGGAGTTTATTCGATGTCTCACTTTAATAAAAGTTTAATGGAGTCTTTCTTAGTGGAGTTTATTCTACATCCATTATACCTTAAAGACATTGAGTAGAGTCTTGGCCTGGGCTCCAAGACGCCATCCTAAAGCCTGGGTGATCCAGCTGATCTGAGAGTCCCTTCCTCCACATACCTGAAGTAGCCAAGACAGTCAGGTGCTTCTTGCTGGGTCACACCTGGCTCTGGAAAAGTCTGTGTCACTTGGTCGGTGGGGATTGAGAAATGATGATGGCTTCATCTGCCATTGAATCTACAACCCAGAGGGTCTGTGTTGCTGGGGAGCCTGCCTTGCTGGGTGTGAGGTATCAGAGTTTTGTCAGGGACAGATCTAGGTCTGAATCCTGTCTTCATCACTTACTGGTTGTGACTTTGGCCAAATTTCTTAACTTCTCTGAACCTCAGATTCCTAATGTGTAAAATTCCTAGTGTGAGGGAATGTCGTGAATGAAAAATACGTACCATTGTTGACACACAAGGACTATGGGTTCACTCAGTCTCCTCCTTTTCTTATCCATTAGAGAAGCTGCCAGTTAAGGACCTTCCTTGTTCTTCCCACCTGCCTTTAGCAATCATCTCTAACATTGCCTCTGTCATGAAGCCTTCATGCTTCCCCTTCCTTAACCTCATGCCAGGTAGCACTCGTTTCTTTGTGATGGTATCACACTTTTTACGCATAGTTACAATAGGGATTATAGTGCCTATCACATTGTACTGCAGCTATCTTTTTATGCATCTATTTCCCAGTGGGTTGTAGATTCTTTGAGCTTAGGGATTCGATATTATTCATCTTGAAACCCTCAGAGTGTACTCTGTAAATAATACTCTGTGAATGTGAATGAATGAACAGCCTTGTGGACACTCCCATCTCATGTGTCTGGGATTGAATAGTTGGTGTTAATGTGAATCTGGAGATGAGTGTCCCACTCAGAAAAGCCTCTCTTGTAGCTGACACTTTCTTATTGGTCTTTCCGTAGTGATGAGGAAAAGTCAACCAGCTGGGTGCACCCTGGAACAAAGTCACCCATCCAGAGTGGACACACCTCCTGCCCAGGTAAGGAGCCTCTTTGTCCCTGCCTTTACAATCAAGGAGGATGCAATAGCTTGAGGTGGCAGCAGGAATCCTGGGCCCCAACTTTGCTTCTGACTTTTTTCTTTCTCCATGGATGGACTCAGCTTAGCATTTGGACTGCCATCTGGGGGAGATTGCAGGCTGGTTGGAGCTCACCTCAGTGTCTCTCCAAGCTTCCACCTCCAAAATTGGTATCTGAGACAGACCTTTGAGGACAGAGATTTTTACTCTTCTTTCATCCCTCTGCCCAGTCAGAAAATCCCCTGTCTCAAGGGCTCTTGAACTGACAGAAGCCAGCCCCCAGTGCTGCGCTCTAGAACTTTATGTCATGATGGAAGTGTTCTCTCTCTGCTCTGCCCAATACAATTGCCATGAGCCACATGTGGCAATGAACAAATGAAATATTACAGGCATCACTGAGGGCCTGATTTTTCTTTTCTTTTCTTTTTTTTTTTTTTTTTTTTTTTTTTTTGAGACAGAGTCTCACTCTGTCACACAGGCTGGAGTGCAGTGGTACCATCTCGGCTCACTGCAACCTCTGCCTCCAGGGTTCAAGAATTCTTGTGCCTCAGTCCCTCAAATAGCTGGGATTACAGGTGTGTGCCACTACACCCAGCTAATTTTTTTATTTTTAGTAGAGATGGGGTTTTGCCATGTTAGCCAGGCTGGTCCTGACCTCAGGTGATCCACCCATCTCGACTTCCCAAAGTGCTGGGACTATAGGTGTGAGCCACTGTGCCCAGATGGATTTTTAATCCTAATTAATTCAAATGTAAATGGCCCCACATGGCTAGTGCGAGCACCTGTTTCTCCCACGGAGGAGAAACGTGAAAGGGGACAAGGCTGACATTGCTGCTGATTATGGAGAAAATATCACTGGTAGCCCTCAGGGCTAGTGGGAAAGGTGGGACACAAACAGGTCAGCAATGAAGAAACAACCAAAGAAAAAGACTTCAGTCTAAGTTGTTGAGGAAGAGACATCAAGACTCACAAGGCCTGGGTACTTTAAGTGAACAGCCATTTATCCTCCTCATGACGCCACCACAGGCCAGTAAGAGGGGGTGTGAGTTACAATGTGGGGAGATCTCTCACCCCCTCTTGCCTTCCAGCCCTTCACTGGACTGGACCCCAGGCGCCTGGTTCCAGGGCCTCCGTCACTCATGGGCACGGCTGGCATTGCTGGACACACAGGATGAAGCCTTTGACTTGTTCAGAGTCCTTTTCTTGTTAGCTTCTGAGCTGGGATCATTGCTGGAAGAGAGAGACTTCAGGGGTTATGGAATTCGACTCTTCATTTTATGGTAGAAAAGTTGAAGAGCAGAGAGGAAGCACCTGGCTCAAGGCCACTTGACTGATAAGCAAAGTGGTGTCATGGTTAAAGGCATGCATTTTGGAGGCAGAGAGATCTGAGCTCAATTGTGGCTCTATTTCTTTCAGTGTGGTCTTGTACTAGGGGTTTAATTCTTCTTGGACTTAGCTTCTTCATCTTTATAATGGGGAGAGGATTATGAACCTCAAAAAAGTAGTAGCAGGCATTACATCAGAGAGGTCGTTCCCAAAATGGAGGTAGCTTCTGCCGTTATTGTCACCATCGTTATTTCCAACTTGCGGCAAGGCCTCCTGACTCTAAGGCCAGGGTTGTTTTCTTCTACCAGGTTGACGGTGGTGTCACCTTCAGTGTTTCAGCTGTTTACAGGTTGAGTCCATTCACTTCATTATCATCCTAGCTGGAGTGGAAGATGAATACCAGCCTGTGAGCCAATGCTTTCATTTTTGGCTGCAGCCAACTGGTTGTCTAGGGCTGGGAAGGGGTTAAGATGCCCCCAGAGCTTGCCGGGAGGGCAGCTGCCTCAGCGGGCACTCCGCCTGGATGGGAATATAAGCACTCTTGGTGTTGCCCAGGCAGAGAGGGCAGTGTGGAGGGAAGTTGCTAGAAAAAGGCAGGGGACATAATCCACACTGGCCTCTTTCCCAGGCACATCACAGTGCCAGAATTATTTATGATTCTGACCCAATGGGGATCCCTCTACTTGGGGAGGATGCCAACCCACACCCTCCTGAATGGCAGCATCCTCCCACAGAGACAGAGGGGAACAAGTAGCATTTATGGAGCAGCACAGAGGAAAGAGTGTGGGCTTTGGAGGCAGCACAGCAGCACTCACATCCCGGCCCAGACACTTCCTGTGTGACCTTGAGCCAGTTGATGAACCTGTCTGGGCCTCCGTTTCCTCATCTGTCATCAGTGAAAATGTTTTGGAGGACACCTGTTGTATAATGTTGCTATGCAGATTAAATGCACTAGCAGAGGTAAAGTGCATAGCTTAAAAGAAGGAAGTACTCTGCAGAACCCACGCACTGCTCCCCAGCAGCTGGTGCCTCAAGGCAGCTGCTAACATGGCAGGAGACAGTCAGACCAGCAGAGAATAGCTATGTGTTGTAAGACTTCATACACAAGGCAGGCGTGTGGACTGACCAGAAAGGTGGCAGTCACTGTCCATCAAGAGAATCCCCACCTGTTTTCCAATACGTCAGCCAGGGGGCTCGCACTCCCAAAAGGAATGTTCTCAGCCAGCTCCCTGACTGTCCCCACCTCTGACAGTGTACTCTCTTGGGTCTCTCAGAAGGCTCCTCCTCCTCAGCCATGGGTTGAAGGAATCCTGTTTGCTGGGAAGGCAGGATGCTGCCCAGGGTGGCTGTTTTGGGAGAGCGAATGGGATGATATAGAGCCTACGAGTGATCTTTGGAGATGGAGGTGCTATGTCCACCTGTGGGGGCTGCCTGGGTGCCTCCTGGCCACTGTCAACTTCCTTGCTTACACTGAGATTCTGTGATTCTCCTCTGAGCATTTCCATGGATATATATATTTTTTTCAGAGACACTATTAAAGATTTTAAAAACTGCAAGTCTCTTCGTTTTCCTGGGGCTAATTTCCTAGGTCCATGGTGTCCTGTCCAGAAGCAGCAGAGCCTGATGGCCATAACACTGGCCTGGGATTTGGAAACTTGAGTCTTACTCAGATCTTGGGTGTTAATGATCTGTGAAGAGTTCCTGGGGCAAGTGACCTGCCCTTCTGGTTAGATGATCCTGAGGACACTTCCGGGGAAGCGACTGTATGTTCACTGTTGTATCCAGGGGCTGGCACAGGGCCTGGTGCACAGTAGATGCTCAGCAAAGATTTGTTGAATGAATGAGTGTGTCCTACCAGGCAATGATCCATTCGGTCACTTCACTGCTCATTGACAGAGAACATCCCGTCCACTCCCATGTCTCTCATTATTTGCTGGGAATCTCACTGCTAGAAATCATGGACAAAAAAGGATGGAATGGTTGGTTTCAACTCAACTGGCTTATCTTTGGATTTTCCTGACTGTTCAGGCACCCATCCCTCCTAAGTGCAGGTGGGGTTTGTGGGAAGAGAGGAAGAGAAGAGAGGTTGACCCCAGGGTATCTTATTCTGGTGATTTTGCTTCCTCGCAGGTTTGCCCAAGGGCTGGGAAGTGGATTCCACCCAGGAAGGAGCTGTGTATTTCATCAAGTGAGTAAGACGCAGTTTCCTTTCTGATGTCGCTGTTGGTTCTGCTTTCATCCTTGTCAGGAGGAGAGATGGTTAAAGTGTCTGGTTTTTCACTGAAGGCACTGCTGGGTCTGTGACTGGCTAGTAGGTGCCGAGGCTCCTGAGAGCTGAGATAGAGATGGGAACGTATGTATCAGTGTGTCTGTTTATGTTGGCCTGGGTAGTAACCAGTGTCAGTCCTGGTAAGTTTCCTGGGGTGGGGTGGGTGGAGTTTTGGTCTGGGCTGTACTGGTGGGAAGGAGATGGCTCAACAAAGTAGAGGAATGAGGCTGTTCTAGACACACAGGCAGAGGTTCAGAGGCAGGAGATGGAGCCGCGGGGCAGGATGCGGAGCCAGTGGGAAGGGAAGGTGTCCATGAGGTGTACAAAGGAGGACACCAGACTGGTGGTGGCAAGGCCAGCTCCGGTCACTCTCGCTCTTGTGGACAGGGGCACCTGCGATTCTGGGGGTGGTTTGTGTGGGTGGAGATGCTCTATTTTCCTCCTAGGAGTTGGTTAGGCCCCTCTGTGGGCTGGGGAGCTCTTATTTCCTGCTGTGGCTAAAGGTGTGCCTTGGGAAGTTGCCCTGGACTTAACGTTGGAAGCAGAAGACACAGCTCTTTGGCTGGGGTGGTGCATGAGCTACCCAGTTGAACTCACTTCTCTCTGCCTTGGCCTGGGTCTCTCCATCTCCCAGACAGGCTGGAAGCTGGTTTCATTCACAAGGGTGAGGCTCAGCGTGCCCAGACCTGTGGGCCTCACCCTCTGGTCTGGCCTCAGATTCTGCAGGGATAGTGAAGCGCCTCTGCCCAGCTGCCTGGGGCAATGGCACCACCAGAGGGAGCCCCAGTCTAGCCAGGGGAGGAAGGACCCTTGCCTCATCCCCTTTCCCTCCCTCTCTGCTTTGAAATCCTCATGTGTGTACTAGGAGGGGTTACCTTTCCATCCCCCACCGCCAAGATCTGCCAGCACTTAGATCTGCCATCATCTACCACCTACATCAGCTTAGCTGCTAACCTATTCTTCTTTTTTTTTTTTTTAAGACAGAGTCTCACTCTGTCACCCAGGCTGGAGTGCAGTGGTGTGATCTCAGTTCACTGCAATTTCCACCTCCCGGGTTCAAGCGATTCTCGTGCTTCTGCTTCCTGAGTAGCTGGGACTACAGGTGCCCGCCACCACACCTAGCTAATTTTTGTATTTTTGGTTGAGATGGGGTTTTGCCATGTTGGCCAGGCTGGTCTCGAACTCCTGGTCTCCAGGGATCCATCCACCTTGGCCTCCCAAAGTGTTGGGATTACAGGTGTGAGCCACCATGCCTGGGCCTGTTAACCATATTCTTAAAGCAAAAGCAAATTTTTCTTTTCTTTCTTTTCTTCTTTTTCTTTTCCTCTTCCTCCTCTTCTTCCTCCTCCTTCTCCTCCTCCTCCTTCTTCCTTTCAAAGTATCTGTTCTGGAAATTATTCTAATATCACATGACAGTTATAGGCTGAGCTTTTCCTAAGTTTGGACCCACATGCTTCTTGCTTCAAGTAAGAATTGTGAATTGTTTCTTCTTTCCTCCCTCTTGCAGATACCATCTTCATATTCCTTTCTGTACATGGCTCTAGAGACTATTCATTAAACACTTTCACGTGTATTGCGGCATCTCACCAGTCCCTAGAAACGTACCCGTCTACCTCTCTGACCTTGCGTCCCATGACTGGCCGGCTGTGCTCCCATCTTTCCTTCCCTCCATCATGTCAAAACCATTCCCACCTCAGAGCCTTGGCACTTGCTGCTCCCCCTGCCTGGGAGCACTCTCCTCCCATTTACACACCTGGTTCCGACTTCTGGATTAGCCCCAATGTCACCTCCTCAGAGAGGCCATGCCTGACTGCTCCGCCTGAATTCCCCCACCCCTCCACACTTACTTTTCTTCACAGCACTGGGCACTACCTGAAACATGTTTGTGTATGTATATGTTTGGTTATGTATTGCTGGCCCCCTCTGCTGCACAGTCCTGGGAGCAGATTCTGGCTATTGTGTTTTCCACTCCTCCTAGAACCTTTCTGGTGCGTGATAGGAATCCAGTATTTCCTGAAATGAATTCATGCATGAAAAACATTGGGAGATAAACAACAGAGGCATAATTGATTTCTGCTTCAGCTACCAGCCCAGAGCTTTCTTCTGAGCGCCCCCAATTTAATGTGTCCAGACTTGAAGTCATTGCTTCTCTGCGCTGGTTCCACCTTTTCTAGAAATACCACCAAAGCAGAGCCCTCAGAGATCTCCTCAACCTTTCCCTGTCTCACACCTCCCCCACAGGTCCTGCCAATTCTCCTCCCAATTATCTCTCAACCCATCCACTTCTCATCATCCCTATAGCCATGGCCTGAGTTCAGGCCCACATGGACTCTCACTTCCATTATTGTAGAAGCTTCCCAACTGATATTCCTGCCTCCAGGCCATAATGCTGCAAGAGTGCTTTCCTCTAGAATTCAAATTTGGTCATATCATTCTCCATTAAAAACTTTGCATGTTTCCTATCACTTACAGGATAAAATCTAAATTCCTTATGTGGGCACATAAAGGGCGTCATAGTCTCGCTCCCGCCCCCCTTCCCAGCCTCACCTCCCACACTCCCCAGCTGGCTCTTTAGCCCTGTCCTCTAGCCCTACCAAATCACTTGTGGTTCCCTCAACATCCACTTCCCTTCCATGCATCTGGGCCTTTGTAGGTGCCAATCTCTCCTCACATGGCTTGTGCCCACCTGAGAACATTGTTCTTCCTTCAAGCCCTGCCCATGACGTCACTTCTTCAGCGATGTGTCCGTGTATTGTAGTTATTTGCTTATACTTGTATCATTTTCCACTAGATTAGTAACTCTCCAACTGGAGCATGTATCACAATCACTGGAGGGTTTGTTGGAGCACAGATGGCTGGGCCCTACCCCTAGAGTTTTGGATTCAGAGGGTCTAGAATTTGCATTTCCAACACATTCTCAGGTTATGCTGCTGCGGCTGCTCTGGGGCCCACACTTTGAGAACCAGTAGCCTAGACTGAAAACTCATCAAGGGCAGGGGCAACACAGGGGGGCCGTAAAGTCCGGAGACACAGGCTATATTGTTTAATTATCAACCAGCCATGAATTCTGAGTTCACATACATTTCCAGACCTGGTGTTCATTCTGTATATCATAGCAGCAGCCGCCACTCTAGGAGCTAAGTGCTTTATGACATTATCTCATTTACTCCTCACTGCACCTTTATGAGGAGGTCCTATCATCCCGGTTTTAGCAAATAATGGGAAAACTGTTTCTTCGTATGTGTTACTCAATGTTACAAAGCTTGTATTAATAGAAAGCAAGCAGGGAGCCAGCCTCATGTGTGCTTGATTTCACATCTTAGCATGATGGCACGGCTGCTACCCAGCATCCTTGGCACCTTGCTTGGACAAAGGAAGTGCTCAGTAAGTTCCTGCTGAATGAGTGAGTGAATGAATGAACGACTGACTCACTGTTCTTTCCTATTTTCACAGTTCCCACAAAGGTTTATGACATTTGGTTGGTGGATGAGTTAGAAACTCGAACGATTTCAGACACGGATTCCAAGTAATAATGAAACCCAGACAACTGGAGGTGCTATTTTGTTTCTTTTAGTGTGGATGAGGGAGGGAAATTTCAATAAGTAAATATTGACATTTGCCCTGGAGCAGAGAAGTATGTTAATTGTGTGTCAACAAGCTCTTTCTTTCAGGGTATTTAGGAAGTGACTCTCATAGTATCCACAACAGACGTATCTCTTGAGTGTGCCTGTCGTTTTAAAGGTGTCATTTACTGGGAAGAGCAGTGGGAGGAGGAGAGAACAGGGGAAAGGTTAAAACGTGGGAGAAACGCACTGCAAGCCTGTATGCACTTACCGCAAGAATCCACAAGAGGGCTCCAGAGCACACATGATGGCCCCACAAGGCTTTCAGGGGTTTGCTCAGAGTGTCTCCCCAGGCTGATGGCGTCTTCTCGGAGGTGACAGGGCCACCTTTCCTATCCCCTGCCACATCCCAGCCATAGTGGGTCTGGTAGCTGTCTTTCTGATGCTTAAAGATCTAGCTATGTAACACCCATTCCTGCCCAACAGGAAGTCTTCCCCGCCCCTTGTCTCCTTCCCCCCCA
>NW_016807278.1:3272936-3275398 GCF_001698545.2 Rhinopithecus bieti
CCCCACCCCCCCATCCTCCGTTCCAGCTGAAGCCGTGACACTTGCCAGTTATGTCCCCAAGGGTGCCTCTCTTCTTCCCCAAGGTTGACAGGGAGGAAGACGTGGCAGGACGCTTTCTGCAGAGCTACACCCCTGATAACCCAGTTCCCAAGCTGGGCCCCTGCGGCTCCTCCACCGAGGGAACCCCACCCAGCCGTTGGTCTTCCTTGTTCTGTTCTGGACGCTTCCTCCAGGAAGGTGCGAGAATGTGCAGGCAGGCAGTCCACCCACGGCCCTGGCGCGCCTACGGGCTGCTCGGCGCTCCTTGAGGGGCTGTGGGGAGGCAGAAATCAGAAGCCCAGATCTCTGCCCCGCGTGCTCCAGGCTGGGTGGTGAGGCCCCGGTGAGCCTCCAAGGCTGTGCTGGGTCTTTGGGATTCATCAGTACAGACCCCAACCCGAACTGCGAGACCCCGGAAGAGGAGGGGCCCTGGGAGGGGCGGTGGAGCCACCAAGAGCGGTTCTGTTGTCTCCAGAAGGCAGACAGGACAGAACACAGGAGTCCTGGGGCAGCAGTTCTGGTATAGTGACCCCACTAGCTCTAGGCTTAGAAAGGCAGATAACACCCCAGAACAGTAAAGAAGGAAGCGGCCGAGGAGAAGAGGTAGTGAATGTGTTGGGCTTCAAAGAAGCCCATTTGCAGGTGCGGAAAACAGGCTCGATAGTCAAGTAATTTGTTCAAAGTCACTGAGTTACTCGGGGATGGAGCTGGGCTTCCAAGTTAGCCAGGCATGGTGACTCACACCTGTAGTCCCAGCTATTCAGTAGGCTGAGGCAGGAGGACTGCTTGAGCCTGGGAGATGGAGACCAGTCTGGGTAACATAGCAAGACTCTGTCTCTGAAACAAATTAAAAAATTAGCTGCATCTGGCGGTGTGCACCCGTAGTACCAGCTACTTGGGAGGCTGAGGAGGAAGGATTGCTAAAGCCCAGGTAGAGGCGGAGGCTGCAGTGAGCTGGTTCATCCCATGGAGCTCCCTTTCCTACCCAGTTGGCATGTTCTGTGAGGAAGAGAGACCCGTGTGGATGCGGTTCCACTGAATGGGCAGTGAGCCAGTCAAGTTAGTGGTCACCAAGACTGTACGGTAGGGAGTGGGGATGGCACCACAAAGGTGGGGAGGATCCGTGTGTTTGGAGACCATGAGTAGGTGCCTGGGAAGCTTGGACTTGATCCTCTGAGCAATGGGGCCAAAGATTGTAGAGCAGAGGAGAGACGGGATCGCAGAGGTGCTTTCTGTGGAATCCTCCCTGCCTCACACCGCCTCATGCCTTCCCCACTGGAGTTGTTTAGGTGAGGCTTGCTTCTCCTCTTCTGGGCTCGCAGAGCAAGAACTTAGATTTAGCAAAGGGAATTTATTATCTCTGGTCCATCCGCCTCGCCTGTTCTTGCTGCAGCTTTAAGATCTTCATGCTACCACATCTCTTCCACCTTAATCCCCCAGATAAAGGCATGCACCCAACACCGACCCTCCCTTTGGCTTCTCATGCCCCCGAAGCTACTCTGATCCCCAGAAACATTCACACGTCTGGCTCAGGCTTCTCGAAGGATCCGTGGGACTCGTCTGCGGCCCTTGCCCTCTGCCTGCCAGAGAGGAAACCTGCCCAGCAGGCCCATCTGTTGGTCGCCTGCGTTTTCCAGCTGCCTGAGGATTGTGGGGTCTGGGTCTGGGGTCTCTATCCCCCTCCCTGGCCTCCCTCTGAGATGCTGTAATCTCTTGCCCCAACTCCCCTTTCCTCCATTGGCTCTGCAGGGTCAGAGACTCCCAAGAACCCCTCATCTTGGCTAAATGAAAGCAGACTCTCCCCCTGCCTGCACCTGGCAGCCTTGCCAAGTCCTGGAGAGCCAGGGCAGGTGAGTTGGGCTTGATTGGTCCTGCCTGGCACCGGGCCCTCATCCACAACTTGTCTACCCCTTCAGCAGAGCAGCTTTCCTATAGCCAGCGCAGGACTGGCCTGGCATCTCAGCTGGGCAGGGGAACAATGGGAGGTGACCAAGGGTCCTGGTCACTGCCGAGCTGTGTCTGCTGCCCTAACCCCAGATTCCCGGCTCCAGCCTGGCCTGCCCTGGGGTGGGAAAGACAGTCCCTTCAGTAGCTCTCTAGGTCCCTGCCTTCCTCGAACACTGTGGTGTGAGTGAGTGGGGTGTGGAGCCACTGCCCCCACACCAACCAGCCAGGCTTCTTCCTCCTGGGCCCTGGGAGGGAAGTCTGTGCTCCTGTTCCTTCCTTTGCACATTCCTTTACAGATAAGGGCTTCAGTTGGTAAAAACGATATATGTGCTTAGATCACACTAAGAGAGACCCACTTGTATTGGAGTGGAGAGGCTTAATTTTTTAATCAAGTTTTTCTAATAATAAACAAAAAATGCAATTATCATGTGAGTGGGGCCCTCGAGATGCACTTTTTTTAGCTCCTCTTTTTTTTT
>NW_016807278.1:3275879-3306115 GCF_001698545.2 Rhinopithecus bieti
GGAGTCTCGCTCTGTCGCCCAGGCTGGCGTGCAGTGGCCAGATTTTGGCTCACTGCAATCTCTGCCTTCTGGGTTTACGCCATTCTCCTGCCTCAGTCTCCCCAGTAGCTGGGACTACAGGCGCCCGCCACCTCGCCCGGCTAGTGTTTTGTATTTTTTAGTAGAGACGGGGTTTCACCGTGTTAGCCAGGATGGTCTCGAACTCCTGACCTCGTGATCTGCCCGTCTCGGCCTCCCAAAGTGCTGGGATTACAGGCTTGAGCCACCGCGCCCAGCCTAGCTCCTGCTTCTTGACAGATTTCTCTATTCAGAAGTGACCCAGAAGCTCATCTGGTTCAGTCCCCAGTTTCCAGGTTTAAGGGGCAGGTGGGACTGAGACTAGTGAGCCTGCCTGGAGGTTTAGGTGGGAATCTTTTGGTTTTTTTCCCATCTTTCTGATCCTGTTTATGAAATCAGTGTTTTTATTACACTTGCCCATTGTCACAGAGAATCTGTGGATAGAGGGAAACCGAGAGAGATGTGGATCGAGGGAAACTGAGGCAGAAAGCAATCTTTGTCTAAGCAGAAACAGGGCTATAACCTTATCGTCTGAAGTCCTTCCTTCTGCCTCTGACTCTGAATAATACAGAACCCGGGTACCCCGTAGCTTGGCTAGCATCCTTGTTCAGGGTTATCAGAGACCAACTTGGGCTGAGGGCTAGGAGAAGATCCTGGCATCTCATAGTGGCCCCCAACCCTCTCCAAATGTTATTTCTCTAAATTCTCCGTATTGAGGTGGGGGCGGGGGATGGGGAGGCCCCAGGACCCCAGCCAAGCCCTCCTGACACCTACAGACATGCCCCAGAGCTGAAAGGTGATCACCAGGCTGGCTGGGTGAGGTCCTACACATGATTCCAAGCCCCTGGGCAGTTTCTGGTTCCCTGCAGTCTCTTGTAGGGGACTCTAAAAATGCAGCTCACCCAGACGGTGGCCCTACTCCCCTTTGGGGGGCAGCCTTGTCCTGGTGGTGGAAGGCCCAGGAGGCTGCGCTGAGCCACCCCATCCTCTCCTTGGCAGGCAGGCTGTGTGGTTGGTTAGCAGCTTGTCACTGGTGTGGATGGAGTTAAACCTTTTCGGGGACTATTTACTCCTGATCCTAAGTGACAGCTTGGGGAGGGAGAGTCACGTGGCCCTGAAATCCCCGGGGGAGCCGATGGAGCATGCCCACAGCTGCCTGTGCCTGGGAAAGATGCTGGATCCTGCAGTCACCACAACAGCATCCTCTCCCTGCGCCAGGGACCTGCCAGCCGGAGAGATGACTGATTAGATCAGATTAGATCCGGAGCCCCGCGCTGCAGAAGGGGGCCCCAGGGGCGGGGGAGGAGGACCCCAGCTGGCCTGAGCTGGGGGGAGGGGTGCCTCGGGGCTCGCAGAGGTAGAGCTTTCCAGCGCGGGGATCACACCTCAGAAGCCGGTGAGTCTGTTTTCATGCATCACATAGATGAGGTGGGAGGAGGAAGGCTGGGCTCTGGTCAGGGCTGGCAGCTGCCTGTCTGCCGCGTGAGCCTGGGCTGCTTGCATTGCAGTGCACTGGCTTCCCCATCCCTCATCCTTGGCAGCCTTACTTGGGGATCATGGATGCTGAGAATGCTAATTATAACCCTCCCTGTGCCCCCACCCCCACCTCCAGAGTCCCTGTCAGGGCTGATGCTGTTTAAATTGATTACATTTGAATTGCATCTCCTGGATGAGGGCAGCGTTGGGGCTGGCAGCTTCCTAGGGTCCAGCAGGGTTCCCCAAGCAGGCTAGCACAGAGAGGCCAGCCCACCCTCCCTTTAATCCTGCCAACAGGAAGGAGAGATGGAGGGGGTCCAGGGTCAGGCTCAGGTCAGCCCCAGGGGCTCACCTTCCTCAGGGTGGGGAGAGTCAGGGTGTGTATCATTCTTATGGGTCAGAGGTTGGGTCGAAGGATGACAGAGGCTCTTGGATTCCAATTTCTAGGAGGCATCTGAGCTCTGGGGGTCTCAGATTTAGTGAGGAGCTCCTGAAGGAGCTGGAGCCTGGTATGTGGTGGAGGGGGCAGGGAATGAGGGGATGACGTTTATAATGATGGGACCGGGCTGCAGCCAGCTGAGAGCCTCGAGGTATTGTGTGAGGATCTGGGGAAAGGAGGACAGTTGGGGAACTGGCCAGAGAAGGGTAAGGAGGGCTACAGTGGAAGGGGAGGGAAGTGGGGCGAGACACGAAAGTGGTGGGGGCAGGGGAGAAGAAGGGAGAAGAGGCTCCTGGGAAATGCTCTTTGAGACAACATGCCAGCCAGGGCAGGGAAGGGGGCTGTGGAGCCTGGGAGAGCAGAGATGGAGAACCGGGATAGAGGGAGAGCCATCCCCCGGGCACAGGAGTGGGGAGGGAGAGCTGCAGGAGGGTGGAAGTTGGTGGGGAGGAGGCTGGAGCTCAGAGCTGGTGTCAGAGGAGGTTGCAGACTTCAGGGATTGGAGGCTCTTCCCAAAGCCCTGTAGACCCTTTACCCCCAATCTGATCACTTGAGTGGTGCACTCTGCTGAGGGTCTCGTGCATGGTGGGGCAGGGTCCTTGCTGGCAGGTATTTGCCTGAGCCCGCTGTCTGGACAGGTGCGGGGGCACTGTGGGCACCTGTCCTACAAATATCCCAAATCCTGTCTTCCAGGCCACCCTGGAAGAGTATGAAACTGGGGAGGGCTCCTGTGGCTAGGACAGTTCAGTCGCCAGCTTTCACCCCCGAGCAGCTGCATTTTAGCTTCAGCAGGACAGGAGCAGACCCTGCTGGTGGGTGGAGGGGAGGTGGGAGCGGCTAGGCTCAGGCCTGTCTCCAGGTTGGGGTGGCAGCAGGGGCGGAGGGCTCCCCCCCTGGCACTGCCACTGAGCTTTCCTTATGGAAACAAGCGGGTTTCTGTGTCTCCACACAAGGGCGCAGAGTGCCGAGGCACAGATATGAATTATTAAAAGTCCTTGGTTTTCCAATCAGTGGCGAGGTGATAAATATGTTAGCACTGGTGTGTAATTAATCTTGGCGGGCTGCTGCACACAGACTGCAGACAATGGGGGTCCCCCCCCTTTTTTTTTGCTGGACTAGGCTTCTTTTCCTCCTTCCTAGGAAGGTGATGGTGCAGGACGCATTACACAGATAATTACTTTGAATGTGTCTGCCTGGATTATTGAGTTGGATTATTCCTGCTTGCAAATGAAATAATTACTGATCCCCCAGTCAGTGAGGGAGGCAGCCACCTTGGCTCCTGGGCTGACATCAAAGCCCCCACTTTGCCCAGGCCCAGCCTGCAGGCTTGGGCTCACAGAGTGAGCTCTCTTGGTCCAGGGGACTGGCCTAGGCCAGAGTGAAGAAGCCGCAACAGCAGATGGGAACATGGTGTCAACTGGGGCTGAACAGGCTGCGGTTCTGTTCTCTGAGCCAATTGCCTCATCGTCTTCCTCACAGCCTGTTGTGAATTTGCTGAGGTCATTGGCACTGGTCTTGGCGCACCCATGGGCCCCCCCAGAGGAAGGTTGGAGCTGGGCCTCACAAGAGAGCTGCAGGATTTGCACTGCCCTGAGCTCTGGGGTGAGGCAAAGGGGGCTCTGGAAGCCAGGGCTTAATGAGGGGACTTTAGCAGGCCAGTCTCCAACCGCTTAAAGCACATTCAGAGAGGAAAAAACGACTGTATTTTGGGAGACACTTAGAGTAAGTGGGAGCAGAAGGAACAGAAGTTGAGGGTGGGCTGAGTGGAAGCCTTCTCTCGGCCATCTCTCTGTTCAGGGGGCTCCTGCTCAGCACCCACAGCCTTCAGACGCCCCTCAGAGACTATCTAGTCCAGACTCCCTCCACATCCAGATGAGCCTTCCTCAGCCTCCCTGACAGAAGCAGCAGACTCACTTGGATAATTTCAGCGACAGGGAGCTCATTACCTCACAAGGCAGCTTCTTCTGTGGTTGGAACATTCTTCTATATTGAATCAAAATCTGCCGACTTCTAAGTTCCACCCTCTGGTTCTGATTCTTTGAAGCTGTGCAGAACAAGTCACCTCTCTCTTTTACATGGTGATAAAAATAGTTTTCTTTTGATT
Source organism: Rhinopithecus bieti (assembly GCF_001698545.2). Lineage (NCBI taxonomy): Eukaryota > Metazoa > Chordata > Mammalia > Primates > Cercopithecidae > Rhinopithecus > Rhinopithecus bieti. The sequence continues at coordinate 3,279,956 of NW_016807278.1, forward strand.
AAAATCATATATAATAGTCAGTGTGTGGATGTGCTGTGTTTTACGTGATCATTTCTGTACTGGACATTTAAGTTACCTTATTTTCCTTTTACAGATAGCACAGGAGGAACATTTTTGTTCGTAAGGCTCTTTCTGTGCTTTGGGTGACTTAGGATAAATTCCAAGGCATAGAATTAATATGATAAAGGGTATACATTAAAATAATTATTATTCTGTGAGTATAAAAGTAATACATTGTCATTTAGAAATGTAGGAAAACCTAAAGAAAAGTTAAGAATTACCCATAGATTTGATATATAATTTTAATTTTGGTATATTTGTACTTTTATGAATTCACGCATGAATATATGTCTAGATTTATCATCACAATACGTATATATATCATTAAAATCTTGGCCCAGATGTATATTATTGTCAGTTAAATGGAAAGCATTTTTTCATATTATTAAATATTATTTTACAGCATTATTATTATTATTATTATTATTATTATTAGAAACAGGGCCTTGTTCTGTTGTCCAGGCTAGAGTACTATGGTGCAGTCTCTGCTCACTGCAGTCTCAACCTCCTGGGCTTAAGCGATCTTCCTACCTCAGCCTCCCAAGTGGCTGGGTCTACAGGTGCATGTCACCATACCTGGCTAATTTTATGTATTTTTGGTAGAGACAGGGTTTCTCCATGTTGGCCAGGCTGGTCTTGAACTCCTGGGCTCAAGTGATCCACCCACATCTGCCTCCCAAAGTGCTGGGATTACAGGCGTGAACCACCACCTCTGGCCTTTACAACATCATTTTAAAGTGGCTGCCTCATATTCATCATATACCTTGTCAATTTGTTTGTTGATTTAACCCCTATGTTAAACTATGTATTTCCAATTTTCTACTTTTATAATAAGGCTACAATGAACATATAAATATCTGATTCTTCACACTTATCAATAATTTTTTCCCTTAGGTTGCATTTCTAGAAGTGAAATTGCTACATTATTAAAATATTTTGCCAAATTCCTTGTTCAAAAGCACTAATTTACATTCCCAGCAGCTGTGTCTGAGAATGGATTTTTGTGCCATGAGCATCAACATTGAGTATTACAATCTTTTTCATGGTTTTCATGTATTGTTTCAATCCATTTGTTTGATTGGGAGCGAGACATACAATTTTTAAAAAGAGACTTATCAAATGTGACATTGTCCGTATTAATAGCAATGCAATATATAATATGTCCATATAATAAACATATTTGTGTGTTTGAGTCTTTGGCTTTTCTTTTTTTTTCTTTTTTTTTTTTTTTGAGACGGAGTCTTGCTCTGTCACCCAGGCTGGTGTGCAGTGGCTGGATCTCTGCTCACTGCAAGCTCCGCCTCCTGGGTTTACGCCATTCTCCTGCCTCAGCCTCCCGAGTAGCTGGGACTACAGGCCCCCACCACCTCGCCCGGCTAGTTTTTTTGTATTTTTTAGTAGAGACGGGGTTTCACCGGGTTAGCCAGGATGGTCTTGATCTCCTGACCTTGTGATCCGCCCGTCTCGGCCTCCCAAAGTGCTGGGATTACAGGCTTGAGCCACCGCGCCCGGCTGGCTTTTCTTAAAAGGCAGTGTGTGCAGAGTCATTAAGATCATAGTTGGCCGGGCACAGTGGCTCACGCCTGTAATCCCAGCACTTTGGGAGGCTGAAGCGGGTGGATCACTTGAAGCCAGGAGTTTGAGACCAGCTTGGTCAACATGGTGAAACGCTCTCTACTAAAAATACAAAAATTAGCTAGGTGTGGTGGTGGGCTCCTGTAATCCCACCTACTTGGGAGGCTGAGGCAAGAGAATCGATTGAACCTGGGAGCGGAGGTTGCAGTGAGCTGAGATCGTGCCACTGTGCTCCAGCCTGGGTGGCAGAGGAAGACTCTGTCTCAAAACAAACAAACAAACAAACAAACAAACAAACAAAACATAGTTATGGGGTCAAACTCAGGTTGAATCTGGAATCTACCATTTACCAGTAATATGATACTAACAGTGGCTTTACCACTCTGTGCCTCAATTTCTCCATTTGTAAAATGAAGATAACGCTTCTTGTGAAGATAAATGAGGTTACATATGCAAAGCACATAGAATCCTGCTGAGCAGAATAAGTGACAAATGTGTTTGTTATTATTACCTTGTTGATTTGCATGAGAAACATAGATATCTGAAGATAGATATCATCATCTATCTCCCTCCAAGCCCTCCCAAGTCTCCTTGTTCAAGGCTAAGTGCCCCTGTTCCTCCAAAGACCCTCAAGTTCTTTCTTGAGCTTTCCTGGGGCTCCCACATGAACTGTGGCCTCACTGGCACAGAATGTGATGAGGTGGCCACACACATGCCCAGGGCAGCCACTTCCTCCAGGAGAATCCCCTGGAATAGTACACTTGCTGGGGGCTTCCTCTGGCAGGTGCATGGATGAAGGGAGTTGGGCCTCTAGTGTCTCCTGGCTTATAGGATACTCCACTGGAGCTGGTACTCCTGCAGCCCCTGTCCACGCCCCTGCATGGCCATGTGCACATCCTGTCTTGGATTTCTTCCTTGTCAAATCTACCCAGCACTTCTCATTCCCATGAGACCTCTTTGCACTTTCAAAAGTAGCACAAGCTGATTTGATAAACTAATTATGATCCATGTGTTAGCTCCTGCTGTGGTCGTGGAGAGAAGGCTCATCTGGAATTTGAAGACATGGGTTCAAATCCTGGCCCAGGTAGTAGCCATATGATTTGCAGAAGTTACTTAATCCTTCTGAGCTTTCACTTCTTAGCCTGAGAACTGGAGTTTGTATCACTACCACCTACCTAGCTGATACCTAGGTGAGTAATATACATGGAAGTGCTTTGTAAACTGAGAATAATCACACAAATGTCAGTTACTGAACATCATGTTTCAGAAGGCAAGGCTTTAACTCAAAGACCAGACAGGTGCTGAGGTGGATTGGTGGGAAATGTGTTTAGGGTAGCTGGTATTCAGGGATACTGTCAAGTCCTCCCAGGTCACCCACTTAGTCTCTGTAGAGGATTGATCCTTAATGCGTGAATTCAGGAAATAGAGCTGGAGGTGCCAGTGCTGATCTGATAAACATGCATCAGTGCTGAGGCTTCAGGGTAGCTGGTCCACACTGGTTTCAGCTATGACTTCCTCCAGTTAGTTGGAGCTCCACTTCTGCAGTGAGACAGCCTAGGGCCCTCCTTAAGGAGGAGGTGAGGTCCCTCCTTAGCTCTGACATCATCGTGTCTACCCAGTCTGGCTCATCATGACTTGAGAAGAACAGGCACCTATAATTGCAGGTGCCAATTTGCTTTTAATTAGCCAAATGCTTGCAATTAGCCTCTTAAATTCTACCTAGCCTCAGGTGGTGTGGTCATTGTTCTGGTTTTGCTTGGTTCCTGGGATCACATGAGCAGCAATGGGCTATCCAGGGACTGGATCCATGCTATCCAGTAATCCTGCTAACGTCACTTGAAACTGGGGCTGTCTCACTGGAGAACTGAAGGGGATGGGAGCAGGGAAGAAAAACCTGCTTTGGTGGGGTGGTGCGGGTGGGAGTGTGGTGATAGAGGCGTAGTGCTGAGAACTGTTTGAATGACAAGTGAGGTCTAGAACCCAGGTTTCCTCCTCCTAACCCAATGCTCTTCCCCTTCTGAGCCTCAGTATCCTCAGCTCTAAAATGGGAATAATAATTCCCACCCTGCCCTCATCACCAAGGATCAAATGAGTTAGTGTAGGAGGTAGGTGTGAATATGAAGCAATGTGACCTGAAAGTCCGCGATCACATCAAATGTGAAAGCTCTTTAAAGTTCTCCATATGCTCCTGGTGGTCCTGGCCACTGCTTCTTGGACTCTGACCTTCTCAATCACTTCTCTGCTGTCCAGTAATTCTTGACTCCATTGTCATCTAATCCTGCCAACTCTCCCCCCAACTATGAGTGATTAGAGGGCAGTATTTAGCACACAGTAGGTGCTCAACAAATGTTGGTTGGATATATGAAGCTTTGGATGGGAGGGTTAGGCCCAAGGAGTGGGCACAGAGAAACACTCATGAGAAAGCCTTGGATGGGGGCAGTGGTGGGGAATTTATTCCCTGTTCTCCTCAGTCTTGCCTCTCACTCCTCTGTACTTCTTCAAGGCAAGAGATGGCCTGATTTGTCTTATTTGTAGCTGTGATGTTTCACACAGAGGCAGGCACAAAATGGTTGGTAACTGCTTTTTGATTGGCTGAGACAGGGTGATGTGGTAGAGACAGCATGGAATTAAGTGGTGAATAGAACTTGGGAACCTGGCCCTACCATTTTCTTTGGGTACATACTTACTGCATGCTCTTTATGTACCAGGGAGGTACTAGGTTGCAAAAATGAATTTTTATTTTGATTTATTTATTTTTGAGATGGGGTCTCACTCTGTCCCTCAGGCTGGAATGCAGTGGCACAATCATAGTTCACTGTAGTCTCGACCTCCTAGGCTCATGCAGTCCTCCCACCTCAGCCTCCTGAGTAGCTGGGACCACAGGCGTGCACCACCACACCTGGCTAATTATTTTATTTTTCATACAGACTGAGTCTCACTTTGTTGCCCAGGCTGGTCTTAAACTCCTGGGCTCGTGACCCTCCTGCCTCGGCCTCCCAAAGTATTGGGACTACAGGCGTGAGCCACTGTGCCCGGTCAGAAATAAATTTTTAAACTCACAGTCTTGTAAGGGAGCAGATGAGTGAACAAACGACCATGCCGTATATGATAGAGACATATGCCACACATGTTGGAGGCCAAAAAAGAAAAGGATGGACTCTCCTAGGGGGTTCCCCAAGGCAGGAGCCTTAAGCCGGGCCTCAGCTTGGGAAAATTACTTAACTTCTCTGGGTCTCTGTTTCCTAAGCTATCCTGTTAGGAGACTGAAGTCTTCTCAGAGGTGAGGATGAAATGAAATACAATAATATGAAGAAAATGTCTGGCATTGGATAGTCCTTTTTTTTTTTTCTTTCTTTCTTTCTTGCTCTATGGCCCAGGCTAGAGTGCAGTGGTGCAATCTTGGCTCACTACAAGCTCTGTCTCCTGGGTTCAAGCAATTCTCCTGCCTCAGCCTCCTGAGTAGCTGGGATTACAAGGCACGTGCCACCATGCCAGGCTAATTTTTGTATTTTTAGTAGAGATGGGGTTTCACCATGTTGGCCAGGCTGGTCTCGAACTCCTGGCCTCAAGTGATCTGCCTGCCTTGGCCTTGGAAGTGCTGGGATTACAGGTGAGAGCCACCATACCCAGCCTAAATAATTTTTTTTTTTTTTTTTTTTTTGAGACGGAGTCTCGCTCTGTCACCCAGGCTGGAGTGCAGTAGCGAGATCTCGGATCACTGCAACCTCCACCTCCCAGGTTCAAGCAATTCTCCTGCCTCAGCCTCCTGAGTAGCTGGAATTACAGATGTGCACCACCACGCCTGCTAATTTTTGTATTTTTAGCAGAGATGAGTTTTCACCATGTCAGGCATGGTGAAACTTAATAACTTAATAAAAGTTCAAAATGTCACCTTGAAACCAGGACGGGGATTGGTTGGTGGGGGGAGCTTGGGGAGGGCAGGAGCTGAAGGAATTCTGAAGGAATTCTGGTCCCTACACAGCCTCACCCTCTCTTTGCTGGTTAGTACCCATTCAGCCTTGAGTAAGTCCCTCACCTTCTGTAAGTCTCAGGCTCTATCTGTGAAGTGACGATAATACGCTTGTTGTATGGCTCAATTGAGAAACTTCACACGAGTCACCTACAACATGCTAGGCACATAGTAAGTACTAGAAAATATTAGCTCTTCCTTATGATTTTTACCAACATATTTCACAGAGAGACCACATCTGCACGCTGACACACGTGTGTTGCATGTGTGTGGACTCCCAGATATGCTCAGGAAGGGTGGAGGGTGAGAGGGCCTGGGGTTAGGCTGAGTGACAGCTGGCTGCTGCTCAGTCTGAGAAGCCTTCCTGGAGGTGAGGCGACTGGAACTCTGTAGAGAAGGTGGGAGGGGTCAGGTTCAGCTTGGGTGATGCAACTGGGGAGGACGGCTTGTGGTTCATGCCCAAGTTGGGGGAGCCTGCTTCATGGGAAACATGTCAAAGGGAAAGGTGGCCCCTGACAGCAGGAACTTAGTTATCTCAGGCACGTAGGCCACCTTCCCCCCACACCCCGCTCCCCCTGCCTGGGCCAGTCCTGCTAGCAGCATCCCAGCTGCTCGGTAGCCCGGCTGGTCCCCTGACCTTCCTAAACAAGGCAGCCTGGCGGCCATGCTGGGTTGCCGTGGTAACTGGCGGCCTCCCAGCTGGGTTGCCCGGGTAACCGCTTAGCTGGCGTTCGGAGAGGAGGGTGGTGAGCTGGGGGAAGTCAGCCTCAAAAGAGGCAGAGAAGGACAAGGGCTGGACAAGGAGGAAAACAGATCCCAGATGCCCCCAGCACAACCCTCTCCTCTCTCCCTCATGGGACTGGGAAAGCCAGAAAAAGGCAGGTAGGAAAGAATGTTGTGCTGTTTCCGATCCTTTGTGTGTATGTTTTGCAGTGTGAGTCATCTTGGCCCTCATGGGAAGTTTAGGGGATTTGACAAGGCGGCTCAGGAGCTAACCCTGGCAGTGATAAAACCAGGGGCCATCCAAACCAAGACGTCAGTCCTGGTCCTTCCCCCGCCCCCATCTCCCAGACAACTTTACCTCTTTGAGCTTTGGTTTCCTCATCTGTAAAATGGAGGGGACTTGGACCTCCAGGGCCCATGTTTGGGGGCTGTGCCTGGCACTGTCAGCAGTGGGTTTCCTTCCTCTCCTTCCGTAGTGATTTTTGATTCGGTGGCTGCTTTCCAGCCTGTGAACAGCTTGCACCAACCCTGCTCTGAGCCCAGCCTTGCAGAAGGGATGGTGGTGGGATGGCTAGAATTCTTGAGAAATTAGAGACATGGCTCTTACCTCAAGGAGTTTACTAGCTCACTCTGCTGAGGGCAGATAGCAAGTTACACAGGTAGAAACATCTGCAAGAGCAAGAAAGGTTTTTTTTTTTTTTTTTTTTTTGAGACATGGTCTCACTCTGTCAGCCATACTGGAGTGTCCTGGTGAGATCATAGCTCATTGCAGCCTCGACCTCCCTTGCTCAAGCCATCCTCCCACCTCAGGCTCCCAAGGAGCTGGGACTACAGGTGCTCGCCACTATACCCAGCTGATTTTGTATTTTTTGGTAGAGATCGTTTTGCCATGTTGTCCAGGCTGGTCTTGAACTTCTGGGCTCAAGTGATCCATCTGCCTCAGTTTCCCAAAGTGCTGGGATTATAGACATGAACAACTGTGCCTGGTCAGAATGTTTTAAAAGGAAGACATCAAAATTTTTGACTGCAACCAGTAGAAACACATTCCAGGAGCACATGTATGTTACCCTTACTGTAAGTGGTGCATGTCATATTGCAGTCTTGTCTGGCCTATACATATTTTTAAAGATCGTCTTCACTCTTCAGCTTGCTTTCACACTGACAGATGAGTCACTTGTTTCAGTTTGAGAAACACTGAGAGAGCATACACACTAAGGCTCTTCAGGTATGTATAGGCCCTCCTACTGCTCTCACCTTCCAGGTACTGTCATCTGGGGGATCCTCGCCACTCTGATCTATGAGGTCGCCAAGACTCAGAAGTCTCATGACTTGCCCAGGGCCAGAGGCAGCAAGTCCCGGAGCCAAGGCTCGAGCTGGGTCTCTGTTGCTCAGGTCCACAGCCCACGCCTACACCTGCTGAATCTGCTGCCCAGTTTTATTCCTGCTGTGAGGAGAACTCAAGGAATCTGTTTTTTTTTTTGTTTTTTTCTTTTGAGATGGAATCCTGCTCTGTTGCCCAGGCTGGAGTGCAGTGGCATGATCTCGGCTCACTGCAACCTCTGGCTCCTGGGTTCAAGTGATTCTCCTGCCTCAGCCTCCCAAGTAGCTGGGATTACAGGCACATACCACCATGCCTGGCTAATTTTTTTGTACTTTTAGTAGAGATGGGGTTTTGCCATATTGGCCAGGCTGGTCTCGAACTCCTGACCTCAGATGATCCGCCTGCCTCGGCCTCCCAAAGTGCCGGAATTATAGGCATGAGCCACCGTATTCAGCCAAGAACTCAAGGATTCTTATAGGGAGAGAAACAGAGATCTTAAGATCCAAACGGTTCCCAGGTGTCTGTCCTGGCCCCCTTAAAACTGAGGGCCTGGAGCCAGGCCTAGAACTCAGGCTCCTCTTGTCTGCTGTCTTAGGGACTGCAGAGGCGGGGACTGAGGAGAGCTGCGAAAAGAAAAGGCCAAGCTTGAAGCAGTCTGGGTGTTCCCTCTGGGTCTGAGGGGAGTCAGCCGGGGAGCATGGGTGAGGCTAGCTGCGAGGCTGAAGCTAACCCCTCCCGACAAGCAGTTCTGGCTGCCAAGCGACTGGACCTCACTGTGAGGGCGTACTTGGTGTCAGGGGCCCAGGCCATGCCTAGGGGCCTCAGGCTTCTGAGAGGTTTTTTGACAGGAAAGCCTTAAATCAGTCCCCAGAGAAGCCCGTTTCTCATTGTCTATCTCCCATCTGACAATGGAGATGACAGTCAGCAGCATGCCTGCCAAGTGTGGCCTTGAGCACAAGCTAAGGTCAGCGCGGTGGGGGAGGCCGCAGGGAGGTTTGGCACCAGGTGGCTGAGGTTGGGAGTGGCTGGAGCGAGAGGGGCGTGAGTGGCTGTGGAATACCCAGGTCGAATGCTGACCCTATAAATATTTATTGTGATAAAATAAAGATAGGGCCTGGAATGAGAAGCAGGAGCGAATGAAGGAATCCACACTGCTCGGTTCCATTCTCAGCTGCGCTGTGTGAATTTAGCCTGTGTGTCCATCTCTCAGGACTGGGTTGGTTTTTGTGGGGTTTAGTAGCTGATACCGTTCCTGCCCTTACCACATGGACTTTGCCTTTTGCAAACAGGAGAACGGGCAAGGCATTTATGGCTAGGAGACATTTCCTTGCTGTTTGGGCGTACTCTCTTTTCAGCTTCAAGCTGCCCGACCTGCCCTGTGTTGAAGAGAGGGCTGAGGGGTGACTGATGGCTGAATTAGGACCCTTGGCTTGGGGAGGAGGTTGCAGAGGGTCAAGAAGCTTCAGCTGTAGCTGTGTCCTTGTCTTTCTAGGCTTCTTGTTAATTTACTCAGCACCCACTGCTTTAAGCAGCATTTCCAACTGTAAAAATGAGAGCAGCCAGAAGGTATCTTGTCCAGGCTCTTGATTTGGCATTTCCGGCTCTTGGTGCCTCTGTAACATGTGGTGTTACAGGCCAGGGTAGTGGGTGTGTGCGACTAGGAATTCCGCTGAAATTCAAGTGGGATGTACGTTTCTAGCTCCAGCTGGGTGAGTAGAGGCTGGGGAGATGGTGGGTTTCTGATAAGGAGAATCGGTACTTCAGGATGGTACCAGCCGGCAAGAAGAGCATGCCCAGTGCTTCAAGGAGAACTGATTTACACTGTGAAGTTGGATGAATATCTTTCTCGTAGGAACCCCTAATCTCTGCATCCATATACTCTGCCATCTACCTACTCAATATGCTCTATTCCCCCAGCTTGTCCAGGGTGACCTTTGATTGCCTTGGAAGAGTCTGTTTCTGAGATGATGGGCCACTTACCCATGGCCACATTGGGAAGTGAGGGAGGAATCAGAATTAGAATTTATGGATGTTTCTGTGTTTCCTGCTGAGCCATCTTCTTGCCCATCATGTGACCCAACTGTGAGTGTGGGTGTGTATTAGCCAGTAAGAGCAATGGAGGTGAGGGGGATGTGGTTATTTATTTGACTCCAGTTTGTCATGGCTCCCCCTGTGGTCATGGCTCATTTGTGGTGGCTCAGAGCTGCCCAGCTGGCCACCCCTCCCCAGGTGCCCAGACCCCGTGTTCTGGAAGAGGCAGGTGGCAGATGCTGCCTCCTCTAGGGGCAGTGAGAGTGAGAGTGTTTGCTGCTCTCATGTTCCCATGCATACAGAGAGGGCCGGTCAGTGGCTCTAGGTATAATCAAGGGGGCTGTCAGACAGTGCAGAAATCTAGTCACAAAGCAGCTGAGTCAGGGCTTAGAGGCAGAGCTAGGGTGGAGGGAGAATCAGAGACCACACCCAGTGCCAGTAGTCTTCCTTGCTCCCTGCTGCCCACTTGCAATTGAGGAGGGGGCTATCCAATGGGGCAGCAGTTCCTCTAGAAGTCTTAGCTTCCCTTATGCAGAACAGGTCTTCTCTCAATCCAGAAACCAAGTGTCCTCACTTAAAGCCAGCTTAACCATCTGGTGGTGGCTAGCAGGGTGAACTTCACTCATTCTCTTCTTTTCCCTGTACTCCTCTCCACACCTTTCTGCTCTTCCTTGCTATCCCTGTAACAGGGTCGCTTTTCTTAGTGTGTTCAGATGTGAGCATGGAGAGCAACTGGGAAGTTAGGTGAGCTGATTTTCTCCAGGGCCTCTGGTCTCTTACCATTAAGGTCAAGTGACTCAGCAGAGAAAGGAGGGTTTGCTCCAGTAACTTTGTTGGGGGGAGCCTGCTCCGGGATTGGGGGAAGCAGAACAGAGTGTGGGGGAAGACGGGACAAGAGGAGTTGTTGGTGCCCCTGCTGTTCTTTTCAGGGAAATGCTAGAGTGCCCCCCTCCTCCACCAGCTCTCTAGTACTTGTGCTGTGGGTGAGGCTGAACCCAAGTCACAGTGCATGTGGGCGCTGAGGGAGTGTAACGGGGAGATCCTGTGACATCTGCCTCGTGGTGGCATCCAGACCTGAGGGGAGCGGGAAGAAGAGAAGCTGAGACCTCTGGAAAGAGGCACAGCAGAGATGGGGAGTGTGGGGAGGGTTCTCAGTGGAAAGAAACCTCAAAGGGAGTGGGGCCAAGGGGCTGAGCAAGGACGCCTGGGCTGGCAGGCACGGGGGATCAGGCACCCTCTGATGGGCTGTGTGTGGTCAAGCTGTCCTGGCCTCCTTGTTAGGAAAGTCTGGCAGGGAGTGGGTAGAGGGGTAAGCATGGAGATGGAGAGTGTCTAGACCTCGGGAAGGAAGGACTTTCTTGTATCAAAATAGAAAGCATCCCAATCGGGCCCAGTGTCTTCCAGATTTGGTGTTGTCAGAATCAAGGCCAAAGTCATCAACGCTTACACTTATTAAGTTATATTTTTTAAAGTGTCCTTTAATTGGCTGAATCAGCCAGTGGGGAATAGAAGTTGTTCTGAAATATTCCATCCACATATGTCTTTCTCGCCGATAAATGTGTATCTCCCCACAGCAATTAACATAATGTCTTGAGAGAGTTGGTGCTTGGTAAGTCGCCTTCCCCACCTTCTCCAGGCGTTGTGCTTGGGGTGGGGGTGACATACAAGGGATGAGGTGCGGGAACTCTGGTTATAATGAAACTCTCACACCCGCATCTTTTCCTGGGCTAGATTTCAGCTTGTTTCTCCACCTTCTGGCTCAGAGCCAGGATCCCTGTTTCCGTCACTGGCTGAAGGACTGGCAGGATGGGGTTGGATCACATCTTGTCTGTCCTCTGCTTTCCTCCTTGGAGATGTTGCTTTGTCACTCACTTCTGGGGCACCCTGATAATATGGATGAGGAACTTGTCTGAAGTACAATTTGGGTTAGGAAACACTGAACATCTTTATACTTTTTATAATTGACTCTTTCTTTCTTTCTCTCTTTCTTTCTTTCTTTCTTTCTTTCTTTCTTTCTTTCTTTCTTTCTTTCTTTCTCTCTCTCTGTCTCTCTTTCTCTCTCTCTTTCTTTCTTTCGTTCTTTTGTTCTCTCTCTCTTTCTTTTCTTTCTTTTTTTTTTTTTTGAGATGGAGTCTCACTCTGTCACCCAGGCTGGAGTTCAGTGGCGTGATCTCGGCTCACTGCAACCTCCACCTCCCGGGTTCAAGCAATTCTCCTGCCTCAGCCTCTGGAGCAGCTGGGATTACAGGTGTGCTCCACCATTTCCAGCTAATTTTTGTATTTTTAGTAGAGACGGGGTTTCACCATGTTGGGCAGGCTAGTTAGTCTTCAACTCCTGAGCCCAAATGATACACCTGCCTGGGCCTCCCAAAGTGCTAGGATTACAAGCGTGAGCCACCACGCCCAGCCTTACTTAAATATTTCTTTGAGAAGGAGCAGGCTATTTTCCGCCGGCTTAGAGGAGTTTATCACTCCCACAAGAACCTCAGGAGATAACAGGTCAGGGAAGAGCAAGGTGTCAGCAGCAGCAGCTTATTTACATATTTTCCACAACTCTTTCCTTGGCTCAAATTGCAGGCATCCTGGCCAAGTTTTTTATATTTTCGAGACAGGGTCTTGCTGCATTGCCCAGGCTGGTCTCAAACTCCTGGGCTTAAGCTATCCTCCCGCCTCAGCCTCCTGAGTAGCTGGGATTATAGGCGCGCCACTGAGCCTGGCTCTGGCCAAGTTTTAGTCTGGGCATTACTGTCACTTTCTCTCCATCATACACACCAAAATCAGTGGGCAAGTCCGGGCTCATTATAGACACTGTGCTCCTGGTGTCAGAGTCTATTTTTCCAGATGGAATAACCAGGATGGGGGAGGGACTGAGAGTCTCAGCCTTGAAAGTAATCTTTCACTTGGTTCTGCTTTTCTCCCACATAGCAGGCGCCTTTCTAGCGTCTCAGGCACATGGTCAGCCAGCCACTGCTTGAAAGCTGCCAGCGACTAGGAGCATTGCCCTGTGAAGTAGCTTTTTCTATTGTTGTGGACAGTTTCAACTTATATCATTCCTTAATGTTGAGCTTAAGTTTCCTTCTAACTTCCACACGGTGGAACCAGTTCAACATCCTGGCCATCCTTTTCTGGGCTCACTTGTTTGTCGTTGTTTCAAGAGTCAGGCAAGTATGGGGAGATCGTATAACCCAGTGGGGAAGATATGGGGGCTGTCATCTGCCTGCCTGGGTTTGCACCTGGTTTCCCACTCACCAGCTGTGTGACCCTGCTTATAATCCTTAACCTCTCTGAGCCTTGGTTTACTCATCTGTAAAATGTGAGTGATGGTGGTACTTACCTCATAGAGTTGTCGAGAGGGTTAAATACATTAATACATGTAAAAAGCCTGGAACATTGCCTGGCAACCAAAGGCAATTCAGTACATGGGTAGCTTTTAATCTCTCTGGAAATAAATTGTCTGGAATTGAACACAATACTCTAGACATGGTCTGTTCCATGGAACCCTGATGCCCTCTAACTTGACGATATATTTCTATTATGTCAGACTAAATTTGCAAATCACTGGTGTTTAAATCGAGCTCATTGTACTGAAGCCCTCAGGTTATTTTCCCACGGACAGCTGTCAGGCTTAGATCTCCCCTTTGCTGCATAAAAGATGTGATCTGAGTTAGAGGGAAGGTCAGGGTCAAGGGGAGCCCAAAGCCTCCCCTCACATTGGTTCCAAACACACATGAACTCTCATTGATGCAGTCGAGTCCTTTTGATAATGCTGTTCTGCGATCTGGCGTTCTATTTGGAAAATCTCTTGACCCACACCGGGCTGAGATAAAATTCCCTCCCCATGGGTCTTTTCTTTCTTTCAGTGGGCCTTTTTCATTCTTCTTTGCTCATTCGTTGCATTTGCTTATCAGGTGAGCTGAACACTTACTGTTGGGAACTTCCTTACCTCCAATTGCAGCTCCTCTACTTCTCCAAGTTCCCAGGCTATCGGGGAAAAGTCACAGGTGCCCACAGCATAATCAGAGTACCTGTTTTCACAGACGAACCTCTGGGGCTGTCTAAATCCTTGCTCATCATGGTCCACTAGCATCTGTATTACTGGGGAGCTTGCTGGAAATGCAGAATCTCAGGCCTCACCTCAACGTACTGAATCAGAATCTATGTTTTAACAAGACCCTCCAGGTGATTCATATGCACATTAAAAGTGGAGAAACGTTGCTCTAAGTTATTCAGTGTGGAGTAGGAATGAGGGTATGCAGAAAGCAAGAAGCCTGTCTTTCCAGGCCTTGAAATTAGTCCTACTGACCAGGTTCCTGGGGACATAAAGCTATTTCTGGAATATGTGATCACAAGCTTTTTCTTGGAATGCCTTTCTGTGTTGCCCAGGCTGGTCTTGAATGCCTAGAGCAATTCTCCCGCCTCAGCCTCCTGAGTAGCTGGGACTACAAGCGTGCACCACTGTGCTCAGCTCATAATGTTTTTATAAAATACTCATTTTCTTTTCTTTTCTTTTTCTTTCTTTCTTTTCTTTTCTTTTTTTTTTTTTATTTTTGAGACAGAGTCTCATTCTGTCGTCCAGGCTGGAGTGCAGTGGCACAATCTCGGCTCACTGCAACCTCTGCCTCCCAGGCTTGAGTGATCCTCCTGCCTCAGCCTCCTGAGTAGCTGGGATGACAGGCGTGTGCCACCACACATGGTTAATTTTTGTATTTTTAATAGAGATGGGGTTTCACCATGTTGACCAGCCTGCTCTTGAACTCCTGACATCAAATGATCTGCCCGTCTCAGCCTTTCAAAGTGCTGGGATTATAAGCATGAGCCACTGCACCTGGCCACTCATGCATTTAAAAAAATATAGATTGTACTTGTGTTTTCCTCATTTTATTAGTAACATACTCTTGAGCTCATATATTTCAAACCTCGGGATATGTACAGTTGGAATCTTAAAGTTTAAATGTTTCGTTTTATGTTTCTGATCTACTTTTTTGGTTAATATTAGGCTATGATTTCAGTATATGGAATCCTGATTCTGCCATCACTATGTTAGTCATCCCTCCCAGCTTTGTCAGTAGCAAATCTGAAAACCATGCCTTCTAAGTCTTTATGCAAATCATGGATGAAAATGTAGACCACAGCAGGATCAAGAACATATCCCTGTGGTGCACCCTTAGAAGCTCACTCATTTATTCAGCCAGCAGTGTTGACTTCCAGAGCTCCATCCCTGCAATCAGACGAACTGGTTATAGCTCCAACTCTGTTCCCTGATGACTTTGTCACCTTTGGCAAGGTATTACTGCACCAGGCTCCCAGTTCTTTATCTGTAGCCCAGGAAGTTGGAGTAGTCACCAGCATCCTCTGGGGGTGCTTTAAAGAAATGCATGTTCCAGGGCCCCTACCTTTTCCCCCACAGATCCTGGTTCAGTTGGTCTGTGGTGGGTACCCAGACACCAGTATTTTGAAAAAGCCCTCAAAGCAGAAAGCAAAAAGTTCTCTGGGTAATTCTAGTGTGAAGCCAGGATTGAGAACCACTGGACCAGATAATCTCTAACAACCATGATTTGCCTTTCTGATCCAAGAGGCTTCCTGGGGGCCTGGTACACATCTTCTGGGGCCTCTTGTCCTCTAGCCAGAGCCCTGCTGGCTCAGACCACGATAGGAGAGGGGGCCTAGCTGGTGGTAGAGCACTGTGGCCAGGCACTGGGTGTGCCGTACAGGACTGTAAAGCACCCGTGTCTTCCCCACACACCTGGGAGAGGAGTTGGGATGCCTCCTATCAGCTGCTCGCTCTCCTGCCCATCTTCGCTGGACAAAAGAATCATCCCTGACTTCTTTGAAGTTAGCTCCTTCTCTGTGCTGCTGAGCTTGCTGCTTAACAAAAACAGCCACAGGACAGTGTAAGTCTGTTTCGGGGAGTCAGCACCCTGTCTGATTCCTCTCTTTGTCTTCTGTTTCTTTCCTCCCATAACTCTGGAGGCAACAGCACCTCTGAGGCCTTCTCTTGCCTCTCTTTCCCTCTATAGACTCCCACAGGCTGAGGACTGCACCACTCCAGAATCGTAGCCTCTCCCGGGAATGTTGCTGGCCAACGAATGAACACAAAAAGATCCCTCTGACATGGCCCTGGGGGTCAGGGTACCTACGTGCCCAGCTTGGCTCATTTGAGGCAAGACCAGCTTCTAACTTCGGGCTCAGGTTGTTGCTTTGAGCATCGCTTGCCTGCTTCTGGGATATGAGTGTGTCCAGGATGTGTGGTCTCATCTTCTCTCTGCCTCTCCGCAGTTGTGCTGGTACGGCGAGTATCTCTGCAGTGGGCTTGTTAATTGGCGCTTCAGCTGGCTGATTGACTCTAATGCGGGTGAACATTTATTTACCCCAGCAGCCGCCTCTCAGACAGCCGTTAATTGCAGGCACGAGAGAGACAATAATTACGGGATAATGGGTGGCTTTTGTGTGAGTCCTTCTCTTTGCACTGTGTCAGCAAACACGGAGGGTTTGTTTTCTAACATTCAGCTACCCTGCTGGGAAATAACACAACCCCCCCGCCACTCACTCCATCCCTGTCATCCAGTCCAACCTTCTCTTCCCTTCCCCTGTCCTGGGTGACAGAACATGTTCCAATCTTCCAAAGTATTGTCTCCTTCCAAGTCTCATGTGGTCATGATCCCATTTTTAGGATTTGTGAGGTCGAACTCATGGTTATAAAAAAGTAGTGCTTAATTAACTTTGCCTAAAAATGGGGAAGCAAATGTTAAACTATATGCCTGTTCCGTGTGCCTCCTGATCTTTGTTAATGTGTTTGTATAGTTGTAATTGATGTGTAGCTAGTGTCTTGTGTCATGAATTTCTTTTTTGTTTAATATTATTTTATACAAACACTCCCAGGTATGATAATGATCTATAAATCTGTCATTTTAAATAGCTATAAGTAATTCTGTCATGTTGCTCCATTACTGGATTGCTTTTCTCTTATTACTGAGAATTTGGGTTGTTTCCAATTTGTTGCTGTTATGAATAGCTCTGCTATAAATGTCTTTATATGTACTGATTTCCCCCCCAGTTATTTCCCTGGGGGTTCATTGAATTATGAAGTTATATTGATCTGGGATCCTATTGGGAAGAATGGAGGGGCTTGGGGAGCTGGAGGCTACTGGGAGAGTTTAACTAATTCCCTCCTCTCCCGTTCCCAGCACACAATTCCTCTTCTTCTCACCTCTTTTCACATCCATTTTGAGGATGATTCTTGCCCCGACTTCCCTGGTAACAGCCCAGGTGTGTGAGGTGGAAACTTGGCATTCCGGTTATGTATTGCTGCATTGCAGGCCACCTAAAACGTAGTGGCTGAGAACAAGGGCTGATGGTTGTTGTTCAGGGTTCTCTGGGTTGACTGGGCTCAGGGAGGGGTGGCCCTTGCTTGGGTCATCTCCAGCCGTGGCTGTCCTCTGAAGGCTCGACTGGCTGGGCCACCAGGGAGGCTCCTCACATGTCTGGCAAAGGATGCCAGCTGTCATCGGGGAGCTCAGCAGGGCCTGTCAACCTGAGCACCACACGTGGCCTCTCCACGTGGCTTGGATTTCCCTCAGCGAGGCGGTTGGTTCTGAGAGAGAATGTCTCAAGAGAGAGTTCCAGGAGACCCAAGTGGAAATTGCAAGGCTTCTTATGCCCTAGCCTCAGGAGTCACACACAGTCATGTCCGTTACATTCTGCTGGTCCAACTGAGCCCACCAAGATGCACGGGGTGGGGAATCGACTCCACTTCCCAATGGGAGGGAACAGCAAAGAATCTGCAGACCTCTTTGGTCTTCCACTCTTGAAGACTGAAAGCATGTATTGGTTAGTAGCCTATGCATCCTACCAGGGCCTGCCTCAGGAGAGGCCATGTGAGAGTCCCTCTCCCTGTCCCCTTCATTTCCATGGAAGCAGTCTACTCCTGTCTTACTTCTGTTTACCAAAAACCTGCCCGTTTTCAGAAGTCATCTGATCTCTCAGCCTTCCCTGGTTGCCCACAGGAGCCACAAGCCTCCCCGTCTTTATCTGCCTTTGTCTCACATGGCTCTTCTCACAGTTATTTATGGGCTTGGCTTGCTAGGTTGTAAACTCTTGGAAGGCAAAGACTCTCTCATGTTCTTCTTGTTAACCTCGACACCCCACCCTAAAGACCTAGTAAAGTTCCTGGCATAGAAAAGGGCTTCCATAAATTCCATCTGCTTTCCCCTTTTTCACGCATTTGAGACTGCACTGCCTGTTGAACTAACGAGTTCTTATGAACTAATGACCTTAATGGAGCGGGGGTGGTGGGAAGAGAACAAGCACTTGCCACACACTTTGTGTGTGCACTTAACAGAGCAGGCTAGGAGCTTTACATGTATTCTTTTACATAATTTTTAAAACGACCTGGAAAGTAACTAGCAGCATTCCTGTTTTATAGAGGATGGAGTTGAGGTTTGGAGATGTTAAGTAACATGTACACAGTGACATAGTTGGGGTCACCTAGTTAGAAAGTCATGGAGCCATAATTCAAACCTAGGTCTTCGGGAATTTAGGGCACATATTCCCTCCTGTATGCTTAACCTCTTGGAACCTCAATTTCCTCATCTGTAAAATGGAGAGAATACTTCATAGGGTTGTTTGGATGAAAAGAAATAAGACTACAAGCCATCCAGGGCCACGCTTGGCATCAAGTAGGCATTCATTCCCTATTGCCTGTCACACCATGGCTTCTTGTTCTCAAGGCCTGAACAAGCACTTTACACACCTGGCATGCCTTTATGGCTGGCAATGCAGTTGATGGGTTTGCCCTCCTCATCTTTGGGTGTGTGCGTTGTTCACCAGCACACATATGGTACACTGTGGTACATGCCTCCCAATTACTCCTCCTGTCCCACTGGAGCACGAGTGAGTCATTTTCCCTGGATTCTGCACCCCCTACTTCCCCAAGTAAGAGACCGCCATCTTCCTTGTAACACAGTGCAGACAGCCAGGTCTCCAGTCACCCCAGAGGCTTCTCCTAGAGCAGCTGAGGTGAGGGATTCCACCCTTCCACATTAATTGCTTTTGTTTGCTCCTTTAAAATTAGTTCCAACGAGAGCTCATTCATTCTTTCTTTTTCCTCATCTCATGCTCACTTGCTGTCTTCACTACTCAGTTCTGTTTTCCATTTTTTGGTCTCGCTGTGTCTCAGAGCCTATGGGGTCCCTATTCAGAATGATTCTGCCATGGTGACATCTCGCTGAGTGAGTTAGGATGAAGGCTAGTAAGGAGGTAGCAGCTATGTAGAAGGGGCTTGCTTGGTAGAGCTGGGGAGAGCTATAATTTATGTCTTTTGCTTCCTGATTCCCTTCCTTCTTATTCCTCTGGTTCTGGTCTCCTTGTTCTCTGGCCCGAGGTACTGCCTGGGAAGGGAGGAGCTGGCTGGTTTAGGCGTCCACTAGTCTGGTCTGATCTGTCCATTCATTCCCCAACTCAGTTTCATCTCCCACTCCCCTGCCTGGCCATTGATATATGGCATAGAGTTGCCAGAATCACAGAAGGCAGAGGAGATTGGATTCTTTCTCTTAACTCTTCTCATACCCTTCCCTCCAAGGGTTCAAACTGAAAGTCTGGGAGTCCAGAAAGGGATGAGATTTTAAAAGCTCTTTCCTCCCTGCCTTCAGGCTCTTCTTTCTTCTCAGTGCTAGTCCTTTGGAGGAGCAGCAGGGCTCAGGGGCAGGCAAAATGGAAGCCTTCCCAGTAAACTGCCCTGCCAGAGCCTTGGAGGAGGCCTCTTTAGACCTGGCTTTCTTTATCGTTCTGGTACAGCCCTAGCTGGGGACTTGTCACAGGCAGTTGCTAGCTTTTGTGATTCTGTTCCAGTCATTGACCTGGATGTCTGGAGTTTGACAAATCTTCAAGTACAGAAAAGCATTTCCTACGTCCATGTGAATTTGCAAATATATGTCTTTTGTGCTTACAAGCCCATGGGAAGGTGAGACAGGGAGGAGGAGGGCAGAATGCAAGCTGGGCAGTATGCAAGTTGGCCTAGTGCATGATCTAAGTATTTTATTTTCCCCAGTGTATATATGTATATATGTGCATGCACATACACACACACACACACACACACACACACACACCCCTCTTTCAGGAGGTCTGCCCTGATGGCGTCAGCTAGAACCAACCTCTCCTTCCACTGAATTCCTGTCCTGTGGCACCAGTGACTTGTATCACTCACAACAAATCTATGCTTTCAGTTGTACGGTGGTAGCAGAAGATCAGATTGGATAAATAAGTTGGGGCTGGATTATAAAAGGCCTTGCATTTCAAGCCTCCATCCTGCAGGCAGTAGAGAAGCACTGCAGGTTTGTGAGCCAGGGCATGATTGAATTGTTACTTGTGGGGAGCAGGGAGACCAGAGGTGGAGGCACCCTGTCATCTCAAGGGCAACAGGACTGGGGATGACTTGGTGCAAGTGTGTTACTGGACCAGTTTAATCTGCGGTCTGAAGGCAGTGTCATGGATAGGGAAGATTGGTTGGTGATGAGGGTTTAGGATGCCACACTGAGAGCTGTTTTGGGAGCTCAGTGGGTGTGGTTGGGGACCTGTGTCTTAGGGTAGAGTTGGTGACTGGAGACAGAAGAAGACCAGATGGAATTAGGTACAGGGCCCTTACAAAGCCCTTCTTGACACTAGCAAAGTTCACATTGGGCCACCCCCTTATGTAGGGGCATTTGCCCTGGAACACTTTGGAGGCTTCTCTTAAAGGTGACATGGCAGAATTATTTGCTGACTATCAAAGTTATTGAGATGAGGTGACAGGGGCTGTGGCAGAGCAGAAGCTATGGGGTCCAGGTCCAAGGACAGGTACAGATGTGCCCTGCATGCCACATGGACACTATCATGCCCCATGGCCCAGCTCAGAGCAGCTGGCCCTTTCACTCCCCCAGGGCTCAGCACTTACTGCCCAGACAGAAAAGGGGAGGGATGACATGACTCCTTGTCTGTCTGCTTTCTCCCAAGGTCACCTTTGTCTCTGCTTGTCAAAACTGGCATCATCTCCCTGGCACTGCCAGCCCTGGAGCTGGGGGCTGCGTGGTGTTCCCTCAATGTCTTCTTGCCTTAACGCAGTTGCTCTGGCAAAGAGCAGGGAGACATGCAGCAGCCACTGTGGCGCAAAGATGCCTTTGAGAGATGGGATCCCCCTCAGATTCTTCTCTAGCCCTGAAGTACAGCCTCCCTCCCTGCCCCCTATTCCAAGAGGGGCCTTCTCCAGGGCCTTTCTCTGCTGGGGAAGGAAGGGAGGGACTTGGTCCAAGGGGGCCGGCCTGGCTGTCTATATGTTGAGAGGAGTTGTCTGCAGTGCTGGGCTGAGGCCAAGCTAAACACCCCTCTGCCCAGCTGCCTGAGCCATTCTGCTTTTCTGGATTGGTGTGGAATGGCAGAGACTGTGTGTGCGTGGTAGGGTAAGTGGCGGGGCAGGGGTTTGTTATCGGCAGGTTAACCCTTGGGAGGCCAAGAGGAAGGCAAGCATCCAGTGGGAAAGTGACGCTGTCTGTTTTTTGGACAGGTGATCTCATCAAGACCAAGCCCTTTTGTGGAAGCTAGGGGATGGAGTGTGGATGGGGAAGGAAGAGACATTGGTCAAAGCATACAAAGTTTCAGTTAGACAAGGGGAATAAATTCTGGTGATCTATTACACAGCATGGTGACTATAGTTAATAATATAATAATAAAGTATATTTTTAAATTGCTAAAAGAGTAGGTTTTATTTTATTTTGTTTATTTTTTTTAGACAGAGCCTCATTCTGTCACCCAGGCTGGAGTGCAGTAGTGCAATCTTGGCTCATGTAACCTCCACCTCCTGAGTTCAAGCTATTCTTGTGCCTTATCCTCTCGAATAGTTGGAATTATAGGTGTGCACTACCGCACCTGGCTAATTTTTGTATTTTCAGTAGAGATGCGGTCTCACCATGTTGGCCAGACTGATCTGGAATTCCTGGCCACAAGTGATCCACCCACCCTGACCTCCCAAAGTGCTGGGATGACAGGCGTGAACCACCCACTGCACCCCATCAAAAGTAGATTTTAAATGTTCTCACCACAAAGAAATGATAAATATGTAAAGTGTAGATATATTAATTAGCCTAGTTTGATCATTTCACAATGTATACATGTATCAAACCATCGCATTGTACTCCATAATAGAGAAATTATTATTTATCAATTAGAAAAGAAGACCAAGTTTGGAATGATAGCCCCAGAACCATCCTCCATGGTGATTTTATGGGGAGTGCAAATGTATGTCATAGGTAATTAGGAAAGTTGTTTGGCGGGTCAGAGTCTTTGACTCCCTCTCTTAGCACAAAGATTTGAGATTTGACTAAGCAGGATACAAAGGCTTTGCATCCCACTCATCTTGTTGCCTCTCCCCTCCACCCTCAGCTCTCCTGCTGTGATGGAGGGTTAGCTATGCTGTCTTCCTTCATCCCTTGCCCAGAAGCATGTTCACCACAGGGGAGCTTTTCCAGGCACCTGAACCGAAGCATGTCTGTCCTTACTGCATGTCTATTTAATCCCATCCCAGGACTTCCCCCAGAGCAGGTTGTAGAAATGGGATTGTCTTCCTTGCCACCCCTGCTTTCATATTACCCTTGGCCATTGTGTTCAAGACCTGGGGATAAATAGTGCAAGGCTAGGTCTCCTCAGAGCTCCCAGCCTCAGAGGGACCTTACCATTTTAAATAGGCTGATTAGGAAAGCTTGTCAATGGCCAGGATCACAAAGAATGGATGTTTTTTGTTTTTAAGGGAGTTTTTTGCTAATGAAACCTTGGACTGAAGCCACTGGACTAGCCCGGCCTGGAAGTGGGTTGCTAGCTGCATAGCCTGAGAAGGAGCTCTCCCCCAGGGCAGCTGGAGAGCAGGGGCCAGGAGGTTCCTCCCAGAGAGTAGGACCTGGGGTGCAGGATTCCCCCTTCCTTGCAGACTGAGCCCTGGCCTTCTGAAGTGAGTGAGAGCTCTGAGCTGGAGAGTTAAAGACTTGGGTTCCCAGCTGGCTTTTGGCACTTCCCTAAGGACGTGTAACTTCAGACCATTCACTATCCCCTTTGAGCCCTAACTGTTTAAATCAGCTGAGAAGGAGGGATAATAATACAGTGCTTCCTCCTTTGGGTTATGTGAAGCTGCAATGAAAAAAGTCAATATGTGTAAAATGCTATTCGAATGTCAGAGATTATTATTAATATTGTTATTGTTCTTAGGAGAGGCAGACACCTGGAGTCCCGGGTTTGAGCTCTGCTTTCACTTGGAAGTTTCTGCAGCCCACAGCTTCCTCCCCAGGAGAGTAAAGAAGGGGCCTTTGGGGTAGGAATTGCCTGCTCCTCCAAGCCACTTTGCTTTGGGCGAAGCCATGGAGGGTTAGAGAAACCCTAGTCATCCTACAAACACAAATCCCAGGGCCAGATCATTCCTCCCTGCCCCTGTCCCCTCCTTCCCCTTCTTCCTCACTCTGTTCACTCAGCCAGTTTTCATTTCCCGCCTGGTGGAGCTGGGGGCCTCTAGCTCTCCTGGGCAGGGTGCCTGAGGCCTGGGGGCCTGGGTCTTCTCTGGCTTGGTTTGTCGTTTGCCTTATCCTCACTTGGCGGAGGCATTGCAGAGCCTAACAGAAACCTGCCTCCTCCTCCCTAGGTGGGGCAGGAACTTTCGTTTATGATAATGATACTCTGCATTTATAGAGCGTCTTTTCTGCTGAGAGCTCAGAGCACTTTTCCTTCTCTGCACACTCTCATCTTTCTGGAAGTGCAGGCTGAGGGAAAGAATCACAGTGACTTTATAACTGAGGCTTGGAGGCACTGAATAGCTTGCCATAGGTCATGCAGCCAGCAAGTGGCAGAGCCAGGATTTGAGTTTCAGAGTTGGGACTGCTGCCGGGATTAGTCTTGAGGTCCCTTGACTTTCAGCAAGGGACTTGTTGGCCTGTTTGCTTAGTGCCTAAAGAGTGAGGACTGGGTCAGGCGCGGTGGCTCATGCCTGTAATCCCAGCACTTAGGGAGGCCAAGGTAGGTGGATCATGAGGTCAGGAGTTCAAGACCCACCTGGCCAACATGGTGAAACCCCATCTTTACTAAAAATACAAAAATTAGCTGGACTTGGTGGCGCGTTCCTGTAATCCCAAATACTCGGGAGGCTGAGGCAGGAGAATTGCTTGAACCAGGACCTGGGAAGCGGAGGTTGCAGTGAACTGAGATGGATTGCACCACTGCACTCCAGCCTGGGCGACACAGCGAGACTCTGTCTTAAAAAAAAAAAGTGAGGACTGATGCCTGCTTGCCTGGCTTTGGCATAGGTTGAGTCAGAGGTAACCTCAGGCCCTGTGGTCCCTGAAGATCACTGAGTATGGGGAGGTGGGAGGTGGTGTGGCCTGCAGGCAGCTGTGCCTTGGCCATCTTGTGACTTCCCGGCGTGGGCATGAATATGGAACAAGCACCTTGGCTGAATTCTGGGTTAACCCTGTCCCCTGCAGCAACGTGCCCGCAAAGGGTGAGCTAGGGTAGGCTCCTTTTGGCTCCTTGATTGGTCTGAGGTGGTGTTTCCTCCCAGCACTCCACCCCTCAGGAGGCAGGTGGATTAGTCCACTTGTCTCTCTTCCTGGAGCAGGCTGCCAGGAGCCAGGAAAGGAAGCATTTGGACACGAGGTGTGTTTGCACCCCGGCTCCTGCACACCTTTCTAGGCTGGTAAGGGGAGGCTCCCTCTGAGGAAACTGGGCTGGGGATGGACACTGGGGCCTCTGGGGGTATCGGGCTTTGGGGACGGGGGGATAGCCAGGTGACTGTAGGGGCATGGGGCTTTGGGAGCAGGGAGGGGACAGCCGGCTGATCGTTGACTCAGTTTCCATGTTCCCAGGGGCCTAACACTCCCCTCTCCATCTTTCTTCCTTCACTCCTTACAGTTGCTTTCTTTTCCTTTCTCTTTTCTCTTTTCTCCCTTTTACTCATTATTTACTTGACAAATTTGAGCTCTGAAATAGGCCAAGCATGATTCTCTCACCTTCTATTTTCTCCCTTCCAAAGGACTTCTCTAAAAACTGAATATTCATCGTCTCCCTTCTGAACTCTCTTTTTTTCCACCAATTCTGTTTCCTGCAGAATGTTCTTCTCTCCTCTCCCAAGAGCTCTGGGATCAGTAGCACCAGGAAGTGCTAGGGGAGGAAGCAGCCTGGGAGGTGCCAGCTGTTTGCCCAAGGTGGGGTTGGCTATAACATGGTTATTGGGCTGGGCTGGGCTGGAGCATGGACTTGGGTGCTCAGCTCTTCTGTGTTCTTTTTCTTTCCACACCTTCTGCCTCCTTTCTTCTTCCCATGTCCCACTGCTGGTACCTACCTAACGCAGGCAGAAAGGCAACAAGGCATTTGATCAGTTGCTGCAGGTACCGCTTGGCTGAGATGCTCATTCTTTTTTTGAGACAGAGTCTCACTTTGATGCCCAGGCTGGAGTGCAGTGGCGTGATCTCAGCCCACTGCAACCTTCGCCTCCTTGGTTCAAGAAATTCTCCTGCCTCAGCCTCCAGAGTCGCTGGGATTAGAGGCATGTGCTACCACCATGCATAGCTAATTTTTTTGTATTTTTAGTGGAGATGGGGTTTTGCCACGTTGGCCAGGCTGGTCTCGAACCCCTGACCTCAGGTGATCTGCCTGCCTCGGCCTCCCAAAGTGCTAGTATTACAGGTGTGAGCCACCGTGCCTGACTGAGATGCTTCTTTCCAGAACCCAGGGTACCAAAAGGCCAAACTCAGTATGAGGCTGGAGATGCTCTTTGTTTTCGGCTCTGAGCCAGGGTGATCTAGGGAAGGAAGGGTGCTTCACATCGGAAGACAGAATGAGGCTCCTTCACAACCTCATGGTGGGGCCTTGGGAGGGCTGCTTCCTCTTCGGTAGCACTGGCTGTACCTGTGTCAAAGGCTCCCAGGGGATCTGGCTATAGAAAGTGAGCTCTAACTTGTCACAGTGGTTCTGCTGGGAAGGGAAGAACAGCCTGAGGGTTCTCTCTACCAAAGGAGGCTGACAGAGTCCCCCGGTGGGGCTCTCGGACGGAGTTCCTGCAGTCCTGACATCCCGACAGGAGTGGAGGACTGAGGAAGGCCGCGCGTGGCGTCCCTCCGGAGCGGCTTTTCTAGGAGTGGGAGGGCAATAGGCGGGGCACGGGCGTGTCAGGGGGCGTTCCGCAGGTGCTACCAGGTAAATCTTGGTCTCTTTGGATTGACGTCACCTGGCGCATGCCCAGTTGGTCTGCACCTTCCCAGGCGCCAGCTGCATTTTCGCAGGCGCGGGAAAAGTTGGTGAAGAAGAACCCGGAAGTGCACCATCTTGCCTCCGTTCGTCCAAACAGTCCAACCTTTTATTGGTAATAGTGATAAGGGGCGCCGTGGTCTGTCTGGCTACTTCCTGCTGTTAAGGGGCGTCGTTAAGGTCGGGGCCCATGGTTGGCATTTGGACGTACGGATGAAGAATAAAATAA
>NW_016807278.1:3308049-3323047 GCF_001698545.2 Rhinopithecus bieti
CAGCCTGGGCAATAAGAGCAAAACTCCGCCACAGTAAATAAATAAATAAATAAATAAACAAATACATAAATCAATAAAATAAATAAAAGCAGCTTCTTTCCTTTTTATCCCAGTCAGTGTCATCAGAAAGCAGACAGGGCTCCAGCTCTAATTTTGAGAATAATGAGGTTTTATCCAGAGAAGTCAGGGAACTGGCTTTCAGAAACACAGTGAGTCAGAGGCTATGCCTCAAATGGGAAAGGAAAGCCAGCCATCCCAGCTCTCTGCTACCTGCTCTGTCCTTTCCTTAGGAATGGGAGCAAGTGAGGAGAGAGGAGAGAGGATTGGGGTTTGGCTTAGACCTGCTCTTGTATTTTTCCCTTTTGGAGGCCTGGGCTGTCTCTTGCCCTTGAGACAGGTCCTCTGAGGCCTTGGTCTAGAGAGCCAGGTGGCTGTGCCTCCTCCCCAGGAGCTTGTGGTCCCCTGCGGCCTGGCACAGCTGCTCGCCCATCTGCCTGTGCAGATCAGAGGTGGAAATCTGCAGTTAGACAATTGGACACCACAGCGTGCCTGGACAGATGAGGAAGCCTACTTGCAAGGTGCCAATCAACCACGGGGCTCCCAGGGCTCTCCTTGGCCTCAGTGGGCTAGAGATTCCAGGCCAAGAGGGGCTCCCAGAAGGGACCTGTCGGCATCAAGGCTCATTTGCCCTGTGCTAGCTCCTTATCACTGTCTACTTCCTGTACCTCTCCACATGCGGGGCACTAGAGACACAAGATACCCTCTGTGGGCCTTGAGAGGGAGACATAAAGGAATGGAGCTGAGGATAAATCGGGAGCAAGGCCTCAGTGCCAGGTGGGTGGGAGAGGTAGGAAGGACAAACAAGCAGGAAGCCCTGGTCCTGCTTTCTTGGGCGTTAAATGAGGAAGAATTGTGCACAGTGAACAAAATGAAATGCTGTATTTGTGTTTCACTGGGCTCGCGCCTGTTACATCCTTGAGCTACTTCTTTTGCTGGGAGTTCAGCCTTGTGACTCAAGCATGTGAGCAGAGAGTGGCAGGGTTTCTCTCCCAGGAGGAGGAAGAGGGGGTGGAGAGAGACTGGGGAGAGGCTGAAACCCAAGTAGCTGCTTTGTCCACAATTCCCTGCTACAGAGGCTGCCGTATTTAGCGCACTTCTGCCTGGACCACTCCCTGCCTAAGTGCGGAGGCCCCAGGGTTTGGGCAGTGAGCAGATCCTCGCCCTATTTGGATCATATAGGAAGGAGGGAGCCAGACTAAGGTTGATGAAAGACAGTGTATGCTGAGTGAGGTCAAGTCCTAGTGCTGAGCTCCATGCTGGCACACAGAAGGCACTCATAAAATATATATGGAATGAATGAATGAACCAACCAACCAAGGAGAAGGAAAGGGGTTTGATTATATTTATCCTCTGACTCTTAGTTCTCTAGCTTGATCCTTAGCAGTCAGATTTAGGGCTTGGATAGAAAAAATTATTTGCTAGAAATGTGTTGTGTGTGGGTGTAAGGCTCAATAATCTATCACCTGGAGCACTGCTTTGTGAATTAACCAAATTTTTGGTTCTCTTCTTTCTCATTTGTCTCCGTGCCTCTGTGGTGCTCACTTGGGTTTGGGAGGTGGTACGGACTGGGGCAGCCATGCAAAGGCTTGTTAGAATGAGAGCTGGGAAGCCTCTGTCTGTCTGTGCTCTCATGGCCCTTTTTGGGTTCTGAATATGTGTCTCGATTGTCTCTGCTTCTTTGCCAGTGCTTTGCACATAGTGGGCACTGATAGAATATTTGATGAGCTAAGACGTGACTGTGTGTTGGCACAGGCAGGAGGGAGAAGCTTTATTCTCCTAGCTGGATTGGGTCGAAAGGACAGAGGAGCTGAGTGTCTACTTGTGCCCTCTGGTCTCCACAAACTGAAGGGCACAGTTGCAGCCGGGCTCTGTTTCAGCTGGCAGAAGGGGGCATGGAACTGGAGCTGCCCTCGGCCGTGGAGAAAGTTGGCCACAGCAGGACTGGACACGTGGAGTGCTCAGAGCCCGCCTCACAAAGCAGCTTAGGAGAAAATTAAGTGGACTCAAGCCAGGGGACACATGGCTTACTGTGCTGGATGCATTAGTGAGGGGGCTGGGCAGGGTGAGGAATGGGGCTCGCTGTGGGCAGAGGGACTCTGCTCCTTTTGTGTTCAGCCCAGTCTATATGTTAATGGCAGCCCAGCGGTGCTTGGCATTGGCAGCCTGGAAATGGCAGCTACTACTTCTCCCCATGCTGCCCTTCCACCCCTTGTTCACCTGGGCCCTGAGATCTTTGCAGGACTAAGTGACCTTAGGGACAGGCAGACTAGAGTCTTGCAACAAGGCCTTCTGGGTTTGTTCACAGGCTACTCTAAGAAGCTACCAATAAGGAAGTTTCTCAGGGCTCAGGGTCCTGAGCACCTTTAGAAGTTTCTAACAGGATTTTGTCTTCCAGGTAGGAAGGAAAACCCATCTAGATCTTATAGAGGAACCAAAGCCCAGTGAGGGAGGGACTTACCCACAGTAACATGCGTGCTGAGGGCTCACCAAGCAGGCAGCTGGGCATTCGGGCTCCTAGGCCTGGGACCTGAGCTCTCAACATTTCTAAGCATGAAGATCTCGTGTGGTGCCCATTGGTTCTTTGTCAAACAAGAGATTTATTTATGTGAGTTCTTTGGCAGGGCAACCAATTTGTCCCAGTGTGCCTGAGACTCTCCCAATTTGAGCACTGAAAGTCCTGGGCAAACTGGGATAGGTGACCACCATGTCCCTAGGGATTCTCCCCCTGCCAGCCCTCTAAACCCAGTTTGCATTTCTCTTTATTGCTTTAATTGCAGGAAACATTTCTTACTGACATTCATTTTCAATGGGCTGACCCCAGAAAGCTGAACTTGTAGATAACTGGGAAGAAATGTTGCCTACCCAAGGTGCCTGACACTAGACTTTCCTACCTCTCAGGAGCGCTAAGACAGTCAAAATAGTTGCATCTCTCTATATGTGACTGGGGTAACTGAAGTACAGTGTGGAGGTGACTTCTGCCTCTCCCTTGCTGAAAGCTCTGATCAAATTCTGTATTCCTGCATCTCCTCTCTTCTAAGTAACTCAGGCATCGTGTGATCTCCAGTCTCCTTTACCCAACACAGTCCCTAAGCCAAAGGACAAAGACACAAACAGGTGACACAATACCCTTTTAATGAATGGAGAAATTGATGTCTATGGAAGGTTTAGTAAGCTGTTGGCCTCAGGTCAGATAAAAACACCAGGATCCGAATCGACTTCCAATTCAGCACCTTTAGACATAAAGCCTTCAGCTTTTGTGACTTCTGGAATAGTCTCTCCACTTTCACTCATTTCTTCTGAATTGTATCCCTCCCAGATAAGACTTTGTCAGAGAAACTCAACCTCAGAGAAAACTGTTTCTAAGTTCTCTTCATTTGGTTCCTTTCCTTGTCTTATTGCTGGGGAGACATTTCTGTCTCTGCATGAGCCGCTTCTCTAATGGGGACCGCAAAGTAGCCAGAGCTGGAGTTTCCTATTGCCCAGTCCTGCCCTTCGTATCCTATCCCATAAAGGGCTTATTCATTGAGGCCCCTTTCTTTATCCTATTTATAAATCTTTTCAGCATGTCTTTGTCCCCAGCGACAAACCCTATTCTATCTTCTACTTCAGCCTTTGAGACACTAAAACTTTCCTTTCATCTTCAAAATCCCTTCACAATCCACAGCCCTGACTCTTACCAGGGATGGCTGGCAATCAAAGTCAGAGCAAAGAACTGCCCTTTGCAGGACTGGCCCACGGGTCACAGCAGGATTCTGGGATGTGGACCCCAAAGAGGGCTCCTGAAGTCCTCCTGTGGCTGAAACACATCCCTACTGGCTGGACTTGTATTGTACCTCATCATCGCTAAGAGTGACTCATCCAGACTCAGGCAGAACCCTGGGGCCCAGGGCAGAAGTGTGACTTCAGGTCTCACTCAGCACTCATTAGAACACTCATTCAGTATGCTTGTAATTAGAATTGAGTGATCTCACGGATGAACTGTACTGGGCTAACTTGAAGAGCACAGCTCTGGAGTCAGTCTGCCCAGGTTCTTTCCAAGTCCTGCCACTCCATCCTCAGGCAGGATATTTAACCTGATTTTGTCTCAGGTTCCTCATCCTAAAAGAGAGGTCAGAACAATAACCATCTCAAAAGGCTGTTGTGAAGATCAGATGAGTTGCATTTAGAATTATGCCTCACACAAGTATGCACTCAATAAATAGCTATTATTATAATACTAGGTAGCTTATACCCTCTGCCATTTACCTCTGTAGTAAGCTGTTTATTCATTTGACAAATACATACTGAGCACCTATTGTGCACCAGGAATACAAGCACAACCTTGTTGAAACTTTCCAGTTACACAAGCAGTTTATAATGCTCTCTAATTTCACATTAGCTTTCTTCCGAAATGTCCATTTGGCTGTGACAGCAGTTGAGAAGTCATCACTTTGGTCACATCTAGCTCTCAGTGATCCTGGTCTGCATGTTGTGGGGCAAAGGCCACTTGCCTTGGGAGTCAGAGGACCTGAATTTCTATTGATGATTCAGCTGGTAACCAGATGGAAGCTATTGGACAGGTCGCTTCATCTTTTCTGAGCCTCAGTGTCTCCATCCTACCTTGAGGGGTGCTGCGGAGATAAGATGAGATAATGATGCAAAAGATCTATTAAATGTCAGGTGCTAGGATGGAGCAAAGAGAAGACAGTCCTTGGGAGAGTGCCCCATCTAAGTGCGGAGGCGGGCCTCCCCCAGGCAAGGCTCTGAAGATAATTAACATGAGTGCAAGCTCCTGGAGGGCACTGAGTGTCAGGGCCCAGCACGATGTGCTGTGGCACATAGTAGATACACAGTTAATGCCTGCCACATAGCTGTAGACCCTTAGCAAATGTTTGTCAAATGAATAAATGTGATATAAAGGGCTCCAACCAATGTAAAAGCGGGGAAGGCATTAAGTTCCAAGGAAATTCAAAGCAAGTGGAATTTTCCTCAAGTTTGGGCATGGTCTTTCAGGGAGGGTTTCCTGGGAGAGATGATTTAGATTTAGGATGGGAAGACCTTGCATCCATAGAATGACACTCCATGGGACAGGAAGGGAATTTGCAAAATGCGTAGGGCCAGTTAGCTTGATTGGGGTGGGAAGAGCGGTCCCCAGAATAAAAGGAGTAGGAGAGGAGTTTACATGGGCAGTAGCCACAACTGGGATTTCAGAGAGTAAATGCTTGGTTGGGGGAATGTGGAGGAGCATGTGTGAGGAGTGTGATTATGGTTGGTAGGGAGTAGACCACAGGAGGCCCATTATCTGCTGCCTGCCCATTAGTGAAAGAATCCCACTGGCTGGTAGCTCTGGATAATAGTGACAGTGGTTGAAGCTGTGGGGGCCTGGGACTGCCTGAGACCGCCTGCTAAGCAGCCAGCTTCTATCGTCCACTAACGGCACTTTGAAGGTGGCGAAAGCTGGATGGCACCAGTCTGCTGTGTGACCCCACTGGCTTCCCAAGTCATGCCAGGGAGCTGGTGTGGCTCATTACGAGTCCTGGGAGCTTCTGTTGTGGTGGAAAGCAAGGGCACAGAAAACTTCCAGAAGGATGCCAGGGCAGCTAGGACTAAAGTCATCCAGTTTACAGCCTTGAGGTGAATAGATCATCCTTTCCTCCCTTTAAACAAGAAGTCTGGGCACAAATAGGCACTCATTGTTAGTGTGTTAAATTGGGCAGCATGAGACTAAAGGGGTGTGTGTAGGGGGGCGGGTTCAGACCGACCTGAGGGCCTGTGCAAGCTCTGCTGACTGCTGTGTGACATTAAGAAAGCTTCCTAACCTCTCTGGGCGCCACTTTTCTCATATATGAAGTCAGAGTAACAAAGCCTTTTGCCAGAGAGTTAATTTGAGGACCAGCTAAAGTATAGAGAACAGTGGCTACATAGCACATGATAAACTGCTCCACAAGTGGTGGTGGTTTATGTTTTTAGTTTATTCTCAATATTTTTTAGTCTCCTGCTAAGGGAGAGAAGGCAGAGCATGCCCTGCCAGAGCCCCAGGGGCAGCTCCTGGGCCTGCCTTTCCTGATTCAGCAGCAGGCTGGGCCCACTCGGGCCTGCACTGCCTTAAGCACTGGGCCAGCAGACTGTGAGCCTGCCCTTTGCTCCTTTGTATTCTGGCAGACACACAGCAGACATTTATTAAATGCTTATTGAATGAAAGATGCATTTGGCATGGTCCTTGTCCTTTCAGTTTCACAGTCGAGCAGGGGAGACACACTTGTAAACAAAAGATGAAGAAAAGTAAGATTAGATGCATAGAGTGGCTTGCAAACACAGACGGAGGAAGACTGCCTGGGTGGAAGTAAGAAGGGGTTGTAGGGTCAGGTTTAGGTTGAACCTTAAAGTATGGGAAGGGTAGGGTGGAAGGTTTGAGGTTTCAGCAGAAGAAACAGCATGCACAGAGGCTGAGATGCAGGAGGAAGCACGGGCACCGGAACTAGATTGGCAGAGTCAGAGGCTGGAGCACAGAGCGCACTGCAGCGGGGCGGTAGGGGAGGCTGGAAGGTGGGCCAGCTTGTGAAAAGCCTTGACAGCCCTATGCAGGAGGCTGAACTTAATCCTTTAAAAGTTATAAGCAAACATGGGGCACAATCAATTTGCTTCCTTTCCTCTCCTTGCTCCCATCCTTATGGTCATGTGCAAATCCTCAGGATTCTGAGGATCAGAGAGGCTTGTGACCTGCCTGAGGGTGCACAGCATATTAGCTGTGAGGTCAGAATGAGAGTTCAGCATCTCTGACTTCCCCTGAGTGGTGCTTTATGTAGTGGACTGTCCTACCATCCTTGTGGGCAGCCATGGCCTCTGGGTAACCCTATTCCATATTCTGACCCGAAACAACAGCTTTGTCCATTTAAAGGGCCTACTGTGATTGAGCCTGGACCTCCCCCTTCACCATCCTCCCCCTTCTTTGGCACAAAGGAGAAGCTACAAGATCCCTTGGAAATAGCCTCCTGCTTCATTTCCAGGTGCTGGGCTGCCTGGCACGCACCAGACTTGGCTTGAGAACATGTGTTTCAAAAGAGATCAGGCAGGCTTTGCCGAATGTAATGGAATTATTCTGAGTTTTTTGGGGGAAGGCTAAGAACCCCTCTGCCCACTCCCCATTGTACACACACATACTCTAGAGATGAGCTCCAAGAGTGCCGCAGGCCAGCTCAGTGTGCCGTGCATACAAGAGGTCTCCATAGAGCACGTGGAGGGAGCAGTTGATGTATGAGCAATAGCCATGTGGGGAGAGATAGGGGTCCCAGCACTTTCCAGAAAAGAAGGAGGAGCTGTGGGGCCCTAGAGGGGCTCAGTATAACCAGGGCTGACCAGAAAGTTTCCCTATTTCTTTGCCCCAGGGAAATTCCAGAGAGAAGCCAAGTTGCTAAGTTATGGTTTCTAGTTTCCCTGCATCATGCAGGCACCAAGCCTGCTCAGAGCCCCTTCCTATAGAAGCCACTGCTCCCTCCCACCCTCAGTCTCCTGGGGAACTGAGCCGCGGGTATGGTGAATCCAGACGGAGAGCATGGCTCCCTCCTCAGGGCCCTGCTGGCACCAGCTCCCCACCTGAGAAGCACCCCCATGCTCACCCCTCCCTCAGGGGTTGGGAGTCAAGTGGAGGGGTCTACCCAGTGTACATTGCATGCCGCCATCCTCCTAAATCCGCTTCCATCACCCAAGACAGCACTGAGCCTCCATTAAATGGGTGGGCATGGAGGCATGAAGGGGTTGTGGAGCATAGCACTCCCCCAGGGAAGAGGCAGCTGGTTCGTTGTTCCCTTCCTTGTGGTGGTAAAGGAGAGAATAAGGAGGATGGGGCAGCAGTGTCTGAAGTCCTGTGGCTTCCTGGCCCCTTGGTGGCTGAAAGGCCACTCTGCTACTAGTGCTCTCTAGTTACATCCCGGATGGACTCTAGAAAGGCAGCCTGTTCCACTCATCCCTGTTAGAATTAGACCCGCAGAGGGTGGTGTACCAGGATTCAGTTGCACTGGCTTGAGATGACCATGAGCTCCTGGCACCCACGCACCCACTCTTCCTCCCATCCTTCTCATCCCTGCCCACCCTACCTCTTTCTCCCTTGTCTCTTTCCTCCCTCTGTATGTCTCCCTTCTGTCCTCCCTTTCCTCCCTTTCTTCCCCAAATATTTATTGAGAAATGTTTATATGCCAGATACCAGGAATGCCAAGATGAGTAAGACACGGCCACTGCCCTCAAGGAACTCAGAGTGCTGTGGGGGAGACAGACATGTAAACAAATGACTGCAATGCAGGACAACAGGCGTGACTCAGAAATACCTGCGTCTGACTTACAGACAAAGTGCACAGGAGGGAGGGACCACTCCTGTTGGGTGGGGACAGGGGATGTATGGGGACTAGAAGTACCTACTAGCTCTAAAAGAAGCCCACCTTACTGGGACCCTCCCTCGCTTATGTTCACACTGTTGTGACAATGAATAAGTCTCTTAATGTCTCTCGATCTCAATTTCCTCAGTTATTAAAAAAATAATGTATGTTTGGGGCTTACCACAGAATGGAAAGATATGAAAAGCCTTGATTTGTGCCCAGTGTGAGGAGATAGTTAGCCAGCTCTCATTTGTAAGGACAGTGACTGGGACACGGAATTTTGGAAGAAAAAGTCTATAAGACTGACAGCCTGCTCCTCCTCCTGCTCCCAGTGTTATGAAATGTTACATAGCACAGGAAAGGACTGTGGGCGCCTCACCGGGGAAAGGAGAGTGATTCCACAGTTACAGCCCACTCTTGTCTTCTTTCTCCTCTTTCCTTCCCACCAGAAGTATCTACTGGGTTGATGTGGCACAGGGTCAGTTCTAGAGATGAACCGAGTACCTTGTTTTTGGGGGACTTTGCATGGTTATCAAGATGGGAAGGAAGCAAGGGCAGACTGAGAAAGCTAGGGACCACAGGAACTTGGAGATGGAGATTACCTGATTTTCTGTTCTCACATTTACCGGACCAGAAACCTTCCCTCTCTGCACTGCAGGCTCACTCATAGAGTGGCCTCTGGCAAGTCAGAGGATCTTCCCCTCCTAACACCTCTGGACCATGGAGAAAATGAAACGAGACATGCTCAGAAAGAACCCGAGTCTTCCAGAATAAAAGGTGTGGGAGAGATGTAATGTCATCTGGTCAGGTTTATACTGTTCAAATTAAACAAGTACTTAATGTATTATACGGTTATGAGCCCTGTTAACCGAGTTTATTATCACCAGCTATTGTAGTAGAAAGCTCTGGACTTTATAGTGGGACCCTGGAGTTATTGCTTCCTGAGTTCAAAGCACTTGAAAATTAACTTGCTTGGATTTGAGGCGAGTGCCTATGAGGATACCCTTATGAAGCCACCCCTCTCTCAGACAAGGTCAGCTCCTCAGTGGCCAAAACCTCTGAGGGCCAGCCTTCCCCTGCTGTGCAAGAAGTTGGCTGCAAAGTGAAACAGACGCTGTAGTCCAGTGGTTCCAAGTCCAGACTTGGGAGGCAGAGCTCAAATCCAGGCCCTGCTACTTCCTAGCTGTGTGGCAACTTAACCTCTCTGTGGTTCAGTTTCCTCACTTGTACAGCAGGGGTTATAATAGTACCTACCCCACTGAATTGCATGCGGAGTAAATGAGTCAATTTGAAGCACTTGGTCCTCTCAGATCCTCTACACGCTCTGTCCAGCCAGTGCTCCTCCAGTTACCTCTGTCTCCTTCTCTAAAGCCAGGGCAGACACCTGTGGAATCTCCCGAGCACTGGGAATTGGGCTCCAAAAACAGATTGTCTTTGGAGAGACACTTCTTAGCTTCTCCCACATAGTGACTTTCAGTTTTTTCTCTACCCTACAGAAGAATATTTACCTTGTAAGCAAAGATATTCATGCACGCACATGTACACACACATGCACTCCTGTGTATATAAGTGTATGAAATAACACTTTTATATAGCACTTGTGTAAAGTACTTTTCCAAATGCTCCAGGAATATTAATTATTACAGTCCTCACAACAACGATATGAGGTGGATACTGTTATCGTTCTCATTTTAAAATGAAGAAATGGAAGCAAAGAAAGATTAAGTGGCTGAGTCAGGATTCTCATATTGTGTATGTGTTTTAACAAAAGTGTCCCAAAATAATACTTATTCTTACCAAGTGCAGTATACACTATGTTCTGTTCTGTTCCATTCAGTTTTTAAAAATGCATTTCTGCCATGTGCCAATTTGGATTATGTTTACTAATTTGAGTTTCCAACCCACTGATGATTCCAAAGCCACAGTCTGAAAGACACTGTCTGTAAGACGGGGTAGTTAGAGGAAAACTTCTGAGGAGAAAGAAAGGCAGACTTCCTCCATGTGGCCTGTGTTCAAAGGTGGGTGGGGATCTAGCCGGGAGTGTTGGTGGAGCTCTGAGATGGATGAGAAGGTGCCTCCTGTTCCCAGATGTGAGGTTCTAAAGAAAATAGGCCCAGACTCTCAGAGCTGGCTGAGGAGGTGAAGGCTACAGGTGGGGCGGGGCTTGCATTCCTGGTTGGGCAGATTCTGCTGATAAACTCTCAGAAGAGGCCTAGCTGCTGGAACAACATCACTGATTGTTATCTTATCTCTTCCCAGACTCAAATCAGGAAAGACCTTCCAAGCTGGAGCCCCTGCCTGGAGCTAGGACCCAGGGCTGCTTGCTGTCCCTGAGGGCCTCTGTAGGCCTGGATTGGTATTCTATCAGCAGTACCCTATGCTTAACTTTTTGGTTTAACTTTTTGAGCATTTTTATATTTACCAAGTTATTTTATGCTCAGAAGAGCTGAATTTGGTGAGCCTAGGTTCCATTCCATTCTACAGGTGGGGAAAAGAGGCCGAGAGATGCTCAGTGATTTGGTATAGGCTGCAGGAGACTGGAAGGCACCTCCAGACGTCCAGTTCTGGTTATTTCAGCTACAGATGGCGCGGTAGATTATGTGATTAGCCTTGGAGACGTTTAAGGAGTGGATACGAAGAGGCCACTTTATCTGTCTGGGGTTCATCATCTGGTTCCTCTGTTCTTCAGCCCTAGTTCCCGCTGGTAAAACACCAGTAGGGTGATTGAGTCCCACCCTGGGATATCCTAACACAGACGCCAAAGGAAAGAGGAATGAGCTGACATCTTTATTGATTTCCCTAGTGGAGAATGGGTTCAAATAGGTAAGTTTGATACCTGTATTGAGCTCTCCAGTGGGGAATGGGCTTACATTCCAGTTGGCCAGATAAAAGTTAAATCAAAGACTGGGAAACCAGAAAAGATGGAAACTGAGGGAAACTATGACCTTTTAGAAGGACCTCCATCTCTCTGGGATGAGTTAGCCAAGTCACTGTGCCAATGAGTGGGGAGGCAGGGCAAGCTCAGCTTCGGAGGCTCTGCCAGCTCTGGGTGGTGCTGAGTGAACCCTATCCCCACATATCCTGCAAAGGCACTGGGAACAAGGGGTTGGGTACCCCTGGACTCACCCATTGAAAGCATTTCTCCCATGTCCCTATTCTGAGCAGCCTGCAGCTGTCTACCCCGGCAGCTGTCTCCCTGAGCCTACTTGGGTTTCTTGTGGGCACAGAGAGTGCTCTAACACCCACTCTCCACATCCTGTATCAAGAAAGTCAGGTTCTTACCCAACCAGGGCCTCTCCTCCCCTTGTCAGTCCCGGTGTTTCTTTTAATAGTTTAAAAAGTTAGAAAATATTTTCAGAGCTTTAGTTGCTCCTGAAAAATTCTAGCTTCCTCCCACTGGGAGTGAGCCTTCAAAGATCATTTATCCATTGATCAATGAGAAAATATTTATTGAGCTGGAGCCACTTCATGCATTGCATTACATGCATCATGGGACTCCACAGTCTGGCCCCTGAATACCTGTCCAGCTTCATTTACTTATGACGAATAAGCAAGCTCATAAATAGGAAGCATTCCCACAGTGTCTATAGTAAACACACGGTGAACGTTTATAGAGTTGTTACTTCCCAACACGAACCTTGACCTAGTCCAGGGACCCCAGTAATCTCCCGTCTCCTTCCTGTGACTTCCTCTAAAACGCCTGGCCTCCTCCTCTCATGCTGTCATCTCCATGCTGCAGCCTCCTCTGGGCACCTCCCTGGCTCCTCACTCACACTGCCCTCATCCCAGGCTGCCTCTGATCGAGGCTGGTTTTGTTGGTTTGCTTTTATCTGTATCCACTCTCTAGATTAGGGTTTCCTTGAAGGTGGGAACCATATCTCTGCTCAGTCTCTAGCACTGTCATGCTCAGGACATGTCTAGGGAATGACTGGCTAACATATGCCTACAACTTCATGGCAGAGGGGGTTTTCTGTGGGCTGAGGGTATTTAACTGAGGCTTTCTGGAAGAGGTGACATTTGAGCTCAGCCTTAACACGGTGTCCACCTGCCTTCCCCTGGGAGATTTGGATTTAACAGGCATCTGGGGGAGAGGGAAGGGGAATGACGCCACCAGAGCAGGAAGGCCTTTCAGGGAAATATTGCAAAGTTCAGTCAGGTTGAACTAGAAAACTTACACATGGAACCATAGAATATGACATTTGAAAGATGAGTGGGGACGTGCTGCAGTGGGCCTTGGATGCAAAGCCGTGGAGGTGGACCCTTATGTAGCAGGCAGGGGAGGGATGACCACTGAGGATTTCTGAGCAGGAGAGTCACATGATGAAACAGGCATTGAGCCATAGCCAGTGGAGGGGAAATTGGCTTTAATTTTAAAGGCCGAGGACAGAGTCCTAAATGTCCTCTTATCACCCATATCAAAGGATTCTTAGTATCTAACCTAAATCATTCCTGCGGTAATCAAAGTCCAGTTTGTCTCACAGGAATTGGAAAACAGCTAGACGGGGCTGTCATTCTCCCATTTCTTCCAGAGAGAACCCACATATCTTGGTGTGGTGCAAGAGTGTGTGCCAGGGTTCTGAGCCAAGCTGGCAGAGCTCTGGGGCACGTGAGGGCACTAAGGCCTGCATTGATACCTCTAGGGGTTGGGTTTGGGGTCATTGAAGCCCCTGTGGAATTAGAAGACCTGGGTCTGTCCCTGAGGTATTCCCTCCTCCCCAATACCAGCATACATGCTGTCCCCGTGCAAAGCTTGTGAGCATCCATACCAGCATTTCTACTGCCCCTGCACCATTGTGGGGGTAAGAGATGAAGTGGATAAAGGTCTCTGAGGCAGGGAGATAAGGGCCCAGAAGAAAGACAAACTTGACTCAAGGAAGGGCACAGGAGAAGAGGTTAAGGAGGGTTCTGCTATTTCTTGCCCCAGCTTGGTTGGGGTACCCATCTGACACCTGAGAGTGAGGTTGGCCAGCAGCTACAGAGGCAGCAGGTGTCTGTCTCTTCCCCTCCAGTCTCCTTGGTTAGATCATCCCTGGGCCAGGGGGAGTGGTGGCCAGTTAGGATCAGTCTTGTCCTTCCAGGATCCTTCTCTGCATTTGCTGTTGGCCCAGTCACTCACTTGTCATCTGCAGAAATATTGGATGAAATTCCAGAGACTTCAGTCTCAAGAAGAAAACGTTTCTATAACAGGGAATTTATTTTTCTCCCCGGGCTCACAGGGGAAGTGGAACATTCCATTTGAAGGGTGAAACAGGAACAGGTGAGCTATAGTGCAGACAACAGGACTCTGAGACACAGGTGGGGAGAGTGGCTGAACCACTCACACTGCCTACCTCTGCCTCTGGCATCTTCTCAATCTGTTTGAGGGCACCTTGCTTCCTGTGCCCTGATCTCAAAATACTAGGATGGCAGGATATGGCTCTGGGACCCCTAAAGAAGACAGGTAAGAGGACATCCCTCAGACCCTGTCCCTCCCCATCTGGGGACCCTCACTTTCCCACCCACCAGTGCTGCTGTGTCCCACAATTCTGAGGGCACCACTCACATTGTGCTGTATGGGAATAGTACCCCCTGGGGTTGTGCAGAGGCCAGGAAGTCTGTGCCAGCAGATAAGTAGGAGGACAGAATCAGACACTTTTCTGTGTTCTAGGCAAACAATAGAGACCTTTCCAGGAAGCTCCGGGGGAGGGAGCTGCCTGTAAGAGGATCCCCGGGTGGATGCTCTGTGGGGTGGCTTGAACGGGTTTCTGCATTTACTGCTGCTTGCTTAATTAGACACCTACATGGTGCTCTCTGCTAATGACCATGTCTCCCAGGGAGATGACAGATAGAAAGGTGGGTAGCTGCAGAATGTCAGGTGAAAATCTCAAGGACAGCCACCTAAGGATGGGGGCATGGAGGTGGAGCATCATATGATTTCCTTGGGATAATATGGAATATAGACTGTCAAAAAGAGTATTTTCTCATCAGGGACTGAAAAGAGAAGCAGTAGTCTCAAGGTTGGATTCTTTCTTCAATAGTAACATCTTATGTGAGCTCTGAACTCCTGGCTGTGGTTTGTGCTCTTGAGAAATGGAGAGGTCATCCCTATTTTTAGGGAGCCACCGAAGCCAGATGAACCCAGGAATGTGCGTGTTTCTGGAGGTAGGCATCCTGGAGTGGAGGACAACTGGGTGTTTTTCCAGAACCCCGTAAGTTAGGTTGAAAAGATGAGCCATGTCGGGAGGCCTATTGTGTGGAGTGCATCACTAAGATGGTGAACTCCAACTGGACAGATTAGTCAGGAACCATCCTGGGATTTGGAGCTGAGCTTTGGAAATGGGCTAAGGGCTGGGGACAGTGGCTCCCACTTGTAATTCCAGTGCTTTGAGAAGCTGAGGTGGGAGGAACACTTGAGGCCAGGAGTTCAAGACTGGCCTGGGCAACATAAGGAAGGAAAGAAGGAAGGAAGGGAGGTAGGGAGGGAGGGAAAAGAAAAAAAGGAAGCAAGGGAGAGACAGAGAGAAAGAAAGGAAGGAAGGAAGGAAGGAAGGAAGGAAGGAAGAAAGAAAGAAAGAAAGAAAGAAAGAAAGAAAGAAAGAGAGAGAGAGAGA
>NW_016807278.1:3323291-3392748 GCF_001698545.2 Rhinopithecus bieti
GAAATAAAGGAAGGAAGGAAGGAAGAAGGAAGGAAAGAAAGAAAGAAAGAAAGAAAGAAAGAAAGAAAGAAAGAAAGAAAGAAAGAAAGAAAGAAAAGAAAGAAAGAAAGAGGGCTAAGGGTTTTGATGCAAATACTTCAGAGCTTCTCAGAGAGTGCACTAGAGGCAAACTGATTTCTGCTGATGACTCGGGAAGTGGCTGCATTTTGGTGTTTGTCATTCTTCTGTGCCTGTCCCTAGTACACTCTAGCCCATCTTTGTAGAACTGGGATTGTTGGGATATGGGTAAAGAGGTCCTGTGGTCCTCTCCTGGGTGAGCCAGCCAAATATTTACCAAAAGCAGAGCTGCCGAGAAAAGGTGCCAGGACCCAGGTAAACGTTGTGTTTGTGCTGCCCAAACAATGCCATGCTTCATGGGGTCCTGAGCACCCCAGCCCTGTAGTAAGGCCTGGAGCCAGACCCAAACAAGGGCAGATTGTAGGAAAGCACAGGACTGTGTGCCACTTGTGAGCCAGAAAGGTGCCACTCTGCCGTTGAGTGTTTCTGGGATGCTTTGAATGGTTTTGCTCTTGGTTCTTCCATCCCAGGAAGGCCTGAACACCTCCAGAGGGTGGAATCTGGAGAGGGACAGTAGGATTGCTGTGTGCTGTTCATCTCTCCCATGCTTCTGATGGAAATGATGGAAATAAGCATGTCTGCACATTTCAGGGACAGAGCGAGGTTGGCAGAGATGGTCGACTGTCATGGAAGTCTTGGACTGTAGGGAAAAGACTGAGTTTTGAAGCTGAACAGACCTAACTGAATTTTGGCTGTGTCACTGACTAGCTGTGTGATGCTGGGCAAGTTAGCTAATTCTTCTAACCATGAGCTTCCTGTGCTGTAAAATGGGAATACCACCATCCACCTCCAGAGTTTCTGTGGGAATTCAATGAGACAATATATATAAAGCATCTATCCAGCACTGGTTCAAGCATTAGGCATTAGCATTTTGTCACGTAGCACCAACTTAATGCCTACAGTAGGAAGGGTAAGAAATGGGCTGAGACCAGAGGAAACGCTTTTACATGAGGGATTCAGTTTAGATCTTAGGATGCATTTTCTGAGTTTAAGGATTTTAGGTCCCGCATGGCCATGGGTGATTGTGAAGTTTCCTCCTCTAAAGAAATAAAATGATTCCCTTTAGAGCGTAACCTTACGGCTTTCATGTTGGAAAGTAGGAAAAGGAATTATATTCAA
Organism: Rhinopithecus bieti; assembly: GCF_001698545.2. NCBI lineage: Eukaryota > Metazoa > Chordata > Mammalia > Primates > Cercopithecidae > Rhinopithecus > Rhinopithecus bieti. The sequence continues at coordinate 3,324,528 of NW_016807278.1, forward strand.
TTTCATTTAATAAACATTTTTGAGCAAAGGTACTTTCAGTTCCAAAGAGTTGATGATTTTGTGTGTTTAAAAACCCTTTGAACATCTTGGAAGGAAGAAATATTTGAAAACTGTATTGTATTTGGCAGTTATCATTAGTTTTTTTGTTATACACGCAAGAAGCCCTAATCTGCTTAGTTCTGGAACTAGAAACAATGAGTAGAAGCAGAAGAACTCTTTTTTTTTTTTTTTTTTTTTTTTTGAGACAGAGTTTCGCTCTTCTTGCCCAGGCTGGAGCGCAATGGCATGATCTTGGCTCACCACAACCTCTGCCTCCCACGTTCAAGCGATTCTCCTGCCTCAGCCTCCCAAGTAGCTGGGATTATAGGCATGTGCCACCGCACCTGGCTAATTTTGTATTTTTAGTAGAGATGCGGTTTCTCCATGTTGGTCAGGCTGGTCTCAAACTCCCAACCTCAGGTGATCTGCCTGCCTCAGCCTCCCAAAGTACCGGTATTACAGGCATGAGCACTGCGCCTGGCCGAAGCAGAAGAACTTTCTAATAGCACTCTTCAACAATGGAGTAAGCTACCTTCCAAAGTAGTGAGTGTGCTGTCTCTGCAGGAGTTCAAGCGGCCTGTAGATAATCATCTTTCATAGTGGTTTCAGAGGCCTTTTCCTGCACCAGGTGGGAGGGCAGATTGCTTAATGCTCAGATCCCTCCAAAATGTGGGAGGCTCTTATTCTGGGATCACCAAAATCTCCCAGCTGAGGACAAGGGGTTTCCCTAACTCTGTGCTAATGCACTAGAGATTGGAATTAGGGCAAGTTCCTCCCTGCACCGCACCATCACCGTAGACATTCTTCCTGACTTCCTTCTCCAAAGCAGAGCCTCTTTTCTCTCCCTAAATGTCCTTTACTATGATTTTTTTTCCCCCAAAGCCTTTGAGCTTTTGTGTACTCTTTCCCTGCTGCATGTCTCAGAACCAGCTTTTATTGTAGGTGAATCTTTGTTCTCTGTTCCTAATCGTTTCTAGCAGGATGAGAGATTGGCAATCAAGCAACTATTTATTGCATTCCTACTATGTGCAAGGCACTGGTATAGGAGCCGAGAGGGAAGGCAAGGAATTGCAATAAATAGTCCAATTCTTAAAGAACTTCAGTCTCTCTTTTGGAAAGATTTTTTGGAGGAAAAAGTCAGTTGAAGATCAAGGTTGTATGTAAATGACAGTTGAGTGGTAAAGACAGTAGTAGGAATGGGGGAAGGGGAGGGAGTAAGAGGTGGCCAGTAGTAGGCTGAGGCACTTTGGTGAACTGGGCCAGTGGATTTCAGATCTGACTGCTGTTGGGATGAGATACTGAAATAGGAGAGTCAAAGCTGACCTGGCAGTTATAAGCCTGCTTAACCAGGAGAGTTAACATTGACATTGATGGAAGTAAGAGTGAACTTAGATGGGGAGCCCATTCATAATTGATTTTTTTTTAACCATGCATGCACAGTAGTCAAACAATACAGAAAAGTATTCAGTGAAAGTCTCTCTCTTGATCCATCTCCGATCTACACCCAGTTCCCTCCTTGGAGATGATCACTGTTACCAGTGTCTGCTACATCCTTCCTGAGAGGCTGTAAGCCAGGGGTCAGCCAACTGTGACCCATGGGCCAAATCCAGCCCACTAGCTAATTTGGCATGACCCTTAAGCTAAGAATCGTGTTTATTTTTGGTGCTGGAAAAAAATCAAAAGGATAATGATGTTTTGTGACACATGAAATTCAAATTTTACTGTCCACAAGTAGAGTTTTATTGAAACACAGCCACACTCATTCATCTGTGCCTTTTCGTTTCTGCTCATTTGTCTACTTGTGGTGGCTGCTTTTGCACTATGATGTTAGCATTGAGTACAACATGGACTGTATGGCCTACAAAGCTAGAAATATATATCTAACCCTTTACATAAGAAGTTTGCTGACTCCTGCTTTAGGCAAATATAATAATATTGGTAGTTGTTAACATAAATTATTTCTTAGTCCAAGAAGTATCATACTAAATTGATACTATCTTCATTTACTGTATCTTGGACAGTTCCTTCTCAATACAGTTATGCATTACTTAATGTTGGAGCTACATTCTGAGAAGTTCATTTTTAGGCGAGTTTGTTGTCATGCGAACATTATTTAAAGTGTACATACACAAACCTAGGTGGTATAGCTTACTATACATGTAGGCTTTATGATGTAGCCTATTGCTTAAACCTGTACAGTATGCTACTGTACTGAATACTGTAGGCAACTGTAACACAGTGGTATGTGTGCACCTAAATATAGAAAATATACAGGAAAAATGCTATAATCCTATGGGAACACTTTTGTATATGTGGTCCATCATTGACCAAAACGACCTTACGTGTCGTGTGATTGCACAATGGTATTGTTAGTCAGTGGGTGGTCAATCTTAATTTGATTGTAGCATGCCAAGTTTAAGGTTCAGGCTGGTTACCCTCAGGAAAATGCTCAGTAGGTGGTTGGGCTCATGGGACTGAAGCTCAGTGCCTGGAGGTTGAGATGTGAGGGAGACCTGCAGGGAGTCTTCAGTGTGAATCTATGACATCAGCCTGCAGGTCAAAGATTTCCCGTAACAGAAATGATGCATTACATGCTGAGCACTGCGCAAAGTAAACTATGGATGTTAACAGAGTGACAGAAAGACAGTGAATGAGAGACATGAAACCAGTCCCTGGAAGAACAGTAAATACTACAGGCAATTTAGAATTACCTTCTTGAGTCAGCTGGTGACTGGAGGTAATGTGGAGTGGTGAGCAGAGGGGAAAGAGCAATGGGCATTTACTGAGTGCCTACCATGTGCCCAAGTATACATGTTACCTTATTTACTGTGACTCAGGTTGGATCCTTAGCCTCATTTTACAGATGAGGAAATCGAAGTTCAGAGAGGTTAAGTGATTTTTTTTTCTTGCAATCAGTAATCCAAGTGAGTATCTAGTTGTATTAAAGCACGGTTCCAACTGACATTGATTGATTGAGGATTGATTGACAGGGTCTCGCTCTGTCACCCAGGCTGGAGTGCAATGGTATGATCATAGGATCATAGCTCACTGCAGCCTCAAACCCCTAACCTCAAGCAATCCTCCCAAAGTGTTGAGATTACAGGCATGAGCCACCACCCAGCCCATCTGACTTTTAAGCCTCTTATTTCCCTTCTACCTTCCAAGATGCTGAATCGGGCTGGGAGTCACTCCCTGGCTTTGCCAAGCCATGTCATCATCCTGGCCTCAGCTCTCTCATCTGCAGAATGAGGCATTTGTTACCACAATTGCTATAGTCCCTTCCTAGTCTCACCTGGCCAAATTCTATTATGGGTGGAAACACAAAGGAAAGGGGAGCTCCATAAAAAGGATATGTAGAAAATTGGGAGAGGTGAGGAAGACGAATTTAGCAATTTATATATGTCAGACCCAGTTATCTAGAATCGGATCCTTAGGAGAATATTCCCTAATATGGAGGGAAAGTTTCAAAGTCTCTGCTCTTAAGCTGCAGACTCGCCTGTCGCCCTTATTGTCTCCATCCTGAGTGCCACTCAAGCACCTGGACTTGAACTGCTGGAGGGGTTGGGGCTGGGAGAGACAGTGGAGAGCACCTGGCAGGGCTCTCTCCCAGTGCCTGCACCTCTGGGCTCAGCTCAGCTGGGCTAGCTTGGCTTAGGGTTTCAGGAGGAGCTGCAGCTAGAGGGCTGTCTGATGTTTCCAAGGAGCAGGCTGGGTGGGGAGTGAGGGGAATGCGAGGGCGGGTAAGCCATCAGACCCGAGGAACTGGGGGTGTGAGTGTGTTTATATAGGACTCGGCCAACCTGCAGTTTCAGATTTCAGAGCCAGCTTTATTGGGAGACGTTCCTTAGGTTTTCAGTTAGCGCTGGAGCAAGGAGAGAGCTGACACCAGAGTCTTCCTGGAAGGCTGGGGGAATTCTGGAATCCGGGGCTCTCTCCCTATCTCCTTCCTTCTCATGGCCGCTGCATCCGCCACCCTTGGCAGTTTTCTCCGATCAGAAGTATTGCTTCACTCCTTCTCAGTCAGCAGTCTGCGTCTCCCAACTGGGTCCTAACGTCCAGCATGGAAGGTAAAATCTAGGGTCCTGGGGATCTCCGCTCGGAAGAACTGGGGCCAGCCAAACTTTCAGTGGAGAGGACCCGGGAGAAAAACTCACATGTTGGGCAAAAAGGAGTATTTCACAGTAAGGCAGATATGAATGAGTGTGAGTGTGTGACAGTGAATGTATGTGAGTGTGTGTGTGGTGCAGGTACTTCTGTTAATAGTTGGGAAGCAAATCTTTTACCTCTTCTTCCTCTTCTTCCTTCCATTTACCCCTTCTTTCTCTCCTAGCAAATAAGAATATTGCATAAATGTTCATCTTTCCCAGGGTCTCTCATTAAAAAGTTAAAGAAAGTGTCTAATTTCTAGAAGGTGACTATTTCCTCCCTTGGGGGCAGGGGCTTCAGAGGGAATTTAGAGATATAAGTACAGACCCATGTGTATCCAGAGTACTGATGCCCCTAGGATAAGTCCTGGATATTGTAGGTGCTTAGAACACTTGTTTTTATAAATTTTAGATGGTGGGGGGTGGGGTACACATACAGGTTCATTACATGGATATTGCATAATGCTGAGATTTGGGCTCCTGTTGAACCCGTCACCCAAATAGTGAACATAGTACCCAATAGGTTGGTTTTCAACCCCTGCCACCATCCCTTTCTCCCCCATTTTGGAGTCCCCAGTATCTATCTACTGTTGTTATCTTTATATCCTGGAACATTTCTGATAAAGCTACCTGAAAGTCCTGTAGCCGTCTGTTGAGAAGGTGAAATCCGTATGGATTCCAGCATGGTCTCCATGTGAAATTAGCTTGAACCAACCCAAGGGATCAAAGCTATGAGGGGCAAGTGACAGGAGCACTTTCTTCCCAGTGCCTCAGAATTGGGCAGGATGGAAGCCAAAGCCTTGGAAGAAGGGGAGGAGGAACTGGCATTTTGCCTGAAAGCAGAAATTTGGGCAGGGTAGGTGATTGGTGGGTGGTGGGTAAGGTTGGCTGAATGTGGCCCTGTCTTCCCAGGGTTTGTGTGGTGTTTCTTAGTGGCAAGGAGCAGAGATCAGAGAACTGCCTCATACAGGGGCTGGTGGGTGGGCAGCCTGGCCTGGCTGCCATGGAGCAGTCACTGGTCCTGTGGGCAGCACATGCTGTGAGGCAGGATCTTGCAGGAATGGTGGGTGGCCCAGGCTCAATGGGACACAGCCAGCGGCTGGAGGTGGTTTTTGAAAAGCAGATTTGGGGTGGTGAGATATACTTTGGAGGAGGAATGTGGTGGAGAAAGCTAGAGAAAGAATATGGGGTGGATGGAAAGGAACAAAAAGAGGGATTGGGGAGTCCTAAACTGTGACACATTCCAAAGCTGCAGCCAGGCAGGGGATCTCAACTCTCAATGTAGATATAATCCAGAATAGGTGAGAAAATCACCATTTGCCTACTGACTTTTTTTTTTTTTTTTTTTGAGACAGAGTCTTGCTCTGTCGCCCAGGCTGGAGTGCAGTGGTGCGATCTCGGCTCACTGCAACCTCCACTTCCTGGATTCAAGTGATTCTCCTGCCTCAGCCTCCCGAGTAGCTGGGATTATAGGTGCCTGCCACCACACCCAGTTAATTTTTGTATTTTTAGTAGAGGCGGGATTTCACCATGTTGGCCAGGATGATCTCGATCTCGTGACCTCAAGTGATCCGCCCGCCTCTGCCTCCCAAAGTGCTGGGATTACAGGCGTGAGCCACTGCGCCCGACACCTACTGACTTCTGAATATAATGAGAGAGATGTATGAGAGGTGATGCGGGCTAGGCAAAGTGCAACAAAAATACATTTTAAGCCTAAGAAATCATATAGTGCAGTTGAGTTTAGAAGGCAATCACACAGCCATTTATTAGGCAATATAATTAATAGGTTGTACAGCCTGGTTGTTTTTGAAACTATGAACATTAAACTTTTTTTATTTATATCACCACCTACTTCCAAATAGAATTCATAGCATCTTTATGTATTTGGTAGATGCTGCTGAGCATAATTTTGGCCAACAGAGTCATAATTTCTTCCTTTTGTTCAACTGTGCAGTGCTTTACAGCTCAAACCAAGTGCACTTTCATATCCACACTCCCATTCTAGCTCAATTTAGCAGGTGTTTACGGATCCCTCTTCTTCCCTAAGCAGTGTGCTAGATTTTGAGTATACAGAGATGGAAAAGAACTGGATCTGCCTTCAAGGATCTCTCAGTCTACCGCAATCCTGTAGGGAAGACAGGAAAAATATTCCTACAATATAGATGAGGAAACTGGAGCCAAAAGATGCTGCTGTGGTTGGTCAGCAAGAGAGGCGGATTAGAATCCAACTCCTAATCCAGCATGCCACAGTACTGCATGCGCCTCCCTCTACCCCACTGCCCAGCAATGCATGCACTTTCCTTTACCTGTTCGTCCCCCGTATTTTCTGCATCAGAGTAATGAGAAAGAAGCAGTGATAGGGAAGCAGGGAGAGTGGAAAACTGCTCCCTGGTATGGAACCAGTCCTCTCTGGGCCCCTCATCGTGCAATTGAAATGGCATCACTGGGTCTATGTCTATGTTATGTTACCAATTTGATGCTCTCTACCATGCCCCAGAGGCATACTTTTTCTCTCAGATAATTCTTGACTTGGAGTAGATTGCCTTGCTCTCTATTCTCCCTGAATTATTTGAACAGGCAAGGATATGGCAAAATTCAGGGGCTCACAGAAATTTAAGAGGTTTCAGTAGGGTGGTAGATGCTCATTGGACACCTGCTTTATAAAATAACAACCAACGTTTGTTCAATGCCTTGTAATTGGCAGAGTGCCTTTAATATAAGTAAAGAATAGTATGCATATTAATTTCCCCCTCCCTTCCATACCTGCCCTACTCAGGTTTTTTAGAAAGGTCTGAATACCAAAAGCATAGGATCTTTGTCTTAATTTTTAGGCTCAAGCTAAAAGGGACATGGAGCCATCTTCTGGCTGAGTGATTCCAAAGTTTTGGTCTGTGACAGAGTTTTCACCAGTCTGAGGTAAAATAAGAACAATAGGGAAAATTTACCACTTTTTTTCAGAAAGCAAAATATATTAGAAGACAAAAATATATTGTAGAGACATCCTTTGAGGGCAGGAGATGTGCTTGAAATATTTACGCAACTATCCTTTTTCAGAGCCTGATATAGAGTAGAAGTAGTCAGGCTTTTAAAATGCCTATTTAGCAATTAATTAAAAGTTGGCAACCTTTATATTGGTTCCTCAAATTTCCATTTTTGAAATTTTTATGTCCATGAAATCACAAAAATTTTGCCTCCAGGCCGACCATTTCCAAACAAGGGAGATTCTCCCTGATACAGGGCCAATTTTGGGGCAAGATCCTGGAAAAAAACTTGAATTCTGATCTTGTCACTACCATCTTTCTCCGTGGGTCTTTAGAATGTGATAAACTGATAAAACACATTGAGTCTTTCTCCATTCTTACTTTGTGAGAGGTTTCTACCTCCAAGGGTCAGGCCCCTGGTGAAGGAATGTGCTCTCACTTCCTCTTCCCCTTTGTCCTGAATAGCAGGGATAGCAGACTTTCCATCATCTGCAGGGCTTTGGGATTAGGCCTTGCCCATTCTTATTCCCACAGTCATCTTTTGGAAATGAGGGAGGTCATCTTCTATCCTTGGAAAAGACCAAGGAGATCTGTGGGTTGGATTTTCGGAACAGTGTGAGAAAACATGTTTTTAACTGGGTGGTTGAAGTCAAGAACATTTAAAAATCTTGATATCAGTTTTTGAAATGGTGGGTCTTCTTGAACTCTCAAGAATATAGGCTAAGCCTGGCACGGTGGCTCACACCTGTAATCCCAGCACTTTGGGAGGCTGAGGCAGGTGGATCGCTTGAGCTCAGGAGTTCAAGACCAGCCTGGGCAACATAGCGAAATCCCATCTCTACAAAAAATACAAAAATTAGCCAGGCATGGTGGCACACACCTATAGTCCCAGCTACTCAGGAGGCTAAGGCAGGAGGATCGCTTGAGCCCAGAAGGCAGAGGTTGCAGTGAGCCGTGATTGCACCACTGTACTCCAGCCTGGGCCATAGAGTGTGACTGTCTCACCACCACCCCCGCATCCCAAAAATAATCCAGACTGGAGCTTTTGTAAATGTGGAGGCTCCTGGGGGTATTAGAGTGTCTGAGTCTCCTACCTTTTGAGGATTCAGACCTGGAATTACAACAAATATGTGGAAAACCCCAGACAGTTCCCCAGCTGCCAGAATCTGAGACACATGGTTGGTGTACACATGTGTGCAGACTTGTATGAGCAAAAGCTTTTTAGGAAAAACTCAGTTTGAAACCACTCTAGGAATTGAACTAGGTGCTCTTTTTTGAGGTTCATTCTAGGACCCTTTTCCTAAAAGCAGATACCCAGGAGCTTTTTCATCTAAGAAAACTTTCTGATTTTTTTCATCCCATTTTCATGGCCTGAAATAAGAGTCCTCCTAGCCTAAGAAAGTGGTTGAGGTTCCTAAATTAGGAAGGTTGTTCAATTGCGGGGAGAGGGTGAGAGGGTGGCAGATTCCCGAGATTTCTCAGGGCAGAGAGGCATAGGGAAAATGACTAAAGGGAAGATTAGGCTCTGATCTGGAAGACCAGGCCAAGGTGTATGAGATTTTCTTTTCCAGACAGTTTCTAGATAGTGATGGGTCAATCCAGCAGCATAGCCCTTAAGAATAGTGATACAGGAAAGCCTGAACCTGTGACTGATGATGGATACCATGGGGCTGTTCAAACCAGCAGAGGAGAGAAAGAAAGGAAAGGATCCAAGAAGTGTAAATTAAAGATAGCTGCCACTTGAGGAGTGGTACCTTCTGCAGGGTAGACCCCTCTGTGCTTCATCTGATGGCTCCACCTAGGATTGGGCAGATGAGTGATGGTGACAGGTAGTGGTTGTCTTTTCTTTCCTTTTTTTTTTTTTTTTTTTTGAGATGGAGTTTCACTCTTGTTCCTCAGCTGGAGTGCCATGACGTGATATTGGCTCACCACAACCTCCATCTCCCGGGTTCAAGCCATTCTCCTGCCTCAGCCTCCCGAGTAGCTGGGATTACAGGCAAGCACCACCACGTTCAGCTAATTTTGTATTTTTAGTAGAGATGGGATTTCTCCATGTTGGTCAGGTTGGTCTTAAATTCCTGACCTCAGGCAATCTGCCCACCTTGGCCTCCCAAAGTGCTAGCATTATAGGCATGAGCCACCGTGCCCGGCTGGCAGTGATTTTCTTATCCCACCTCTGGTCCCCTCCAGTGGTGGCTGTCCCCAAGGAGGCTTTCTCCAAGGAGGATCTTGTCTTAACTTTGGATAGGTTTGGGACACAGCATTAGGGAGTACAGCTAAATTCTTAGAGATTAGAATCTCTTCTGAGATGTTCAAGCCAGAAGGAAGAAGTTGTTAATCATTCAGCATGGCTTTTCCTGAATGCAAAGACCAGCCTGAGCAACATGGCAAATGCAAGGTCAACAAGGATATTCCTGGACCTTTGAAGATGTCCCCCTCCTTATCATGGTGAGATTATGGAAAGCAATACCCGGACTTCAGGGCCAGTTTTGTCTCTAACTTGCTTCATGGTCTTGGGCAACTCAATCCTTCTCTCTGGGCCTCAGAGTCTTCATTTGTAACATGAGGGAATTGAGCTTGATTGCCACCATCCTCTTTGTTTAATTCCATATGCCTCAGGTCTCCATGTGATACACAGTAGGGCCTTTCTAAGAATTTCATGTAGACCTTATCACTCCAAGAAAAGAAGCATCCACGACCTCTTTCTGAACTGCAGGTTTATTGCCCAACAGTTGTACGCCTGTTGGAAAAGTGACTGAAGGTGGCAGGATGGACTAGGTATTCTCATGATAGCAGATCCAGGGTCAGAACTGAGAAGTCCACTTGGATGACTGTGCCTTAGAGTGAGTTGAGTCCATAATAATCATCAGCAAGTCCCTAAAATGTATGACTAGAGCCAAAAGATCTGAGAATTGCCCAGCATTTTTCACTGTTACTGACCAGGGCTGGTTTCCCATTTTAAAAGCCTCCTGAGGCCATGAAACAGCATCAGGAGAAACATGCCAGACCTGTTCAGCTGTGTGTTGATATGTTTGTTTCTCATCCTAGTGTCCCATCATCATCATCCCTCTCACAATTGGAATTCCTTCCTTCAATTCCTCATAAACTCAGAGAGAAGCCCCCCTTCTCTCACAGAGAACAGCCCCTTTTCTCTCTGTTTCCTCCACAGCTCTGTCATTTATCCCCTGGGAATGCCCCTAGGGAGTAGGTGGTACAGATGAAGCCATGGGGTGGTGGTAGGGTGGAGAGAGGGCTGGAAGCCCAATGAGGTGGGGACTTGGGAGGCATGTTTGGATTCTGTGGGCATGTCTATACCTGAAGTCCAACCAAATAACACTTTGCCTCCGCCAGCTCTATTCAGCGTAGAAATGCAGCAGATTGCTGTAGGCTGATGAGCTGTTCTTTGAATCCTCTCCCCTGTCCCATGCCAACATGCATTCCTAGGAGCCAGCTCCAGACTGCAGGAACCCACAGACTCTCCAGATTGGTGATGAGGCAAGTGCTTTGACTGGCTGTCAGCATCTTTAGCTTAACTCTGGTGACTCTGCTGAAACTCCTGTCTTCGGGAGCTAGAGAGGTGACTTGTATAGCTCTATACTTCATTATCTGAAATATTTGGGGCCTATGGGTTAGAATGGTAAAGTGGTACACATTGTTTATTACATAAAACCTTCAGTAGGGTCTGGAGCAGCTCCATAATCAAACATATTAATATCCTGCAGCCAGACTGAGAGTGTCACATGAGTGGGATAAATAAAGGCTGTAAAGAGTCTCATGCCAGTTCAGGTCACGGTTTGCTGCTGTATGTGCTCAAGTCAGGTTGAGTTTTGCTGCCAGTTAGGACAAAACTTTCAGTTCAGATGTTTGTAGGTTTTGGAATGCTATGAAAGCATTGTGGCTCTGGATTGCCTCATATATTCTTATAAGGTGGGAATTGGTCTTCCCATTTTACGTATGAGAAAGCTAGAGTTTAGAGAGGATCAATAACTTGTCCATTGACATCCAGCTGATGAGTGAGCTGACCTGTCATTCCAATCCAGATCTGTCTGCCTGCAGAGCTAGGCTTTTCCTCCAAGGTAATACATCTTTAGAATGAATGAAGACGACTCAAGGGTGGACACGGGGATCTCTGACTTTGACGTCTTCTCTGATTAGGGGAGTACTTTTTGGATATCTGATAGGGATCATTTATTGGCTTGTTCTTATTTATACTTTGACTTCTGCGATCCCAGTAGGCTAATGGCTCAGAAGAGAGGAAGCTAAAGTTCAGTCAATTTTGTGGCTTACAAGAAGAATCCAGCTGACTTTGTTGGGGCTGTGAGAGCCAAGAACAAATGGGGTCAACTTGGATTTGGTGAGAGATGCATCATCTGCAGTGGAAACAACCCCCATACAGAGCCAGTGAAATGTACAGTGCTTCCCCACCCATTGCCTGACTGGAGAAGTGTTCCCTTGAGTGGGGACCTGTCTTGAAAGAAGCATTGTCCTCAAGGATCACGAGCCCTGGGTAAGCTTGAGAGTGATGAGCAGCTTGAAACAGGGAGAATTCAATTAGGGAGTCTCTCTGGTCTTCATTAGTAATGTGAAAAAACAGTCAAAGGAAGCACTAATTCAATCTGCTAAAGATGCAGCCTACTTTTAACACATCATTAGAAAGATGGACCCTGGTCTGTGGTCTGGGCAATGGCATAGATAACCTCCCTCTTCTATCTTCTAAGTACTGTCAGATGGCGGCTGCCATTTCTGGGTCATCTCCAGGTCAGGCAAGATCTGGACTCTTAATATCCAGGCACATGTGTCCATGGTGATCCTCTATGGTGAGGAGCCTGCGGTCAGTGAACTTCAAGCAGTAGAAGGGCCAGCCGCTCTGGCAGGGGAGTGGCCTGTGCTTTACTAGGAAGACACCCATTAGGAAGGGGGGTAGGTTAGTTTTCACAGGAACAAGGAACATGTGCTCCAGCCAACTAGAGAACAGATGGGGGGAAAATATTCTTAAAGGGTCCATTAGCTCTTGGAATTGGTGCCAGGCAAGTAGGCCTTTCTAAAGAATACATGAGGGGGCAGGTTAAACCTCTTGGCCTGAGAGAACTGTGAGGCCCTAGGACAGTAGAAGACCCACATTTGCTTTGGAAAGTGCAGGAGAAAGAATGCAAGATGTTTTCTCCCCTCAATAATGGCTGTCCTCTGGGAATATGTCTCAAAGCTGTGTCAGCTTGCTGGCTGCCAGCTCAGAGCTCCCTGAGTCCTTCGGTCAGCAGTCCTCCCCTGCCAACTTCCCTATGGACCTTAGCTCACCTATATGACACACCCTACTTCTGTAGCCAACTCCCTTTTAAACATCCCAGGAGCTCTTCTGCACTGGGGAGTAGGAAGCTCACCTGCTTTCGCTGACCCTCCTTTTTCTTCCTGTCCTCTCAGATGGCCTGGTCTCTAGGCTAGTCCCCGTCTCCCAGCACCCTTTTCTGCTGTCTTTAGACAAAATTCTCAGTGCTTTCCCTTCTTCCTCCTGTTTGCTTTCCTTTTCTTCCTCAGACCAACCATGTGTGCAAAGTCTAGATGGCGACTTTGGGTCCTCCAGAAGTCATCTTGTCCCTTCCTCTAGGATTAATTTGCGACTTCTGGGTACAAGTTACTGACTACTCAAAGCAGCTTAAGCCCCAGAGGGGATTTAATTATAAGGGTGCTGGGGTGTCTGTTAGAGCTCGAGGTCAAAGAAATGGCTGGATCAGAGGAATGGAGTAAAAGCAAGAAGCTGAATGCCACAGGTATGGTCTTTGCGCCTCTCTGTGTGCTGGCTCGTTCGTTTCTGTCATGACAGAGAGGCCTTTCAGCTTCCTGGTTAGTCTATAGGAAAGAAAAGATGGAAAAGCAGCTCCTTCCTGTGCACACCACCAATAGCATTGCCTGGAGAAGGGCTGATCTCTTTTTTCTCTCCATGTCAGGTCCCATCCCTGGGGAGGGATTTTGGCTGAGCTGAGATCAGGTGGCTACCTCACGTAACCACAAGAGTGGGGAGGGTTTAGGCACATGGTTATTTCTGCTGTAACCGTGGATCTAGGGATGGGGCCAGTTTCTAGAAAGGGGTTAGTACTTTCTATTGCACATTAGCCCTTCATGGACCTCTAAGCCTAGGGGAGTCTGGCCTGGAGAGTTTACACACCCTGACTCCTTTCGCTTGGCTCTTCTCCTGCCTGACATGAGGACTGGCAAGGCCTACCAAAGAGCAGGGTAGTCTGACTGAAGGAACCTGGGGCATGGCTGTGTGTCATTGCTATTCCCCATGTGCAGAAAAGAAATGGAACCTGGACCTTGAAGGCCATTCAGTCCCCGACCCTCCCCTCAGGTACCACTCTATCCTTTTAGTAAAGTCTTTCGTAGATGATTTGATTGTTCCATTTAACACTAGGGAGTCAACATTGAAAAGTCTCGCTGTTGGAAAGCTCATTGTTTCTAAAATCAGTCTTTCATGATGTAACTGAATCCATCCATTGTCTCTCATTCCATCTGGGGCTCACAAGGAAGACTCAGGCCCACCATTTTGCTTAGGTTAGGACTGAATTAGTGAATATGAAACTATTTTTGCATGAGAAGACAGGGGGTTGGCCCAGGCTCTATGGGATTTGGAAGCATGTTTGACTGGCTGCTGCCCTTCATCGAAATGAACCCCTGAGGAGAAGAGGCACGTATCTGACTACTTGTAGAAATGCCCAAGAGCACTGCTCTAGATTCCTGTTTCCCAACTACAGGCGCCATGGGACCAGAGCCAACTGTGAACCATGAGAAAGGTGTGGAGGGTCAGGCAAGTTAAGGGGGAGAGATATGAGGAGTAGGGGGAGGACAGCAAAGGGGTCCTAGACCAAGATTCCCTCTATCACTCGCATTGATGGACCTTGGGGAGGTTGGGCAATCAAAACCTGCAAAGAACCCTAAACCCTTTTGGATCTTTGATAAGAAACAGCTCATAGTTAGCAACGTAGAAGGGGACCGAATTTTAGTTCCTACATTTCTGGCGGTTCCACAAGCTGGGGGGTTGAGACGATGATAACCACGAGTGCATTACAGGCATCGTTTTAAGCTTTTTATGTATATTAAGTCAATCCTCACAATAAATCCTATGAAGTAGAAACTATTACTCACCCCCCATGTTGCCGATGAGGAAACTGAGGTGTAGAGAGATTGAATAACTTGTCCAAAGTCCCATTGCTAGTATGGAGTAGAGTCAGGATTCAAATCCAGGCAGTGTGGCTTCCCAGCTATCCTTCCTTTTCTCTCTGACCGATTGGGGAACCAAACAGTTCTACTCCAGGTGAACAGGAGAAAACACCACCTGATGTCAGCTCCTCCAGGGCAGTGACCTTGTCCTTTCCAGCCATGTGCTAAGGCCCAGCACCTTACGCCCAGTAGGAGTTCTTGTTGGAAAGAGGAAAATTAAAGGGAGACGAGGATTAGTCTTTGTCTTGAGACTTTCCAACAAGAGAAATTTACATTTAGACATTCCTTGTATCCATGTATTTTCCTACCAGAAGGTAGTGTTTAGGAGTTAAACGTCACATCGCAGACAAATGTTAGAGCAGGAGATTTTCTTTTAGGAAGAAGGATATGTTAGTTAGTGACTTTCTCCATCTGATTCAGACTTTATCTCTACCCTTGTCACTAAATTCTTTTCCTTTCTCTCTCCATGGAGCTGGTAGTTGAAAAAAAGAAATCTGGAGGAATGGGTACGGTGGCTCTCTGGTTACAGTGGTAATAGCCATGTTCCTAAATCTGACCTCCTTTCTTCGGGTCAAATTGGATAAGCTTTCCATGGTGCCGCAGGCTTTTTCTTTCTGCTCCCCTTCACTCTGCAATGCCTCAAACCTCATTGCCGTCCACGCTGTCTGCAGACACAGAGTACTGAGGCTGGAAGGAGAAGGAGCGGGACAGGCAGACCCCACTCTCTGCTCTGAGTAGTGTGTGGGAGGAGGCTGGAGAACGGAGCACTTCTCTCTGATCCTGCCTGACTCTCTTGGAGCCAGAGAAGTGGGGGTGTCTCTGAGTGAAGCAGAGGGAGGGCCTGGAGGGGCTCAGGAGCTGGGCTATTTCTGTAACACAGAGCACATCTGCAGCCAGCCACAGAAGGTCAAACTCTGGGCGCACGGCTGGAATGCAAGGGGCCAGGCAGCTGGGGGGAGCTGTGGTTTCACCCTTTCTGGCAGCTTAGAGGGCCGCTGCAATGCCCTTTGAGGAAGGTGGGGCTACCCACAGCAAAGCGGGTGGAGCAGGGAGGGACTCCGCCCTGGTAGATAGTGATGATGGTGGAGGGCATTGGAGGAGGGTAGGGGAAGGCATGCAAAATCCAAATGCCCATCACAGTGGTGGAGAGGAATTTAATTCCAAGGTGTGGGGGCTCTAATTCATGCTCTCTGTCATTAAAAAAAAAAAAAAAAAAAAAAAACCAGGAAAAGCCCTGGGGGGGGGGAAAGAAAAAAAATGCTGAGACAGGAACAAGGAGGCCACAGAAACACACACATGTGAGTGTGCGCCAGTGTTCAGAAGTCCACACGGGGAGGGGGTTGCGCTTACACTGTTCCCTTCCAAGGCCATATCTAACACACACATTTTTATCTGTAGTATTTTTCCTAATGAGGACCACGCCCCTCCCACCACAAATTGTATAAACTCCAGGCCCCCAGAAACCCAGATCTGTTGCTGCATCCATGACACTGACACACATCCCCTTCTTTGGTCGCCTGCCTGCATGTCATGAAGCCCCTTCCTCTGCGTGCGTGCACCCCGTAGCTTCTGTACCTTACCCTCATCCTCCCGTGTGCGTGTGTGTGGTTTGGGGCTTCTTGAGTTTCCGTTTATAGTTAGAAAATTGCCCTGCTCTGGCTCTGGCTTTGTCACAGGAGGCTCGGTCTTGGCTCGGTCTGACTGCTGCTTGACCTTTGGCCAACCTGCCCTTGGCCTGGCCTGCTCTGGCCACCTAGAAGCATAATCTGTTGGTTTGTTTTCCTTCTCGGGCTGTGGGTCTTCCGCAGCTGAATCGAAGCCTCTAAAATGGGGCGAGGGTTTCAGATGGGCGGTCAGCCTTCGGAAGGAGTGCTTCCCCAAAGAACCAAAGGTGCTCAGCATGAGCAGCTCTTTTGTCCTATTATTTGCTCTAGGGGCAATGAGATTGCCTTTCTCAGGTCCGGTGCGCCCCAAGGGAACAAGACTTTCTTCCCCCCCTATAAAGGTGGGTGGCAAAAAAAACCAAAAAATTTTTTTTTTTTTTTTTTTTTTTTTTTTTTTTTGAGACGGAGTCTTCCCCTGTCACCCAGGCTAGAGTGCAGTGGTATGATCTCAGCTCACTGCAACCTCCACCTCCCAGATTCAAGCAATCCTCCTGCCTTAGCCTCCCAAGTAGCTGGGACTACAGGCATGTGCCACCACACCTGGTTACTTTTTGTATTTTTAGTAGAAACGGGGTTTCATCATGTTGGCCAGGCTGTACTTGAACTCCAGACCTCAGGTAATCCGCCCACCTTGGCCTCCCAAAGTGCTGGGATTGTAGGCGTAAGCCACCGCGGCCAGCGTAGAACTGGATCTTCTTAGTCAGTCATTTCTGTCTAGTAATGTTGACCCTTAGAATGGACTTGCTTTCAACTATGACACACATACAAAAGCCCGCCTCCCAGTTCAAATTATGCTAGGAACAGACCTCCCTCACATTTGAGATTCTCAGGTGTTGATTATTCTGGCTCCTAAGTACAGGGGAGAGGGTACTATCTTGATGGATAACTTCTTTAGGAACAAATTATTAAGCATCCATCTGTATGTGTCAAAGTGTTGAGGGGTTTTATAGTCAAAATTGAGCCATTGTCTCCTAAGGATAAGCAGTCCAAGGCAGATGCAGACAGATAATAATGATTATTGGCATTTATTGAACATTTACTAAGTGCCAGGAACGTTCATAAATTTTTTACAGGTATAATCTTTTTTTCTTTTTTTTTTTTTTTGAGACGGAGTCTCGCTCTGTCACCCAGGCTAGAGTGCAGTGGCCGGATCGCAGCTCACTGCAAGCTCTGCCTCCCGGGTTTACGCCATTTTCCTGCCTCAGCCTCCCGAGTAGCTGGGACTACAGGCGCCCGCCACCACGCCCAGCTAGTTTTTTGTATTTTTTAGTAGAGACGGGGTTTCACCGTGTTAGCCAGGATGGTCTCGATTTCCTGACCTCGTGATCCGCCCGTCTCGGCCTCCAAAAGTGCTGGGGTTACAGGCTTGAGCCACCGCGCCCGGCCACAGGTATAATCTTATTTACTCCTATGATGAACAGATAAAGAAGCCCCATATATTATCCCCCCCCCTCTTTTTTCTTGAGACGGAGTTTCGCTCTTGTTCGCCCAGGCCTGGAGTGCAAGTGGCCTGATCTCAGCTCACTGCAAGCTCCGGCCCCCAGGTTCCAACGCCCATTGCTCTACTGCCTTAGCCTCCCGAATAGGGACTACAGGCTCCCGCCACCTCGCCTGGCTAATGTTTTCTTGTTGTTTTTTTTTGTTTTTTTTTTTGAGACGGAGTCTCCCTCTGTCGCCCGGGCTAGAGTGCAGTGGCCGGATCTCAGCTCACTGCAAGCTCCGACTCCCGGGTTTACGCCATTCTCCTGCCTCAGCCTCCCGAGCAGCTGGGACTACAGGCACCCGCCACCTCGCCCGGCCAGTTTTTTGTATTTTTTTTTTTTATTAGAGATGGGGTTTCACCATGTTAGCCAGGATGGTCTC
This sequence comes from Rhinopithecus bieti, assembly GCF_001698545.2. NCBI lineage: Eukaryota > Metazoa > Chordata > Mammalia > Primates > Cercopithecidae > Rhinopithecus > Rhinopithecus bieti. The sequence goes on from NW_016807278.1 coordinate 3,342,432, forward strand.
GATCTCCTGACCTCGTGATCCGCCCGCCTCGGCCTCCCAAAGTGCTGGGATTACAGGCTTGAGCCACCGCACCCGGCCCATATTATCCCCTTTTCACAGATGGGGAAATGAAAGCACAGAGAGGTTAAGTTCCTCACCCAGAGTCCCTTAGGTAGTAACTGGTGGAGCCAGGATTGGAACTGGGGCAGTCTGACTCCAGAGCCAAAAATCTCAAGGCTAATGTGGATTCAACTCAATAAAAATAAATGAAAGGATTAACTGGTAGGATGATGCATGAGAAGGGAATTTCAAGTTGCACAACTAACATAAAGTGGGAAGAAAGCTGGCTTTGGGCTATGTCCTGGGCTCTAATCCCAGTTTTCTCACTTCCTAACTGTGTAGCCTTGAGCTAATAAACTGACCTCTCAGGTTCTTCCTCCGCAACAGCAGAACAGCAATACCTATCTCTGGGGGTTAAACAGAGAATTTGCTAGGCTTGGGTAGGTGTTAATTTCCTTCTTTCTGTGCCAGTTGTCAAGTTTTCCTGGGAGGGTGAGGGGTAATTTGGGAATTCAAGGTTAATTCTTATTTCAAGAAGAAATGTTCAACTAACCCTCCAATACCCTATCTTCTGGACAAGATTTTCTGCCATCACCACTTCCTCTGTATCCTCTCGGGACTGCCTGGAGTTGTAGGAGAGACAGGCTGAAGAGAGAGAAGGGTGTTTGGCTTAATGCAGCTGTCAAGCAGCTGTCACCCTCTGGCCACTCTTTCTTCATCTTCTTGCTATCCTTTTAAAAACAAGGACATTCTCTTGCATAACCACAGTATCATTAACAGACTCAGGAACTTAATAACATCGATACAATTCTATTATCTAATATGCAGTCCATATTGAAATTTCACCAGTTGTCCTAATAATGTCATTAGAATCCAATTTAGGATCGTGTCTCTTTCTTCTCAGTCTGGAAAGTCCCTCAGCCTTTCTCCATGTTCAGGCATTGAAGTTTTCTTAAACAGCACAGGATCCTCTCTGGGACTTCCTGAGCTCTGTCCTGTCTTTCCACATCCCTGAGCAGGGCTGACTAGAGTAAGGCGATTAAGACACTCCCCTTAGGTGCAAAGTGTAAGAGGGTGCCAAAAAACTCAGTAGTCAAGATAAATAACATTTCAGTGCAATAATTTAAAAATCAAAATCAATGCAAACATTTTATGAAGAACAAAATAGTAACATTCGAAATAAAGACAGGATCCAAAACAGTGCCACTTTAAGCCATCTTGGAGGCTGAGGCAAAAGGGAAATTCCAGTAATGCTGGCCCTGTCTTTATTTGAAATGTTGATATTTCATTCATCATGGATTTTAATGTTAATTTTATTTAAAAAATATCGCATTAAAATAAGTCTTGGTTGGCTGGGTGTGGTGGCTCATGCTTGTAATCCCAGCACTTTGGGAGGCCGAGGTGGACAGATCACCTGAGGCCAGGAGAGGAGTTTGAGACCAGCCTGGCTAACATGGTGAAACCCTGTCTCTACTGAAAATACAAAAATTAGCTGGGTGTGGTGGCACATGCCTGTAGTCCCAGCTACTTGGGAGGCTGAGGCAGGAGAATCACTCGAATCTGAGAGGCAGAGGTTTCGATGAGCCAAGATCACGCCACTGCACTGCAACCTGGGCAAGATAGTGAGACTCCATGTCAAAGAAAAAAAAAAAGTCTGATTACTGAGTTTTTGGATGCCCCTTAAACTTTGTGCTCCCTCCCCCACCCCCACAGGGTGGGCTTTCTCCCTCTGCCAGTCATCCCACCCTCAGAACAAGCTGGGAGAGAGAGGTGGGGCTCCATGCCAGAGGAGGAAGGTTAGGGGACAGAGAGAAGAGGCGGGAGGGGAGGGGTAAAGAGGCCTGGAACGCAGCCGTGTGTCTGGCCAGGAGCCCTCTAACAGCTTCCAGCTGCTTCCACAACCTCCAGACTTCCGCCTTGGGTGTGGCATTTGGTTGTTTTTTTCCCTGCTCTTCACATCAAATGTGTGATCTAATTAGACTTTGCATCCCTCATTTCTATCAGTCTTCCCCGTCTTGCGGTGTTCTCCTTAGTTGACCTGTCCTGACCCTGTTTCCATCCATCCCGGGAGCCCCTCAGGTGCTGCCACTGGTGCGCTCCGGGAGCATCCACCCAGTGCTGGGTGAGCACCACAAATACCAAGCCAGGGTGAGAGACACAGGTGTGTGTCAGCCAGGGTGAGGGACACAGGTGGGCATCAGCCAGGCCGGGGCAGCTCCTTGTGGCCCTGAGAAAAGAGCTTGGGACTGAGGTTAACAGACCCTGAGGTTAGCCTTGCCTCAGGTATATGAGGTGGGTTATCTCAGCCAACACTTCCAGCTTCAGGGCTTTTGTTTTGTAAAGTGAGGGTGGTACTAACACTTTTCTGCCTACCTCATAAGACCATAAAAGAACCAAATGAGATAATGATGACAGTGCTTTGCGAACCATAAAGGATTTTATTTGATATTTTCCCTTCTGTCATATAACAAATAATCCTTTATTTTGATTAAGACCGTATTCAGGTCTGCTGCATTATTTGATCTAAATCCACGAGAATAGTACAGGCAGATTCAGGACCCATGTTCATCTCTGCCTGTAACCAGCATTTCTGTCAGACTAAAGCAGGTCACTAGGAAACCCTGCCCATTCCCACCCTCATTCTATCACCATAAAAAACATAATGGGTGTGCCCAATAATAGGAGTCGTCGTTTTAATGTCTCAATTGAAGGCTTTTCTTTTTCATAGATTTATTGAGGTATATGATAAATTGTATATATTTAAAGGGTAAAATTAGGTGCATTTTGTGAAACCATAACCACAATTGAGATAATTAACATATATCCATCACTCCCAAGTTTCTTCCTGCCTCTTTGTAATCCCTCCCTCCACCCTGGCCCCAGGCAACCACCGGTCTGCTTTCTGTCACTATAGATTAGTTTGCATTTTTAAGAATTTTATATAATGGAATCATAGAGTATATACTTTTATTTCAGGGAAGCCTGGCTCCTTTTATTCCATATAAATATTTTAAGATTCATCCATTATGTTGCATGTTTCAATAATTCATTTCTTTTTATTGCTGAGTAGTACTCTGTTGAATGCATGTAACACATAACGTTGTACCCATGTGTTCATGGACATTTGAGTTGTTTGTAGTTTGGAGCTGTCACAGATAAAGCTGCTGTGAACATCTATGTACAAGTCATTGTGTGGACATAAGCTTTCATTTTTTTCGGGAAGTCAGTGGGTTGTATGGTGCATGGATGTTTAAACTCTTTAAGAAACTGGGAAACTGTTTTCTAAAGCAGGATGTACCATTTATATTCTCACCAGCAGTATATGAGCATTCCAGTTCCTCTACATTGTTGCCAGCGCTTGGTATGGTTAGTTTTTTAATTTTAGCTATTCTAGTAGGTGTGGGTAGAGAGAGCTCATAGTAGTTTCAGTTTGCAATGACTAATGACTAATGACTAATGACTAATGACTAATGATGTTGTCTTTTCATGTACCTTATTTGACATTTGTATATCTTTGGTGTTGTTTGCTATCTTAATACTAAGTTGTGAGAGTTCTTCATAGGTTCTAGATAAAAGTCCTATGTCCATTATATATTTTGCAAATATTTTCTCTCTGTTTATGGCTTACCTTTTCATTTTTGTAACAATATCTTTTTTTTTTTTTTTTTGAAACGGGGTCTCTCTGTCACCCATGCTGGTGTGCAGTGGTGCCATCTTGGCTCACTGCAACCTCCCCCTCCTTGGTTCAAGTGATTCTCTGACTCAGCCTCCTGAGTAGCTGGGATTACAGGTGCACTCCACCATGCCTGGCTAATTTTTGTATTTTTAGTAGAGACGGGATTTCACCATGTTGGCTGGGTTGGTCTCGAACTCATGACCTCAAGTGACCTGCCCACCTTGCCCTCTGAAAGTGCTGGGATTACAGGCATGAGCCACTGTGCCTGGCCTGTAACAGTGTCTTTTGAAGAGCAAACTTTTAAATTCTGATGAAGTTCAATTTATTGATTTTTCTTGATGGTGCATTTTATGTCATTTTAAAGACATCTTTGCCAAATGCAAAGTCACTAAAATTTTCTCTTGTGTTTTCTTCTAGAAACCTTGTAGTTTTAGCTCTTCCATTTATGTCTATGGTCCATTTTGAGTTAATTTTTTAATGAGAGGGTCAAGGTTGTTTGTTTGTTTGTTTGGTATCATACCAATACAGTGCCATGTATTGAAAAGGCTGTCATTCTCCTTTGCATTGCCTTTATAGAAAAACCAATCGACCAAAATGTGTGGATTTATTTCCGAACTCTCTACTCTGTTCCATTTATCTATACATGTGTCTTTATGCCAACACTACGTTGTCGTGATAACTGTAGCTTTACAATAAGTCTTGAAGTCAGGTAGTATAAATTCTCCAAACCTATTCTTCTTTTTCAAAGCTTTTGGGTATTCCGGATCCTTTGAATTTCCATGTGAATGTTAGAATCAGCTTGTCAACTTTACAAAGATCTGCTAGGGTTGTGGTTGGGACTGTGTTATATTCACAGATAATATGGGGAGGGTAGACAGTTTAACAATATTGAGTCTCCTGATCCATGAAAACAGTATCTGTCTCCTTTTATTTGGATTTTGTTTAACTTTTTTCAGCAATGTTTTATAGTTTTCAGTGTATAGGTCTTGAGCATCCCTTGTCAAATTTATCCCTTAATTTTACACTATTATAAATGGTGTTTTAAAATTTCCTTTTTTCATTGTTTGTTGCCAGTATATAGAAATACAACTGATTTTTCTGTATAGACTTTGCATCCTGAGCCTTTCCTCCCTTGCTCTGAAAATTCAATTTAAAAGAGCAGGGACCTGAAAATATCAAGGGGCAGGGCATTTGCGTGACATGATAAACATTTACAATGGCTCTAAAAACATGAGCATCTTTCTGTCCTAAGTCATAGATCATTTCAGTAGCAGCCCTACAGTAGCTGTGCCTGTAAAGGATAGGAAGGAGGGGTGGTATGGTAAATTCTGACACTACACAAGTAGAACACCTCCAGATCTCTGGGATACTCTTGAGGGTGAATGGAGCAAGTGGGAATGCAGTGCAGCCCCTTTAAGGAACCCGGCCAGCCAGCCAACTGCGGGCTGCTAGGAAGGCAGCCCAGGAGATAAGATAAGGCCCCCTGGCATGTTTAAAGCAGGGTCCTGAGCCATAGTGGCTGGGCTACTGATAGGCAAACAGGAACCAGGGGTGATAAGGAGGAGGTGCCAGCTACTAAATCCGGGCTGGCAAGAGGAGTAGCCGCCAAATCACTCCTCTAGGGCCTGAAAGGAGAAAGGGCTATTAATTGTGGGTGTGTAGGGAGAGGGGGCACTTGTATTCTCTGTATATTCCATTTATGATCATGGTGAAAAAGAAAAATCCTACTGGGCTGTACTTAAAGGCACTCTGTTTCACATGGAGTAAATGCTCAATAAATATAGGCTTATTGAGTTCCTTATGCTCTAGTGAGATGCTCTGATACGGGGTTTAGAGACTACCTAATTTCTTCCTCAAACGAGGAAAATCCTGGCAAGGACTTACTCTCACAAGCCTGGCGCTGCTCATTTGCACGCATCTGCATAGATTTGCATGTGTCCTACTTGTAGATACTTTTAGATTTCCCCCAAATCAGTTGCCTATTTTTAAAGGGATAAAGAGGGAATTTATCTCTTCTTGTTCTTGCTCACCTTTCATCTGTATCCTCCAAAGATGCTAAATAATTTCTGCAACTTTGAACTATAAACAATACCTGTGGTTGCATAGTTTATGCAGATAGAAGCAATTCTTTGCCTGATGATGTGTTTCTCCTCTAAATTTCTATTATAATTCCTAGTTCTGCTCTCAAAACTTCTGAGTGGGGCAGAGAGATATTAAGATTAAAAAAAGAAAACAAAAAACCCTCTAGCTGAACAGCCAGAGGCTCAAATTGCTTAGAAAGCTTCAAGAATTAGTTCACTCTACCTGGACAGAGCAGTTAGAGGCAGTTTCGTGGATCTGAAGACCACCTTCCCACTGCTTCCCATCCCAGGGCTAGGGATGCTGTGACTATCTTTGTCTGCTCTCCTTCCTCCAGGAATAAATAAAAATATCATCCCTCCCCCAGATCCCAGCTCCTCTATTGGCCCGCCAGGCAAATATTTCATAATGTGGGCTCATCCAATTGGGCATCATGCCAGAGTCAAGAGCCTCAGGTTGCGAGTGTGCTCCAATCAGGCGGGGTGGCCTGGGTGGGACTAGAGGGCTCTCCTTCTCCACATGGGAGGCGGCAGCATTACTCAGGTGGATGGCATCCAGGTGGGAGTTGCTACTTTCTCAGGGCAGAGTAGAAGGGACAGGGCTGTCCATCAGCCAGCTCCGGCTGGCTGAAGCAACCCAGCACCGATGGGGTTAAGGCCAGCCAGCATGTGTGGCTGTTAATGATTGCTACCCACCAGGGACCTGGTGAGTATTAAAGGAAAACCTTCTCCCTATTCCTCAGTGTGAAAGGAGTCAGGGCTAGAGGCAGCAGAGGGAACAGCAAAGAAGAACCGGTGAGTAAGTGGTTATCTGTCTGGTCTATGTTTGTCTGAGTAGCTCTGGAACAGAAAAAGGAAGCCTAGATATACCCATTCCATCAGCTAGAGTGGGCTTTTGTTATAACCAGATACAAATTCTCAGCTTGAGACCAGATTCCAGTATCATTACTATTTATTAGAAGGAAATCTTTAAAATTATCTTAGTCCAAGGGAGTGACCTACTCAGCGCAGAAGCCAGACATACAAACCATTGTCTGTCCTGATATCAAGACAATGGTTTTGTGTGGACCTGAACACAAAGCTGGAGCCGCTACTCTTCCTCCCTCTCTCTGACCCATTGTCTCCAGAAAGGGGCTCGGTAGCTCTGGGCAGAAGCAGCGTCGGCCTCTCTTGTGGGCCGATTTCCTGGATGGGGCCACGGAAGGAAGGCAGAGGGGACAGAGCCACAGGAGACTGGCATGGCTGTGCTCCTGGTTTTAGCCTTTTACTTAGCAGAGTCAGGTGTGGTGAGATGTAGGGTAAGACAGAACCCGGCGGGGGTGGGTGCAGAGAGTTGCGGGGAGAACTCTTCACTCATTAAGAAGACAAGGTTGTCAGTTGAGAGCAAAACTGAAATCCAGGAAGAAAGAGAATCAACCTTTTGCATTTAGATTTCTATTGCCCCCATTCCCTCAACTTCCCCTTCAGGTCCCTCATCCCTTCAACCTCCAAAACATTTGTGCTCTTTGACCCTGGCACCTTCTAATGATAGTTTTGTGCAGGGGGTGTGGACAAGAATTCCTTGGCTTGGAGGAGGAGGTGGGCGCACTGGCTTTTCTCAGCTGATGCTATCTCTCTGTGTGTGTACTCATGAATGCCCACGTGATTTAAAAAAAAAAAAAAAGGAGGGAGACTGTCACCAAAAGGAAGTGCTGACTTTACCCTCCTCCTGCCCCAACTAGGAGCCCTTTTGTTCCCTTGCCTCTTTCTTGGGAGGAAAGAGATTCGATGACATAGTGATGCTAGGTTGAACCTAGGGAGGAATTCGGGGCCCTGGAGAGCCTGTTGGGTAGGAACAGGGTGCTCCCTCTGCCAGTTTTGAAGGCAGATTTGAGCGATAAGGTAAACCCAACCCCCTGGTGGCTTTCAGCTGTGGTGCTTCCTCTGGCTGGACTGCCCATGGGCAAACAGAAACCGGCACAATAGAGGGATGGTGCCAGTCACTAGACGCAGCAAGGCGAGAGCAGAATCAGCCAAGTTTCTGGGCATTTGAGGCCAAGAAAGAAGGGGAAGTAGAGTATAGGAGAGGAACGGGGATACTTGTGTTCTGCCTCATATTTGAGAGTCAGCCACAAATGTGACTAGCCAACCTCCATCACTACACTCCCAGGAGAAGTGTACTGGGATTGTTATTCCCAGGCAGGGGGACATCACAGGGGATGCAACCTGTGCAGTTGCTCCACATGCTTGGTTTAATGCTCTGCTGTTGCTGTCTTGAAATCCTTAAGTTTTGCACAAGGAGCCCTGCAAATTGTGCAGCTGCAAATTGTGCAGCTGGTCCTATTCCCAGGCCATCCAGAAGTTGCAGCTGCAGAATAGCTGCTCATATACTCCAACCGGTGTAGGCAGGCTCACCTGTTACTCAGGTGTCACTTACAGAGGCCGGCTTCTGTCCTGGCTGGCACCCGTGCTGCATCCTTTGCTCTTTCCTCCTCTCTGTTCCTCTCCCAGGGCACTCTGTTCCTCCTTGTTACAACCTCCATGCCCAGTCTTTCTTCACGGCTGCTGCGTGGCAGGACAGGGCAGGAACAGCAGTGTCCCTTGTCTGACTGCCCTGCCTTCTTCTCAGGCCCTCTCTTTTCCTTATCCGGGCCATAGCCAGCATGGTCTCTAGGCTAGGTCTAGGCCTAGGAGCACCTCTTTCTTTCCTCTGCGATTATCTTCCCTCCCTTCTGTAAGCCCTGGTTATCAGTGGATGCTCTCTGGCACCTGCTTCTTGCGATGTTTGCTTAGGAACAGGTTGTTTTCCTGTGATTTCCATAGGATTCAGGTCTGGATGAGTGCAGGGTGGGGAAGAGGAGGTGCAGGGAATGAAGAATCCTAAGCCTGCTGTCCTTGGAGGTACTTCCTCTACCCTGTCCTCCTCCATGCCAGCTCCTCCTGCTCTGGACCAAATGGCCCCACAGAAGACCTCCCTTTCCTCCTCCTCCCATAAGCGTCAACTAGAGGTTGGCCAATCCAGGAAGGAAAAGGAAAGCAGGAGGGAGGAACAGGTCCTCTGTGTCTCTAGCCCCCTCCCAAACTCTTCTTCCTTCTCCAACTCTTCTCTCCCGTTCTTCTTAAGCTGCTGGATGACCTTTTCCAGTGTTTCCCACCAGGCCAGCGCTGTTAGTAATGATACTTTCAAACCATGCAGAAGAGTCTTAATGCATGTGATTTAAAAATAATGAGCCTGGCCAACATGGCGAGACCGTGTGTCTGCTAAAAATACAACAAATTAGCCAAGCGTGGTGGCCCATGCCTGACATTCCAGCTACTGGGGAGGCTGAGGTGGGAGAATCGCTTGAGTTCAGGGAGCAGAGGCTGCAGTGAGCTAAGATCGCACCACTGAACTCCAGCCTGGGATACAGAACAAGAACCTGTCTCAAAAAAACAAAACAAAACAAACAAAAAACCAAAACAACAACAAAAACAACAAAAAGCACAAAAAACGAAAACAATGGATTGTCCAGATTAATTTGGAGTGAACTTTGGAATATATCATTTTTTATTTTAACTTTTGTTGTTGACAGCAGGTTTTCCTTTCTTTTTAGCTTAGCTTAGGACTATGAGGGAACTTGTATTTACTGAAGACACTGAGCTCACATCAGCTGGTGGAAGGATACACCGGCTTAGAATTGCATTTCATAGAATTCAAAACTGGAAGGTGGCTTAGAGAACATCTAGCCTGGTGCTGTCCAATAGAATGTTCTACAATGATGGAATGTCCTATGACTATTCTGTCCCATATGGTAACCACTAGCTACTGTGGCTCTTTAGACACAGTGAAATGTGGCTAGTGTAACTGAGGAACTGAAATTTTAATTTTATTTAATTTTAATTATTCAAAATTTGAACTGCCACATATGACTAGTGGCTATCAACTTGGCGCAAATTTAGGATAGTGCTATTTATTTTATTCCCTTATTTTATTAATGATTATAACATTAGCCATTACTAAACAACTGGATGCACCAGGCGTTCTTCTAGAGGTTTTAAATATGTGATCTTATTTAGTCTTCCCAGCAACCCCAGTATCGTTACATGTTGCAGGTGGGGGAACTGAGACCCAGAAAGGGACAGTGACTCGGTACTGGTCAGTTACCAAGACTCCTGACTCTGAGACCACTGGCCTTATCCTTTTCCTTAAGGACAATCCACACACTGTCCATTCCTTGCCATCATGTGCCAGCTTTTTTCACAACTCTCCAAATCCCTTTCCAGATCTCCCTCTTCCTCTCCGGGATGTCAGGGGAGCTCACAAAGGATTGTCTCAGTCTGCAGCAAGTGCTCTCCTAGGCACAGTAGTTTTCCGGTTGGTTTCATGGTGGCCCTTGTTCCTAGGCTCCCTTTGGATCCTCCACCAGCAGGCAGCAGTGCAGGGATATCGCTCTGCCTTCAGAGCCCTTGGCAAGCTCCCCAAGTACAGGGGAAGTTCCAGACTCCTTGCACCTGGCAAAAGGAGGTGTTCAAAATTTCCCACAATCCACCTGCCTCTAGCTTACCCTATTACTCCCAGTCTGAGAGAGAAGATCAGCTGAGCCCTCCTTGCGGGCCACAGGCAGAATGGGTCTCCTTGGGCAGGTGAGGAGCAGCACTAACTTAGAGCCTGCTGTTGGCCCTCAACCCTTGTCATGCTACCCTCCAGCTGGGAGGCTCCTGCTCTCCAACTATAGCTGGTTTACTGCTTTCCTCTTCCCAAGGCAAAGTTTCTGCTTTGGAGACTCTTATCAGAGTCTGGCTGGCCAGTAGGGAGGGGAGGGACAGGAGGGGGGGCATGAAGCAAATGCACCATGCATACTGATCCCTGCGAGAGGGATTTGAGGCTGAGCTCCTGTCTCCTTCAGCCGCTATTCAGCATCCCAACCGGAACAGCACGTGCCCCCTCCTCCAGGCAGTGGTGAGCCTGCTGGCCTGCCCTACAGCTGCTGCATCAAACTCAAACAGTTATTTAGTTCCCCTGTGTGTGAGGTACTGGGCAGGGGCACAGCAATAAAGGCCAGGCTGTGGACAGTGTGTGTGTGGCTGCCCTTCCAAGCCTCACATCCAGGCAGCTGTTGTCAGACTAATGATTATGGGTAGCCCCCAGCCCACATCACACACAGTCCCCAGACCTGTAGCCCACAGATGTTATCAGTGAAAAGGTTTGTGGCCTCATTACTGTGTTCTTGGAGCAGACCTTGAAAAGCCGGCATCTCCCCCTGAACCATGAAGCTCTCTCCTGCTTTCCTAGAGATGAGGAGCTCAGATTGGGTGCATCACAGGGACAGAAAGAGGGAAGCCCAAGAAAACGCAAACTTTGACCTCTCCTGTCGCTATAGCTGGGACAGTGCACCTCCGCTTCCCTGATTCTGAAATGGGCCTTCCTTGCCTCCCTCCCAGTGTAAGGACCAGAGACTGCATGAGTTTTATTTTTCTCTTTGTTCCATATGCCTTCAGAGCATCATAACCTTTCTTCCTCTGCTGTCTGGTCCAGTGGGAGATTTGTGTTGTCTACTGAAGAAGGCATCACTCAATACCTTTGTTTTACTGTTAAAATGAGAAAACTAAGATACCAGACAGCTTGATTCTCAAATTGCTGGATTGGGAACCAAGAAGGCACTGGTAGCTTTTGATGATGGGGAAGGAGAGAGATCAGCCAGCTTCATAACTCTCTAAACATCCACTTTGTAAAATTCCTTTCTTGGGGTGGGGCAGGGTGGGATTGCTGCTCTCCGTAGGACACCAGATGCAGATCTGCTGAGTTAGGGATGCAGAGACATGGTTTTAGTGACCTTCTGTAGACCTGGTGGTGGACAGCTGGGCTGCCTCAGCCTCTGAAGGGCAGGGGTTTGAGATTCAACTCAGAGCTGGAAGGGGGATGGGGCATAATTAATTATTGCCCTGCCCTGTTACCCCTTGGGATCCGTTCCACATTGCTGGCTGTCAGGAGAAGGCAACTTGGAGGCAAGGGGGCTGGGGCCTTTTATCTCTGCCTCTGTCTGGCTTAGCTACTGAGGAAAGGCTGAGAGGAGGAAAACCCAGAGCTGTAGGCAGCTGCTTCTCCTTTGAATTCCCCCTCTCTTTAGAAGGGAACAAAACAAGAGCACACAGCACAAGGAGGCGCTCCAGGGAGCTAGATTGCCCCAGTTCTCCAAGTTGGGTCAGGGTGAAGGAGAAAGTGTCTCCCAGTCTGCCCATGGCAGCTTCTGGTGGTAGAATCACAGTTCCCTGCAATTGGAAGACACTTCAGTGTTGAGACAGTTAAGGTCTGGCTGTACCCGGGAATGATATTCAATAATTCATCAACCAGAAAGGACGTTGGACTGGAGTCTTGGAGGGCCCTGTGGTGCCAGGCATTAACTCTTTTGTCTCTGGGTCATGGAGATGTGAGGAGGTCTCAGGCCCTGGCCCAGAGGTGGGGCAGGGACACTCGAGGGACTTGGGGGAGCAGCTTTTCACCCACCAACATGGAAGAGCTTCAGTATTTGAATCACTGGCATGGTTATGCTGTCTACTTTGGTTGTCTTCATTTTTCAGAAGACAAATGGAATTCCATAAAGTGAAACAACAAGTTTAAAGACGAACCAAGCTAGGGTGGGAGGTCAGAATGAAGTTCCCCTGTATAATCTCCATGTTTTCTCTCATGCACACACATGTGCGTGCACACACACGAGCTTGAACTCATTACCCTGACTGAAGTACACCTTGCCCTCCTGCCCTCAGCCTGCCATCTTAGGCCTTCCTATCTCCTCTCATAGGAATAAGGGACCACCCAGGCCCAGAGCGGGGGCTGGGAGACACTACAGCGAGAGAACAGGGGAAGGACAGCACCTGGGCTGGAAGGGAAGAAACCTGGACCTAGCCCCCTGATTTGTGATTTCTCTCCCTTGTCCATGGAGCCATCTCTTCTATCTTCTGTCTGTGGTGGGAGCTGGGGTCACACAGAACATGCCCAGCCTTCCATAACTGCCCATAACAGGTTTGGGATGGAGCTGGGGGTGCGGTGAGGATGGGCAGAGTTAAGCAGGAAAGGGAGCAGCATGGGTCTTGTCTCCTAGACATGCAGCCGAGTAGCTTAGGACATTCCAATAAACTGGCTTGGGGCAGAGAGGTACCATCTTCTTGACACTTTGGAAATAACTGTGGCATCAAAGTGGGGGATGAGCAAGGGCAAAGAAGAAAGACGAAAGCGAGTACAAGGCTGGGTGACAGCCACTGGCAGCTGGTCCCCAGCACCCAGAGAACTGGTATTTTGATCTTCAAGGAGCACATGGAGGAGAGACGGTGGGTATTGTTGTTTTAGAGACGGGGGTCTTGCTCTGTTGTTTTTTTAGAGATGGGGGTCTTGCTCTTTTTTTTATTTTAGAGATGGGGATCTTACTCTGTTTTTTAGAGACAGGGTCTTGCTCTGTTGTTTTTAGAGACAGGGGTCTTACTCTGTTATTTTTACAGACGGGGGTCTTGCTCTGTTGTTTTTTAGAGATGGGAGTCTTGCACCTCAGGCTGGCGTGCAGTGGTGCGATCATAGTTCACTGCAGTCTCGACCTTCCGGGCTCAAGTGATCCTTCTGCCTCTGCCTCTGAGTAGCTGGGACTACAAATATGTGCCAACATGCCTGGCTAAGGCAGTGTTATTTGGAGGAGCTCCTTCCTACCTGCAAATACCTAGAGGGGCTGCCAGGGCCTGACCCTCTTTGACCTCTTCTTTATGTGGCAATATGTAGGAAAACAGAGAGCCTCAGATGAGAAGTGGCTAGGAAAGTGTATTTTCTCCTGGAAATGGCAGGGGGAGCTTCAGGAATCAGGTGCATGAAAATGGCTGGAAACATAAACTGAGTTGGTTTTTAATTGGGACAGGATGCTGGAGCAGATAAGCCTCCTTGAAAATAATGATGAGATCCAGATGAGGAGGCACAGAGCAGGAACCAGCCCTCTCCCCACCTTCCCCTCCTCTGTGGCAGCAGAAATCCTCCCTGGAGTGTGGACAGTCTCGGCTTGGAATTTGCTAGCTAGGAGAAAGAAGGAAGTGGGAGGGATGGGACCCCCTTTCCACTTGCCTCACACGCAAACCTCTCTCAACCTAATGAGCTGTAATGCTGGAAGCCAAGGCATCCTCAGGATGGGGAAGCCAGGCCAGGGCATTCTTTGTCAGCAGATTCTCAGGAGCTATGGAAATGAAACAGCTTGGTGTACAGCAGATAATCAAGAGAGGCCCAGTGGGTGGAAGGAGTGGAGTATCTCTCCAGTCGTTCAATATTGATCACAGAGGGGTTCCAGGCGTCCAGCCTGGGTGTGTGTGTGCACGTGTGCACATGTGTGAACATGCATGCCTGCAAAAGATCATGAAACTTGGATTAATTTTTGCCGCTCTTGACAGCGTAGTGCCAGGTATACTGCATGTGGATGCTGACTCTCCAGGGGGATGTTTGGAGATGAAGCAATGCAGTGTTATCTCTATATGAGGTGCTGTAGGGGCTGAGGATGTCTCTTGAACTACAGGAAAGCTTTAAGTAGGTACAGAGACAAAGGCCTGGAAAATGGAGAGGATCTGCTTCTCTTCTTTGTAATTTATTGGTCTTGGGACTTCCAGAGTGCCTGCCCCTGGCACTCCCAGCCCATGCCGCACACACAATCTTCTTAAGCCTGGGACTCTATGTTTTTCATTTTTTCGCTCCTGCATCTGGCATATTTCTTAATTTGTTTTTCATAGCCATTATCTCTTCTGCATAAAATGGTCCACATTTTGAAAGTTTACAGCTATTATTTCATAGAGTTAGCATGTGTGCTGGTGAAGCGAGCACTATTATTTCATATAGTTAGAAGGTACCTCATTTACACACGAGAAAACTAAGGGCCCAAGAAATAAAGTCACATTGCTAACTCAGGTTGGATCTTGGACTGAATGTTTGGTTCTGCCATATTTGTTCCCACTGATGGCACTGCCATCAGGGCCACCCTCATAGTGGATAAGTGACCACCTACTGGGCTGTTCTGGAGTTTAGGGCTGCTTCTACCTCCACCACACAATCTCTTTTACCACCTGAGATTTTCCCTTCTCTTGGGTGGAATTTGAGAGGTCCATTTGGATATGTATTAATGGATTCATAATCATTTGTCCTTGACAAATGGAAGCCTTTCGACATCCCAAAAGGAAGGAGAGAGGAAGGAGAAAATGGATGACCTATCCTTGTTTCCCTTTTTAATGCTCTGGCTCTTGTAAGTTCTTCTTGATGTCTAACTAAAATGAAAATCTGCCATACCGTGCGGTTTGCTGGCAAAGGGAAGGAACCCCTGCTAGACATTCTGTGTGCAGACTTAATTCAGAGGATTTCGGAGCTCTCGATGAGCAGGGGAAGCCCCAAGCCTGCCTTCGTTCCTACTCCCTCGTGCTATCTTTACAGGGCATAGGAGAAGTAATTTAACTTGCAGCTTAAGCAAAGGCTGTGGGAGGCCCCTGAGCTCAGCTTGAAGAGAAAGGGGATATTTTTGCCTTCTAGAGGAAGAAAGCTCATTTTCCCAAAGCACCCCTACCCCCTCCTCCTTCTGTGCAGATGAGCTTAATTTTCTTCCCCTCCTACTGAAGGTGGATCAAAGCCAAGCTATGTATTCAAGGGGAGCTAGGCAGGGAAGCTGAGTGAGGGGCGAGGGGCAGAAGCAGAGCTTCTGTCATGGAGAGGAAGTAATTAATTTTAAGAGAGAGCTAAGATAGGGAAGCCCTTGGTGATAGAATGTCAAACTCCAAATGCAGGTGGTTAAAAATTAAGTCAGGGCTGGAGAGTTTCTATTATTCATTCATTCAACAAATATTTATCGAGCACCTGTTTTGTATGGGCAGGACCCTCAACCGGGCATCAGGAGAGGGCCCAAGAAACTGGATTAGGGACAGGGAAAGGAAGCGATCTGAAAACTGAGGCCTCCTCTCACCAGGATAAATCATTTGCAAAAGTCCCATGAAATAGCTGAATGTATTGACCTTCTGGATTTAAGATTAAGCTATTTAAATATCAGCAGCGGTTGACCCCAGTTATATCCTACCAACATGTCTCATTATGGGTTAATAATAATGTTGTCCATTTGCTTTTCCATTCACTGATGACATTATTCCCCGATCAAGTTCTTGCTCAATCCAAAAAATTAGATTAGCCCCTTCCTTTCAGTGTCTGTTGTGACATCACAGAATTGCCATAGCAACAGACTGTGATGTCAGCAGGCTGCCTGGTGCTGCTAAAAAGAACCACGTTGGTCAAAAAAGGAATCTGTCATGTGAAGACGAAATGGAATAATATAGAAAGCCAGAGGAACTGAAACGTGATATCAAAAAGAACATCTTGGCAGGATAAGATAAGAGTGGGTCTGGAGCCTCCTTTGCTAGAACTCTTTACAGAAAACCAAGGAACTTAATGAGGATTGATTGGAGAACAGACTTGCCTAGAAGCAGGGGGATGGCAGCAATGTCCTTCGGAAGGCCTTTGCAGTCCAAGGATCCTAAGACATGAAGGACATTAGGAAAGGGGGAGCGCTGACCATCTTTAGCAGCTGAAGAATTCAGGGGAGTTAGCATCGATACAAACCTCCTTGCTTCTGAGCAGATCTGACAGTCACCAGCTGGAATGTATCATCTCGTGTCTGGGAAGATTTTCAGCCATAAACACACAATGACCCCCTCTCAAGCCCCATTTGCTGCCCTATTCCTCGCAAGCCTTGGGAGGAAGCTCTCCTTTAACATTGCCTGAGCAGTCCCATCCCAGCCACCAGCTCTGGTTCCACAACGTCCACGCCCATCTGGTCGACTTGCTTCTCATCTGTAGGACCGCCACACAGGGAGGGAAAGCAACCCTGTGCTGTCCGAGGAGAGCAAGTCGGAGGGACAGGAGCAGAGGACCTTCATTCATTATGCTCCTGTCCACACAGAAGAAGGATGGGCAGGCTGACAGAAGGGAAAGGAGACCTGCTCAATCAATCTCAGCTTCTCAGCAGCGGCAGCAATAACAGCAGATGAATCTGGAGCTTCATTTAACCCTTATGCCCACGGGATCTGAAGGATCTCTGAGAAGCAAGTTGATTTTCAGCTTAGGAGCCTGTGTTGTGGGTTGGGAATTGGGGAGGCAGGAGGACTGTCTCCCTACAGGTCGGGCTGGCATGAGTTTCAGCCGTGCAGATGGGAACGCAGCCCCAGACTCCTTCACCCACCCAGCTACTCTGCGTCCTTAGCTCACTGAGGTCGGACTACCTGGGAGTGCTACACCTGCTCCGTGTATGTCTGTCTCTCCATTTCAGCATTTTCTCCTTGGGGAGCTGAATAGGGAGGATATCATCCCCTCCTTGTTTATTCTGCCTCCGGTCCTCTGACCAGTAGCATTCTGGCCGAATACAAGGAAGCCACAGGCCTACTAGGGCACCTAGGCGACCCCTACCACCACCCAAGGAGAGTGCCCTCCTGGTTCTCCAGAGCCAGAGCCAGGAGGAGGGGGAACTGCCAGAGTCTCTGCCACCGATCGCTCTGCATCTCTGCCACAGCCTTACCAGTTGGACCAGAGGACTTACTTCTCAGAGGCATGGTAGGAGCAGGGTGGCCGGCGGGTCCTCTGAGGCTGCCAACCTGGGGACGGACCTGCCAAAAAGATGTTGAAGTTTCGGGCTGATCGACGGGTCAGGTAGGGATTTCTTCCACGGATCATGAGCCAAGTTAAGTCAGAGCAAGCTGAGTTGGCAGCTCATCCTGCTTGGATCCGGGGGCTTCAGAGTAAGAGGTCTGCTTGAGATGACCTGGAGAAGGAAGCATAGTTAGGTCAATGGTTGCTGCATTGCAGTGCTTGTGAAGGGGAAGCTATTTTGAAATTGGTAGTGCTGGGACAGAATGAGGATGTCATTTGTAGGGGTTGCTGGGTAGGAAAGTCTGGGGCTAGGAGAGATGTGCCATTCCCTAGAAGTCTTGTGATGGTTGGCAGCAGACTGTGTGTGTACGCTTCTGTGTGTGTGTGTGTGTGTGTGTGTGTGTGTGTGTGTGTGTGTGTATGCCAGTGTCTGCAGGGAAGATTCCGGCAGTTACCATCGGGAACACGCAGAGCAGAAGGAGACTGGAGGGTCAGGGCAGGGGGCGGGTGCCCTGCGCCACTGGGAAAAAGCAGACAACTTGACACCTCAAAGGACACTGTAGTTGCCACAGACTGCTTGCCCCCTAGACCACTAGATGGGACAGAATCAGGGGCAGACAAGGGTCACCGGAAACAGTGACCCTTCCTTGCAAAGATCTCCTGTGATTAAATTGAGGAGCATGTCCTTGTTGGACCTGGGAGGGAGGTGGGAATAAAGTTTGGGAAGTAGGGAGTGGCTTATCAACGTGCTAGACTCAGAACCCAGGCCTGGTGGACACGCGCCCAATTTTGGGTCCTGACTGGCAAACCTGGGCTGCAAAACCCAGATTTCCGCACAGACTGTGGGCACTGCCTGCTGTGCTTTTATCTCCTGCATGTCTTTGGATTACATCGGAGCGTGACAGCTTTGGAAATGGAAAAACACAGTCTTTGATATTATCTTTAGCTTTAGCAGACAGCCCAAGGGTTGGGATGTGTCCTGGGCTATTGAAAGGGGGCCCCCAAAAGGTTATTTTCCTTCTCTGATGCAACTGAAGGGACTAAGCTAAGATCTCCTTCCTCTGCTGCTGGCTGACCTGCCACTTGTCAAGCAGAGCTGGCCCTTTGCTGTGGATGTGCTTGAGTGGCCCAGTCTCCATGGCCTCTGTCCTAGTGCCTGCTCCTTCCGGTAGTTTGGCACCTACGCTGGGTTCTCACAGTATTTCTCAAGAGGGATGGGTGAAGAGGCCCTTAACTCATCTAGTCCCTCCACTGGCTGGATGCTTGAATCTTCACTGCTACATTCTTGCCAAGTAGTCACAGCTTACAGGATCCATCTCAGGGGTTGCCATTGTGGCTTAGACCTGCTGTATCAGCCCCTCTGCGCTCTGTCTGCTGCCTTCCTCCCCATCTCCCTTGAGAGCCTCCTTGGGAACTCTCCTGACACTCAGCCAGTCAGAGGAGCCACAGCAGGTCTTCCCAAGGAGCCTCCACGATGCTGCTCCCCATCTGCCGCTGCACTTACCCCCTGACCCCCCAACCCCTGATTCCTGCTCCCTTCTGCTTCCTGGCAGGCTGTCCTCACAACACCCTGCCCCTTTCCTGGCCACAGCATCCCTTAATGAGATTGGACTGTTGAGCTACCACTGACCTTCATGCCTGACAGCCCCTGAGGTCTCAATGACATCAAGCAGCCCTTGGACAGGAGACCCTGGACTTAGGGTGTGGGTGGGTCCAAGCCCAAGCTCAAGAATGGAGTTTTTCGAGCTCTCATTTCCTTTTAAGCAAGAGACACAGCATAAAGCAGGAGAAGGAGGAGGAGTCCAAGGTCATAAGAAAGTTTTTTCAGCAAATAATGAGGGAGCTTTTTTTTTTTTTTAAATGTGGCTCACTGGCAGGCACTGTCCCTGGGAGAGAACCTGCCACGCATGAGGCCCTGATGTGCTGAATTGGCTGTTGGAATCCCTCTTCCCCACACTTAGGATAACCACTGAAAGAGTTCAGTGTGGCTTATTTCCAGCCTCAGAGAACTTTAGTAAGTAGTTAGCACTGACTCGTGAGAGGTGAGCAGGTTTCATTTCTTCCTTTCCCCACCCCCTGCCCCCACCCTCATCCAGATGTCAGCCCAGGCCTCCCATGGATCCCCCTGGAGGACAGAGGCACAAGCTCCTTACATGGTCACCTGTCCCTGTCACCACCCAGGGTCTGTCCACATGTTGGTTTTTGTCTCTGCCTTCTTCATCTTTACCATGACTCTTCTGTTTTTCCCTCTACAGCCACAATGAAAGACGGAACACATTTCTACATCCAGTGACTGGCCAGGTCCCAGAAGAAAACAAAACATTTGACTTGAAAATGTAAGTGTGTCCCCTACTTGCTGTTTGGCCTTTCTGTCCTTAACCACTACCATCCCACCGCCTCCTTGCAGCTGGAAAGCAGAAGGCAACGGGGCGGGGGAAGGAAAACAGAAGGGCTTTGCAGTCAGTCACCTCGGTTCTGAGGACTGGAAGCATCTGAGACCCATCTGGCTTGACACCCTCATCCATTTTTCCTAGGGTCTAGCAGAAGCCAGGTTGGCGTGCCCCGCAGGTTGAGCTGATGGAGTAGAAGACAGGTGTGAGGCTGGCATAGCACCCAGGGGCCTTTGAGGGAAGAGCTGAGAAAATCTGATATGATCATGAGAGCCAAATGCTAATTCCTCTCCCTGTGGATCCTGGCTCACCGAATGAAAGGAGAAGAAGAGAAAAGAGGATTAGTTAATCTACTCTCATAGGCCACTAGGCAGTTGTGTCTTTTAAAGTAGAGGAAAAGGATTTCTGGAGCCCCAGGGTCTAGACTTTTAAAATAAATGTCCAGGGCCAGGAACAGGTGGCTCATGCCTGTAATCCCGGCATTTTGGGAAGCTAAGGTGGGAGGATCATTTGAGTCCAGGAGTTTAAGACCATCCTGGGCAACATAGTGACATTCTGTCTCTCTAAAAAAAAAAAAAAAAAAAAAATTAACTGGGCATGGTGGCCCATGTCTGTGGTCCCATCTCCTCTGGAGGCTGAGATGGGAAGATCAAGATCACTTGAGCCTAGGAGTTCGAGGCTGTGGTGAGTCCTGATTGTGCCACTGTGCTACAGACTGGGTGACAGAGCATGACCCTGTCTCAAAAAATAAATAAATGTCCAAGGTCACTGGCATATAATTTCAGAAGGGTTGAAGGAGTGGCTGAGGTGACCACTCAATGGCACTCAAGAGATCTAATTTTGTGTTGATGCTGAAACAGTGGGTTGCAGGGTGTGGAAAAGGGATGGGTGGTTTCCATTGTTACTTGGCTCTCACCAATCTCTTTTTTCTGGTCGACTTGAAATCAGATCAGCCTTGGACATGTCCAATAAAACAGGTGGGAAACGCCCGGCTACCACCAACAGTGACATACCCAACCACAACATGGTGTCCGAGGTCCCTCCAGAGCGGCCCAGCGTCCGGGTAAGTCCAGCCCTCAAGGCAAGCTGTTGGGCTGGAAATGTCTTCAGTGCGTGTTTAGTGGAATCTCTGGGAATCCTAGGAAACTGTAGCCTGTCCAGCTATTTCTGTAGGCTCCAAGAGTAGGCAAGGTGACCCAGAAAGAGAGTGGAGAGTAGGAAGGGAAGAGGGCTCAGATCAGAACCTCATAGAAGACCAACATCTAGACCAGGGGTTCTCAACCTCAGCACTGCTAGCAGTTGGGGTTGGATGATTCATCGTGCTCTGAGAGTGTCCTGTGCATTGTAGGATGTTGAACAGCATCCCTGGCCTCTGCCCACTAAATGCCAGTAGCGCCTCTTTTCCAGGGGTGACTATCAACAATGTCTCCAGACATTGTCAGGATTTTTTGTCCCTTGGGGACAAAATCTCCCCAACCTCATTGAGAACCACTGGTCTTGAAGGACAGTCATGAAGATCATGGCGATTGAGAGCTCAGAGAAGGGGGAAAGAAGGAAGAGAGCCCCAGGAGAAGGAAATCTAGAGAAGAATGTTGCAAAGAGGGCCAGGAAGACAAAGGCTGAAAGTGTCCTCTGGGTTTAGCAGCAATGTGGTCACTGGGGACCCTGACAAGGGCAGTTTGAGTGGTGTGAGAAGAGCAGAAGGCAGGCTGGAGAGGTAAAAGTGGGGATGGGAGAGGAGATATAGGAAGAGCATAGTGTAGAAATTGCTCTTCTAAGGAACTAGACAACAAATGTTAGTATATCATCACATAATGGAGCACTTGCCAAAAATTAAAATGAACTGGAGCTATATGTATTAACAAGGATAAATCTTGAAAATATAATGTTGAGTAAAAAGCAAGTGGCAGAATATGAGAAATATGATATCACTTATGTAAATGTACAGACATGAAAAGCAGTACTACATATTTATAGGAACATCTGTAGTAGAAGTGCATAATCATGGACAGGAAGACTAATTTTGGGTCAGTGGTTGCCTCTAGGGAGGAAGCAAAGGTAATGAGACTGGTGAGGGGCTTGAGGGAGTTTTAGCGCCAGTTGTCTTGTTTTATTAGGGCAAAACAACATGAAATGATGATCATCGTATTATTCCCTACTTTTCTGAAACGTTTGAAATACTTCAAAAAAGTGTTTTTAAAGACACTTGACTGTGACAGGAGACGGAAGGGCAGAGAATGGAAGCTAGAAGGTAATACAGGACTGGAGGGAGGTTTCATTTGTTGGTTTGGTTTTGTTTTAAGATGTCAGAGGTGTGAGGGGAATGGGCCAGTAGGTAGTAGGTTCAGGAGAAAGAGGACAGCCAGTAAGTCACATTTCTATGAAGATGGAGGGAGTCAGATGCAGAGGTGCTGTTAGACTGGATGGGGAAAAGCCACCTCTTCCTGAAACTGCATTAAAAGAAGGCGTGTGAGGCTAGGGAGTGGGTGTCTAGGAAATTAAAGAGACTCTCACATGATGTCCTCAACTTATGCAGGAAAGTAGGAGGCAGGGTTTTCTGCTGAAAGGAATGAGGTGGGTGGGGAAGCATCAGGTGCGGGGCTGGGAGCTTGAAAATACGTGATACAGGTTTGGGGAGTAGGAATGATTGTCAATGAAGGACACATCAAATGTTGCCCTATACTTTCAAAGGATCATCTGGGGCAGTCGAGTGTGATTCTATGCAGCCCTAAATCTGCAGGTTTGCGTGGTTTTCCTTCAGCATGCTCATAGCCTGGCTGTGAGAGCAGGGAAGGCAGGTAGTTGGATTACCCTTAGTTTGCCGAGAAGCTGTGGCAGAAAGATAGGAGGCCAGGATATTCAGGAGTTAGTGGGAGGTTGCCTAGAGTGGTAAACTATGGGTGGCAGCCTCTAGGCCATGGAGAGAGGGGGCAGAATTATGAAAGAGTTGGACTGAGAGAAAAGGGAATGATTTAGAGATTTGTATAGGGTTGTGGTGACTTCTTCCAATGGCAAATCTCAGTCATTATATGTGTATTTTTGTTAGTAATGTTCAGATAATAATTTTATTTCCCAGTTGTGGGAGTACTTTATAATAAAGGCCAATTTTTTCCTCACTTCCTTCTACAAACGGTTGCTGAGTGCTTGTTATGGCTGGACACCTTGCCGGTTCTGGTGATAAAGAGATGAAAAAGACAAAATTCCTCCCTGCAAGGAGCTCATGGTGCAATGGAGGAGATAGAAAGCTGCACTGTGACAGGTTTTAGGCAAGGGGTGTCCAATCTTTTGGCTTCCCTAGACCACACTGGAAGAAGAAAAATTGTCTTGGGCCACACATAAAATACACTAACACTAACAATCTCTGATGAGCTAAGAAAAAAAAATCATAGTGTTTTAAGAAGGTTTGTGTCGGGCTGCATTCAAAGCCATCCTGGGCCGCGTGTGGCTCACGGGCCATGGCTTGGACTGTACAGATGTGTGGAGAGTAGTGTGCAGCTAACCACTCAGGGGGGTCAGGACTTCGTGGAGCGGGGGAGTCTGCAGCAAACTTTAAAGCATGAGTTGGGATTTGACAGTGGCCAAGGGAGGATGGGTCCTCCCCCAACGCCAGGGAGCATGCTGCAAAAGGCACGGGAGGATGAGAGAACCAGAGGCAAGGCCTGTCTGGTGAAGGGACAGAAGGTGGGTGACAAGCCCTGCCAGATCTCACAAACCTGTCCTCTGTGCTGTGCTGAGGAATTCAACCTCTCTCCCAAGTGGTGAGTGCAAGAGAGAAATAGGATTGTTTGTGTTTTGGAAAAAACCTTAGCTCATTGTAGAGGGCAGACAGCAAGAAGTGATGGGGACCTTTAAGACAACAATAGTGGAATTTGAGAGGGAAGAGCAGATTTGAGAACAATTAAGGAGACAGACTCATCAGCCCTGTATACACGATTGCACAATGGAACAGAGGAATGAGGGACCCATGGAAGATAACACGGAGTTCTAGGGTGGGTGGCTAGGTGGCTCATAGTACTATTCACCAAGATGAGAAGTACAGAACAGGCTTGGTTAGAAAGAGAATGAGTTCGGTTTTGCACTTATTTAATCCTGGCCAGACAAGCAGGTATAAAATGGGTTGAGCTGGAAGAGAGGTCTTGGCTGTAGCTTAGGGAGCTTTTATCATATTACTCATAGCTGAAGCAGTGGGTATGGATGAGGTAACACAGGCATGATGTAAAAATGAAAAAATAAAAATAAAATAATAAAAGTGTGATTGAGGCCCATCAACACTTGGAGAGTGGAAGTAGGCGAGATTGAGAAGGAGTGGCCACAGACGGAGGTATTGAAAGGGAAACAATAGTGTTGTAGAAACTCAAAGAAGAGTTCCAGGAAAGTCAGAAAGGTTATGACTGCCCAGTGCTTTAGAGTGAATGGCCTTAATTCCATAACAGTGCAAGAGCCATTTCAGAAAATAGGTAGAGGAGGTTTAGGAGTGATGGAGGGAGAGAAAGTTGAAACTCTTCCCAGGAGACTAGGACTGAAGAGTAAGTAAGGGAAGGTATTATCTCACAGTGGACCTTGGGTTATAGGGTTGAAAGGGGAATTTGGGTACGTGTGTGGCAGCATGAGAGAGAGAGACAGAGACACTTTCAGATGGAGAGACTTGAGTGCATTTGCTAAGGAGAAGACATTAGTGGAGGAGGAAGCATCAGAGACATATTTGAGAGGAGATGATCAGTGGAGCTAAGTCTGAGAGGACACAACGGGTTAGAAATGTTAGCCTTGGAAGGAGGGCAGCACCTCTTTTGACACTGGAGGGGAAGAGGCAAAGATAGTGTAAGTACAGTCATTTTCTAGGTAAAAGGGTGTGACATTGAGAGAGTGCATGTCTAATAGCCTCCAATTTCTCTGTGGAGGAGCAGGTCCACTGTGGGGACCTCCCTCTGGGGAGGGCAGAGGCAGGGGAGGTTGGGGGGCTAGGAGGATGGTGAGGGTGTGGAGTGGAGCTGCCATCTGGTGCTGAGCTTCCTGGGATTGGGACTGTGGCTCTGTGGCAACCTCATCTGTATGGCAGTGTGATCTTTTTTTTCTCCAACAGCACCATAATCTGGCTATCAGTGCAGGGAGAGTAGATAATTTGATTAATTTGGAGTGCTATATTGCGTTTTAGAGAAGGTGAGGTAGGAAGACAATAGATGGGGTTTGTGAGAGCCCAGTTGATATACTCCACCATGGGGCCTAGGCTTTGTAGGGAAGTAACGAAAACTGGGAGGAGCTGATGGATCCAGAAAAAAAGGAGAATTGAGGAGCTGGGGAACTCAATGGAGTAGAAAAGCTGGTATTGAGTTAATGGAGTGAGAAAGCCCAAAGGGTGGAATGTTGGGATCAGAAAGCAGGAATCCTGGAAGTGAAGATGGTAGCAGCGGAGGGGCTTGGGGTGCTGAGAAGATTAAAGGTGTAGACCTGGGAGCGTCGCTGGAGTGCAGGTGGAGAGTGCTGGAGCTGAGGACATCAAGGCTGTATAAAGTTAGGGCATTGATGGGTCATGCTCCTGAACAAGGAGATTTTCCATAGTGATGCAAGACAGAATGAAGAGGAGGACTAACATCAAAACCCTTAGACTCTGAAAGAACGATTGAGAAGCAGACAGTGATGAGAAGGATTAAACAGTGGGAGATCAGGCAGTGGTGCTTCCAGAGAGGTGGACTATTGCCAGAGTGTGGAAGAATGACAGCGTTCACGTGGCAACACAGAGCTAGAACATCCGTCTCTCCTCGCGGCTCCATGTTATGTTGGGCACAAGATGACGCACAGGACTCTCAGAGGACGAGGATGCAGGGAGTTAACTTCCAGAACGCACTGTGGAAGAGAGAGGGAGTAAGGTGGCTGGGAGTAGGATAGGCCAGAGTGAAATTGGAAATCTTATTATTTTCACCTCTGGGGGAAAAAAAAACAACTGTGAGACAGGTAGAACCATTATTTTATTTTTTGGAATTATTATTTTGAGCCCTATTTTAGAAATGAGAAAAATTGCCAAAGAACTGGAAGGCCCTGCCCTTGAGTTAGCAATAGATCCAAGACTCATACCTGGGCCCCTTGGCTTGAGGCCACCCAGGGGTTAACCCTAGGGAGGAGCAGCTCTAGCAGGGGTGGCTCCCTTGCAGATAGAGCAGGAAGGAGGAGACTGGGGACCTAGGTCAGCTACTCTTTCTGCCCCTAGGCAACTCGCACACCCCGCAAAGCTGTCGCCTTTGGCAAGCGCTCACACTCCATGAAGCGGAACCCCAATGCACCTGTCACCAAGGCGGGCTGGCTCTTCAAACAGGTGAGGCCACACTGCTGTTCTGGCCACTGTAGCTTCCACCTTCTCCTCATAGAATGAGGATTCCTCTGTGCTTATGACAGTCCATGTATTTTTTTGGTATGTCCTCCTGCTGTCTCTGTGAATGAGTCTCCTAATTTTATAAAGGCTCAGAGAAACTGAGTATCTTCCCAAAGTCACACAGAAAAATTTGTGTCAAACTTGGGAACCCAGCCCGGTGTCCTGATGGGCAGATGCAATGACCTTGAAACATGCTGAGTCCCCAACCCCGTGGGAACAACCCACTAGCTCCCCAGCAGGTCCTGCTTATTATGGTGGGGGGTAGGGGTGTCTCCTGAAAGTCTAGGGTTCACAGATTGGCACCAGATTGGCCTTGCCGCTATCCCTGCCTGCCCTTCCACTCACTCATTCTGTCCATCTCTTGCCCCTGTTATCCTCCCCAGGGGAGGCACTGAATGACAGAACTGGAAGGTCATAGGCAATAATCTAATGTCAGTTCCTTGCATCTGAGGTCTCCAGGTGTTGCTGCCGTGCATTAACAGCAGAGCCACAGCTAGGGCCACGATGTCCTTATAATTGACATGGTGCCCTTTTCCCTGCATTCCACCTCCTCTTCCACATCCAGCCTGCAGCCCTCACATCTGTCTCTCCCATGTCCCGCAGGCCAGCTCCGGGGTTAAGCAGTGGAACAAGCGCTGGTTCGTCCTGGTGGATCGCTGCCTCTTCTACTATAAAGGTGAGCTTGGCCCTTGGACTGGCAGGGATGGCAGGAAGCCAGGACCCACCACTCTTTCTCATTCTGCCATATCTCCAAGCTTGGCTTTGGATGGGCACCGGCAGGGCAGTTCTCCTCACTGTGGTCCTGGCACCAGTGGCAGCAGGATAAAAACAAAGCTCACTTGTTCATTCACACACTCACTCACTCATTCAGTTCACATTCAACAATGCTTGCTAGGTTTCAGGCAGAGTTCCAGCGATACACTGGGTGAACAAGGTGGTCATATGGCTGGTAAAATCCTGGAGGAATGGGGAGAGAGGACAAGGACAAAGAGGAGGAGGTCACTAGTCACTACTAGTAGGTCACCTACTAATTGGAGCTTGTGTGTGGCCTTTCCTCCTGTCCCACTGGAATGCACAGTCCCATCTGTGAAGGCAGAAACTTTTGTCAGTGTTGGTCACTGCTGTATCCACAGCACCCAAAACGCTGCCTGCAATTTAGTTGGTGCTCAGTCAATACTGAATGAGTGAACATAATATCCTCTGGCTTCACCTTCTCTGCTGACCCCAACACCCTTTCCCTACTCTCTATTTTTAAAAGTTGTGCCAAGGCAGGCTGAGGGCACCAGCAAGGGTTGAGGTCAGTGATGGTGGCGCCATGTGGATGCAGGGGAGGAAATGGTTGTGAGGGATGAGAGGAGAGAGGGTACAATTGTTATGAAGCAGGAGAGGCTCTTTCCTTCACTCCCTCGGCCCAGCAAGGCACAGCCCTGATTTCCAGGCCTCCTGGGAGCAATTCAGTGAATCATTAACTTTGGGAAACAAAGTTTGTACCCAGTGACCCTGCAGAGCACTGCTGTCCCTGGTTGCTGTATTGCAGCCACCTGAACCCCAGGAGGGAAAACAGGAAGGGACTGAGCATACAGAGTCCAGTCCCAGAAAAAAGCCCAAGACTCAGGGAGAGGAATCTGCCCAGGCCCAGGACCCAGATGCTGAGCCTCCGGGATATCAGGCCACAATGGAGCCAGAGTGGGAATGAAACTGGGAGGAAAACGGGGGTCTCTGCAGAGGAGAGTCTTTGGGAAGCAGTGGGGGTAGAACCTCAAAGAGCTGAGAACCCAAAGGCTCAGGACACACCAAAATGGAGGTCACTGTTCACCAAGAGATGGACTCAGGACTCACCTAAATGCTGGCCTGGACTCTGCCAGGCAGGGGCTCCATCTCTGGAGGACAAGAGCCTCAGTTCTCCTGAAGGCAGCCCTGGGGTCCAACCCTGAGTGCCTCCTACTACTCTGGTTTACCCCTTCCTCTAGGTACCATGCTGGGGTCCAAATAGAGAAGCTGATCTGTGGGCCAAGTATTGTGTAGATGTGATGAGTAAGAGGAGAAGCAGGGCTTGAGGAGTTTATAACCCTACAGAGGTTTCTTCTGAACCCTAGCCGAAGGCTTTTCAGAGTCCTCAGCCTGGGGAACAAAGAGCGATCCCAGGGAAGTGGGGAGGGCCTTGCCATGGTCTCATAATTGTCCCCGCACTGTCCCACAGAGCACTCCCCGCCCTTTCTTACCTCCTGCTGACAGCGGGGGGCCCAGCTGGCCAATCCATCAGGCTCCTTTGGAGATCCGGGATGAATTATGTAATAGCTGGACTGTTAGCCCTCTCCTCCCTGGGAGGAGAGGGCCAGAGCGCTCCAGGCAGGGGTGCCTTTTGCTATGGAGACATAGAACCTCAGCGGGGATCTGCACCCGGAAAGGGCAAAGCAGGCTCTGAGTGCCAGGGAGAACCTTAGAAAGAGTGACCCAGAGGCACCAGAGAGCGGAAGGTGGGACAGTCCACTCTACAATGATCTGTCCCATCACCTTGTTATATATGTCACTGGTGGGATGGCCTCGTTTAGCAAGGCAGGATAGATAGGAGAGTGGTCAACAATGCTAGCTTTGGAGTTCACTTTTTGTGTTTGAAGACCGATTTTATCACTTGTTGCTTAAGTAACCTTGGATAAATCATCTAACCTCTTTGTGTCTCAGCTTCCTTACCTATAAAATAAGGGTAATAATAAAGGTAATAATAGTACCTCTTTATGGGTTTGTTGGGAGGATTAAATCTATTAAGGCATTTCACTTAGAACAGTGCCTGAGCTTCCAAATATCAGCAGTTATTTCTTTGTTTATTTGTGCACTAGAATGCGAATTCCCTTAGGGTAGGCACTACTTCTCTCTTATTCACCTCTGCAGTCCCAGTGTCTGGAACAGCATCTCCAGGGCCATCACACTCCCTAACTCCAGGGGGTGCCCTTTCGGAGCATGTGTGGTGGCCCTGAGTGCCTGACAAATAGGAGGTGAACAATAAATATGTATTGATATTATCAGGGAGGGGCAATGCACTCCTCCCCACCCCTGGCGTGTGCGCGCGCACACACACACACACACACACACACACACCCTTCTTGTGCCTCTCTCCCTGACAGATGAGAAGGAAGAGAGTATCCTGGGCAGCATCCCCCTCCTGAGCTTCCGGGTAGCCGCAGTGCAGCCCTCAGACAACATCAGCCGGAAACACACGTTTAAGGTCAGTTGGTCTTCCCCTCCCAGGGCAGTTGGGGGAGGGAGGACTGCTCTTCTACAGCCTATGGGAATGGAGAAGGGCCAAGAGCCGTCACCCTAAGGAACCCCAGGTGGTGATGGTGGTAGCAGTGGTGGTGGGTGGAGGAGGGGGAGCAGTAATGGCCCCTAGACTCAGCACAGTCTCTTGTAAGGCTAGAGCAAGGCTATGCTGGGACCTTCCTCCTCTCTTGGGGGTTGGGTGGGCAATTCTCCCGAGAGTGGGCCAGTAGAGATGTGTTTCAGCAGCACCACAATTGTTACTGGGACAGGAATAGTTATGTTCTGAGTCCGTGGACCTTTTGCCCAGTGCCTGCCCCTGGGAAATCCCTCTGGGCAGAGGCTGGAGCTGTGGCTGGTGGCTCCTGAGACCTTTTCTGGAAAGGCTTCCTCCCCACCATGGTTTCAGGAAACTGGACCTACCTCCAAGTAAAACTTACTCAAATTTCAGCCTTTAGCGAATATTAGGAGTTGAGTTTCATTCCACAAGAGCTGCACATCTCATGAAGAAACCATTTGAGAGAACAAGTGCACAGGAAAATGGGCCTTTCCTGCCTGCTCAATATCACTGCCTTGAACCCCTGGGGAGCCACCCGTTAAAGATGTGCCTGCAGCTGGCTCATCCTAGGCCAGTGTTTTTCCACATTTAAAATTCATGACCCATCAAAACTATAAAATCTCATGCCCTTTTGTATTTTATGATGCAAAAATCATAGGTTCCTTTTCATTTTTCAAATATAAAATTATAATATCAACTACACATTGTCTGGCTACAAAGCCCTCTCTGCCCTAATTGACAGTTGCTGTCCAAGACCCTTCAAAGCTATGATGTTAGATGATGGGACCCGTAGGTCACTCCTTGAGCTTCCAGAGCCTTAGAAGAAGGGACTCTGTCCCTTCCTGTCCTTCAGGCTCCAGTCACCTGGCCAAGGAAAAAGGCTGGGCAGCATGCACAGGACCCGCTACAGGGATCAAGGAAGGACTTATTTGGCACATAATTAGTTTCCAGCCTCCTGGGGTCTTGTATGCCAGAGGTGTGAAGAGAATGAACAATTAATAAAACTCTGACTCCAGGGAGCCAGTTCTAGCTGGGGAAATAGGAACAGGCTGTTTAACCAACAACAAGTAGTCCTGTTATACACAGACACACACACACACCCACACACACAATCAAACAGCCTGTCTCACCCTCCCCACCAGACCTGTGCAGAGACACAGACATGCTCCAGCTCGGAGCTCTGCCAGCAGCAGGCATGAGATAAACATCCCCGAGTGACTGACACACTCCCCCCACCACAGATCCCAGATATCACCTCTCTGCCCACCAGCTCCTCGCCTCCTTCCCCTTCACTGCACTGCCTCTTTCAAACCTGACTCCGAGGGCTGTGCTCAGTGGTCCACAAAGGGTTCTGATTGTGGCTATTCCACGGCCCTTCCCCAGGGAAGGGAGGGGAGCTGAGACAGATGGGAGGCTTGTCCTGTTGTGGCCACTGAGCAAAGCTCTTGGATGGTTAAGAATGAGCCAGGAACTGTTCCTGCCCAGGCTACCGCTGAATGCCTTAACTTCTTCCTAACTCGGCCCCACAGAGGCTCCGAGGGCTTTGCCCCGCTGGGACAGCTCCCTCAATTCTCTGGCCCCCTTTCATAGTTCCAGGCCAGCGCCCCTGCCCGCTCCCCATCAATGGCCCTGCCTTTTCCCAGGCCCTCTGCCTTCCCCTGTCACAGCACTTGTCCCTGTGCCTCTGCTCTTTCCTTGTTTCCCGCGGCATGTTTTGTCCCCCAGCGTGACTGTCAGCTCTTCAAGTGCAAGAGCCTGTCTTTGCCTTCCTTGTGACTGGTGCCCCCAGCGAGTTCCGCACACACAGGCTGCTCCCTGGATGCTCACTGAATTGATGAATTCATTTGCTGTCCACTCCCACCCACCCCAGGACACACCCATGAGCCCTGCCTGTGTGTCTCCTCTCTACAATAACCCTGTGTTCTCCACCCAGAGGACTTGCTTGGGCCTCTGGTCTCTCTACCCCCCATTCGTCGCAAGTTTCAGCTGCCCTCTTCTTGAGGCTTCACTGGCTTTTTGTCAACACCTCCCCTGCCCTCTCCCACACCTGCCCCAAGCTCTGCCCACATGCTAAGTCCTCTGCTGGAGGTTGAGGACCAGAGGAAGGAGGCCCACCCTTGCCTCTTGCTGGGTAATGGTTCCTGTCAGAAAGAAATTGAGGGCTGGGGACAGGTGGAGGCGAGGTGGGACCAGCTGCAACTGAGGAACCTTTGAGCATTTAGAGGGTGTGGTTTTGACATCACCGCTCAGGGGAGCCCTGAGGCTATCTCGACCCCCAGAGACCCAGGATTTAGGGCTCGAGGGGTCAGAGGCTGGAGTAAGGCTCACATCCGAGACTCTGAATCACCGCTAGATGTCCCCTGTTGAGTGGGCTAAGTCAAGCTACTGAGGATCTCACTGGGAAGTATGCTGAGGTCCCAGAAAGAATTTAGTCCCGTGGCCCCTTTTCCTTGTGGCCTAAGAACTTTGAATTTCATGAGGCAGACCCTTTTCCCATGAAATAGATGCATCAGTGAAGGCCAGAGCAAAACCACAACTTGTCTGCAGTTACAGAGCTGGTCGGGAGCAGAGCCAGGCTTAGCGCTGCGATTCCGTGACTCATTCTCCACCACCAGCCTGAATTTCCCTGGTGCAAGCTCTCCACTCCCAACCCCTTGGTAGGCAGAACTGGGCATTGCTGGGTGCTGCCATTCCCAGGGGAGACACAGAGTAGAAGGGGACAACCTGAATATCCCCCCTTCCCTGTGCTCCTCACCATTTCCTGCCACGTCGTCTTCTGTCTCTCCCTCTGGTGTTTGGTTGACCTGTTCTCTGCTTCTCCTCCTTCTGACCGCGTGAGGACCCCTCCTCTGGACAGGAGCTCTCTTCTGGGTTCCCGCCCGCAGTACCTGCTCACAGCCGCCAACTAGGTAGTGTGCCCCGTCTGTATGCCAGTGTCTGCTTTGCATGCCCACAGAGAGGGGCTTGGCTGTCTCTCCACATGGAAGAGACAGTGCTAGCTTCTCAGCAGTGAAAAGCTGGGGCTAAGATTGGCATGTGCTCAGGGGTCCTCTCTCCCAGACACGGGGTCATTGCCTTTGAAATCAAACATGGAATTTGCTGGGGAAGTGGGTGTGATCATTGTCCCTCCTGCTTTAATTACGCCAGGTGGGGCAAGTAGGCTGACCTGGTTATTGGGCTGCCTAATGGTGCCCAGAGAGCCAGCCAAGGTGGATACCTGGGTACCAGCTGGAGCCCTCGGGGTAGCTGCAAGCTGCCCTCCACACCTTGCTCCTGAGCTCCACAAGGGGAAGAGCCCCAGGTACAGGGAATGGCCCAACTGACTGCCCATTCTGTGGGTGTTGGTGTCTTCTCCCAACAGGTGACTGTGTGCTGGGTGGATGAGGCCAAGGCCAGCTCCACGCACTGCCTCTCCCCACAGGCCGAGCATGCCGGGGTCCGCACATACTTCTTCAGTGCCGAGAGCCCCGAGGAGCAAGAGGCCTGGATCCAGGCCATGGGGGAGGCTGCTCGAGTACAGATCCCTCCAGCCCAGAAGTCAGTGCCCCAAGCTGTGCGGCACAGGTGAGTGCCAGGGAATTGAGTGTGGGGATGCAGGAAGAATTAAGAGGGGAATGGAAGACACACCCAGCTCTGGGTCATTGCTAATCCCAGTGTGCCTGCTTGAAGCCCTGGAGGATGTGTGAGCTGACTCCTTGCATCCAGGCGGGAGGCCTGGCTGAGTGATTTCAGAGCCTGAAGTCTCTCTTCCCCTAGCCAGCTCCTCCTCTTCTCTCTGAGCTGGGGGAGGCCAAGAGAAAAGCCAGGTTCCATTGGGGCCTGGCCAGGAGCCAGAGGTCAGTGTCATTTGCTGGTTTTTCTCAGCTGTGTGTGTTAAGCATACCGCCTTTGGAGGAAAATAAACTCAGGTTTGAATCACACCTTGTCCACTTGGCTGCAGCGTGACCTCAGTGCAAGGAACTCACCCTCTTTGAACCCGAGGTTCCTCTGCTCAAAAACCAGCAAACATAACTCTACCTCATAGGGTTGTCGTGAGGCCTACACAGAGTGCATGTAAAACACTCGACATGCAGTAAACTCTTAACATATGGCCGCTCCCATCGCCCGCCGTCACCCACGTTCTCAGCGTCTGTCTCTCCCTTAGCTGGGTGTGGAGTCTTGAGTTAGGTGCTAAGGGGGATCCAGGAGAAGGGTAGACTCCAAGTCCATTCACATATCTTAGAAATGTTTACCAAACAATGTTTCAACAAGGATGCTTGAATGTGTGGAGTTTGGGAAGCTCTAGGGGGAAAATTGTCATAAATTTCCATCTTCGCTTCAACCAAGGGGCATACTTCCAAGAGTTCATTCATTCATTTCACAAATACTTACTGTAAACATAAATAGTGTAAGGCACTGTAGTGGGTGCTAGGAACACAGGGGAACAAAGTCTGCCACGTTCCTACCCTTGTGGGGCCTGTATTCTGATGGAAAGTCAGTCCTGGAAGAAATGTGTTTTGGAGAAGGGAACTAGCGTGTTTATGTGCTTGTGAGTTTCAAAGCAGAAACTTCTGCTCCTGCGGCCCGCCATGTTTTATCTCACAGCAGTGCTAGGAGGGGAGATATTATTATACCCATTCTGCTGATGAGGAGCCCAAGACTCTTGGCAGTTAAGTACCTTTCTATAGGAAAGACAGGTGCCCCATCACAAGCCTTTGTCGCTGGAGTATCAAGGGCAGTTACTGATAAGAGTGCAAACCCAGTTTGGGGAGCTGGGTCAGGGACAGATTGCAGAGAGGACCAACACTGGGTGAGGTTAGTCATGCCATAGCTTGAAGGCTGGGCTCAAAGCAGACTGGCAGAGGGGAGTGGGGTGGAGAATGACCTGCAGAGAAGATGTTGGGGGCAGAGTTAACACAGCAGGTGTGGGTAGGGGCAGATTAGGTTGTATAATAATTTCCCAGGCTGGATTGAGAAGATGAAGCAGTGAGACTTAAGAAGCAGAACAGGAATTCATAGAATCCTGGTTCCATTGCCACTTCCCTGCCCATCCTTCCCCACTCCTCTTCTCCTTCCCAGTCTGGCACCCCCTGCCCCACTCCATGCTGGGCTAGAGTCACTGACAGCATCTCCTTTGGCATCCAGCAGCCATGAGAAGCCAGACTCGGAGAACATCCCACCCAGCAAGCACCACCAGCAGCCGCCCCACAACAGCCTCCCCAAGCCTGAGCCAGAGGCCAAGACTCGAGGGGAGGGTGATGGCCGAGGCTGTGAAAAGGCAGAGAGAAGGCCAGAGAGGCCAGAAGTCAAGAAAGAGCCTCTGGTGAAAGCCAATGGCCTCCCAGCTGGACCGGAGCCAGCCTCAGAGCCAGGCAGCCCTTACCCTGAGGGCCCAAGGGTGCCAAGGGGTGGGGAACAGCCTGCCCAGCCCAATGGCTGGCAGTACCACTCCCCAAGCCGGCCAGGGAGCACAGCTTTCCCGCCTCAGGACGGAGAGACTGGGGGACACCGGCGGAGCTTCCCGCCACGCACCAACCCCGACAAAATTGCCCAGCGCAAGAGCTCCATGAACCAGCTTCAGCAGTGGGTGAACCTGCGCCGGGGAGTACCCCCACCTGAAGATCTTCGGAGGTGAGGCATGCCGGTGGCTGGGGTGGGGCTGATATGGTGTTATGGCTAGAACGTGGGAGTGGGGTCATAGCCCATGAGGCATCCCCTGTTGGAAACCTAGAAGCAGGCTGAATTGGGAAACCAAATCCCATGCTTCTGGCTTGCCCGAATCCTTCCTGCCCCATGGCTCCACCATTAGAGTCTGGCTGCTGTCCCTGATTCTTGGTTTCTCTGTCTGCTTCCTTCAGAAGAAGGGACAGAGCACCTCAGTGCCTCTCCATGGCATGCTGGGGAGCCCAGAACACAGCAGGCTTTGGGAGGAGGCCTGAAGTTGTTATAGTCAGACATCCATCCAAGCTATGGGCCCTCCTACAACATCCTCTCCTCCAGTGCTCCACCCACTTGAGACTCACTAACTGCCAGACCAACTCACTCCATTTTTGAACAGCTCTAATTGTTTTAAAGCCATGATTTATATGAAGTTAAAAAACAAAACCAAGTAGCTCATTGGTCCCAACACGGCCCTCTATGACCATTTACTCCTTTATCCAATGACTGGCTTTGAAATATCTGGGGACATGTATTGGGCCCAGTAGTGTCCCTCAGGGCAAATGGGGCTGCAGGCTCCTTCCCTGGGGATTTGGGCAGCTCCAGGGACTGCAGGCCACAGCTTCAGGAAGGCCATGGGGCCGGGGAGGAACCTGCCCTCTAGTGGCCTGAGCAGCTGCGCATTGTTGGTGGTCTTGTGCCTGGGAGTATCAGGCCTGCTCTGGGGAGAATCATTTGGGATGAGTCTCAAGAAACTACTGGTTCAGTCCCTGACAAGATCATACAATCAGAAAGCAGGGCATGATGGCTCACACCTGTGGTCCCAGCTACTACTCTACAGGTGGACATGGGAGGATTGCTTGAGCCCAGGAGTTCAAGGCTGCAGTGAGCCATGATGGCCCCACTGCACTCCAGGCTGGTGACAGAATGGACCTCATCTCTAAAATAATATAAAATAGATCAGGACGCTGCCCTTTCATCCCTTCTGTGTTGCCCTCCTTCAGGTGCCTGGTAGACTTTCTTCTATTTACCTCTCTCAGAAAAGATCTGATAAACTGGTTCATGCTGAGATGGAGATGGCTGATAAGGCTTCACGTTTCTTCCTAGGGATATGTCATTTTAAAGAGACAAAGATTGAAGCTCTGAATGGTGCAGTGTCCAGCCTTGGGGAGCTGGTTGAGGAAGGGGGCTGTGAGGACAGGAGTCTTTCCGTCACCTCTGGAATAAACTTCAGCCCCTATGTACCTATTCAAGCACCTTGCTCTAGGCTGGGGGACCTGGAGGTAGGGCTGGGGTGGGTGGAAGGGTGCCCGTGTTATCTGCTTTCCTTACAATATCCCCTCTCTCTCAGTCCCTCTAGATTCTACCCTGTGTCTCGCAGGGTCCCTGAGTACTACGGCCCCTACTCCTCCCAGTACCCTGATGATTACCAGTACTACCCGCCAGGGGTGCGGCCAGAGAGCATCTGCTCCATGCCGGCCTATGATCGGATCAGCCCGCCCTGGGCCCTGGAGGACAAACGCCATGCCTTCCGCAATGGGGGTGGCCCTGCCTACCAGCTGCGAGAGTGGAAGGAGGCTGCCAGCTACGGGCGGCAGGATGGCACCGTCTGGATCCCAAGCCCCTCCCGGCAGCCAGTCTATTATGATGAGCTGGATGCTGCCTCTAGCTCCCTGCGCCGCCTGTCCCTGCAGCCCCGCTCCCACTCTGTGCCCCGCTCACCCAGCCAGGGCTCCTACAGCCGTGCCCGCATTTACTCCCCTGTCCGCTCACCCAGTGCCCGTTTTGAGCGACTGCCACCTCGCAGCGAGGACATCTATGCTGACCCTGCTGCCTATGTGATGAGGCGATCCATCAGCTCCCCCAAGGTGAGCCACCAGCCTGCCCTTCCTTCCTCATTCCCTGAGATCCCCAGAAGCCTAAGACAATCTACTGGGAAAAGGCAGAGATGTGGGAGCATCTGGGCCACGGGGCCACTGGGCTGTGTGTCCACAGGACCAGCAGTGTTGCCCAGGGGAGCCCCTGGCCTGTGGTTCTGTCTGTAGTAGAGCTGTCTTGGGGATGGCTTTGCCTCTTGAGTGGGAACATTGCTTTCTGTACATGCCCCCAGGTTGTGCCAGAAATTGTGCCGTCATGTAAGAGGGCAGAGAGGGTTCTGTCTTTTCAAATCTTGAGGACCTAGACAGATCATTGCACGGGGGGCTGCTGTCCATTTCAGTTTGGGATCTGCTCTGGGACTGAACACAAACACCTCTAACCTTGAGCTTCAGCTGGTGGGGAACTCCGTGTCCCAGCCAGACCCCTCACCTCTGTGATCCCTTTCTCTTCCAGTATGATTACCTGGGAGACAGGCGGCCAGTCCCTGCAGGACTGTTCCCCTACAACTACCCACCATCCCCCACGGTCCACGATAAGATGGTACGTCCTTTCTCCCCTCCACCTGCCTCAGGGCCTCCCCACACCATGCTCCACCCAGGGTGGAGCTAAACTGGGGCGGACTCCAGGGACGCTCTGTGCCTAGTGCCTGGCCTGGCTGGTTTTTAGCAGCCTCTGGATACCTCCTCCCTCCCAGTCAGGACTCTAGCCCCAGTATCAAGTTTGGTGCCAGTAACCCCTTCTCCTCTGTGACACAGGCCGTGGAGGAGGGATGAGATCTGGGAGCATGTAATATCCTGGTCCCTCTCCTCTCCAGCATGCAGGAGAAGGGGCCTAGGCAGGAAAAATCGGCCAGAGCTCCTAACAAGAAGCAAGGTTTTCTAAACTTTTTCCCCTGAAGCATAGTTATTTAACGTTTGTCCTTTGTCTGGAATGCCACTTTTGGGGAGAGAGACAAGCAATATGATTGAGGAAGAAAAAATTTTCTGAATTGCATCTCCTCCTTTTTCTCTGCCTCTTTCTACTCGTGTCTCTCCCTGGAATTTGTTCTCCTGAGAACTTTTGCCACCACCTAGACACCTAGATGAGATGCTCTGCTTGGGAGGGTTGGGGAGGACCACTGGCACCAACAGGCAGAATCCTTGTCCAGAAAGCCTGTTGCTGACTCGTTTCCCTAACAGTACCAGGAGGCCAGGGTGGAGGAGGGCTGGGCAGGCTGGAGGCCAGGCGGCGGCTCCTTCCCCTCTCTGTCTGATTCTCACTCTGCCAGTGTCCACAGTGTATAAGTCTTACCCACAGCAAACACACACACCCAGAAACAACCAATTTTTCCAGAAAACTCAGAAACAGCTGCTAACAAGTGCTGCCTAAACTGCTCTGATGACACTCACCTCTCCCAGGGAGGCCTAGGCAGACCTAGGAGAGATGGCAGTGGGGCCTGAGTGTACCCCTCCTCTCCTTGGAGTGTCCAGTAGAGAACTATTTTGCCTGCCCACATCCTCAACCCCTCCCTTCCTGAGAACTCCTCAAGGGCAGAGGGAGAAGCCTCTCCTTGTCCTT
This sequence comes from Rhinopithecus bieti, assembly GCF_001698545.2. Classification (NCBI taxonomy): domain Eukaryota; kingdom Metazoa; phylum Chordata; class Mammalia; order Primates; family Cercopithecidae; genus Rhinopithecus; species Rhinopithecus bieti. Next base: position 3,380,957 of record NW_016807278.1, read on the forward strand.
GTCGCTAACTCTTAACTGCTTTGCTTCTTTTTTTATTGTTTTCTTTTGTGTGTTCCTGTTTGTTTGTGTTGCTGTTTGGCCTCTGGGCCTCGGGCTCCGGGTAGGATGAACTTTTAGATCTTCAGTTGCAAAGAAACCTAGAGTATTTGGATCAGCAGGTAGGCAGAGCTGGTGCCCCTACCATCCCACTGCCTTACTGTCACATCTCCACTCCTCCCCACCTCCTCATCTTCCAGCCATTTGACAACCTTTGTTGGTGCAAGCAGGACACAACAAAGTGGCTTATGTTTTGGTTTGCGCCTACACACCCCTTCTCTTCAAAGCCCTTTAGGACAGCTGGGAGTTTCCTGGGGAAAGAAGCATAATAAGTAGGCACATGAATAATTAATGCCACCTCTTATTTCTCCAGTGCTCAGCTCAGATGGAACAGCCCCCAGGGGGCAGGTGGGAATTTGCATTTTTGCTGGCGAGAGGAGAGAGTCGCAGAGTCCAGGGAGCTCTAGGCTGGGCCTAAAATGCTAGGGATTTAGTTCCGCCTGAATCTGGGAAATCATCGTATCATATTTTACAGGTTGTTGTTAAACTCCATAATTGGTAAACTGAGGCCTACGGACCCTCCCTAGGATGATTTTTAAAGTAATATTCGCTCAGTGTATTCGTTAGTTCCTCCAAAAGCCCTTTTGCGTACACAGCTTGTGCGTTCCTGAGAATTCAGTGCAAACAGAGGGAGTATTATCAACCCAGTTTTACAGGTGAGCAAACTGAAGAGGCAGTGAGTGTTCCATGAGCTGCAAGCAGTTGGCTGCCTGGTCTCTACTCCAGGGCTCTAACCCTTTCTTGTCTTTTAAGCTAAGGGAGCTGTGAGGCTGAGTTTAGACAGGCTGGGGGTCGATATGCTGGGTATTTATATAAGCACATACTCTTAAGTTCAGATCTGTGCTACAAACCACGACCTAGAAGTACACACTGTCCTGTGGAGGCAGCCTGGGGAGTGGAAATACTACTACTAATAACAACAACAGCTACAATAATTGGATGCCTGCTCCGTGCCCCATACTATTCTAAGCATTTGTCAGATCTCTAACTCATTTAATTTTCATTACAACCCTGTAAAGTGGATGCTGTTATTACCCCCATTTTACAGGCGAGGAAACTAAAGCACAGAGAGGTTGAATAACGTGCCAAGAACACACAGCCAGTGAACAGCTGAGCTTGGAATGTGACTCCAAGCTTTTGACCCAGTTTACAGCTGAGGAAACATCTAATGTGTGACAAAGCTGCTGTCAAACCTCATTAGGATGAGTTCATACTCTTAAAGTTACAGAAAAAAAACCATAAATTTGAAATCAGATGCTATAGCTGCAACTGTTGGTTCTTCTAGTCACAAGCCGTGTGACCCATCTCACTGGGGCTTCATGTCGATGTCGCAATTCGATTTTGTAATCGGCCTCAGGCACTAGGAAGCAGCAATGTCCACAGTTCAATAAGTAGGGATGGCTCCTGGCCCTGGAGGCCATTGCATTCCAGCTCTGAAAGCAGCTTATTGTGTCACACCATGAGCATTCTGGGCCATGTGGGAGCAGATCCCAGGATTCCAACTCGGAGCAGGGACGGGAGGCCCAGGATCCTGCTGATGGGAAGCAAGATCCGAAGTGCCTTGCAGGGGTGAGGAGCGGGGCTCAGGGCCCACCCGCCTCCAGGTTCCCGAGCAAGCTGCCCTCCCTGTCGCCCATGTGATTGGCTTTCTACTCCATCCACAATGCCCTGTTGTCATAGCATTCAGTGCAGACAGCAGGGTCCCTTCTTGGGGGCTTTTGCTCTCACAGAGGGTCTGGCCCATTAGGCTGGGGGCTTCAGAAATAGCCTTCCAGAGGACTCCCTCATGGATAAAGGGTATTATTCTGTTTTTTTTTTTTTTTTTTTTTTGAGATAGGATCTCACTCTGTTGCCTAGGCTAGAGTATAGTGGCATAATCATAGCTCACTGCAACCTCCACCTCCCAGGCTCAAGCGATCCTCCCACCTCAGCCTCGTGAGCAGCTAGGACTACAGACAGGTGTGCAGCCACCACACCTGGCTAATTGAAAAAATTTTTTTTTGTAGAGATGGGTGCCCCACTGTGTTGGCCAGGCTGGTCTCAAACTCCCAGCCTCAAGCAGTCCTCTCACCTCTGCCTCTCAAAGTGCTAGGATTATAGGCATGAGCCTCTGTACCTGGCCAAGGGTAATACTCTCAAAAGGCAGTCTTGTAGATGAGAAGAGTCCAGGACATAGTCAGACACTGCTGCTCTAGTTCTAGCTCTGCCATTTACAAAGAATTTTTTTTTTTTTTTAATCTTGGAAATGTCACTTAGTCTCTCTGGGTCTTTGTTTTCTCAATCATAAAATGGGCATTGTAGAACCTGCCCTTTCCTTTCAACCTCACAGATGTATTGGGAGAATCAAGCGGGGGTGCATATGGGAGCTCTTTGTCAGGCATTGGCAGGGAGTGACAATCACCACTTGCTGCTATGATTATTTTGTTTTCCCAAACACAAAATATCAATAAGCACTCCTTACCATGTGTGAGGCACTGGGTTAGGTGGTTTCTTACAAAATCCAACATTTTGGAGAGACAGAAGGTAGCACACAAGAATCCTCCTAGAGGTAAGACCCACCTGGGCTGAAAGATCCCCAAAGCCGCAGCACAGGCAGGAGCAGGCCAGGATGAAAACACTCCTGCTCACTTCCTCTCCTGCTCTAGATCCGCTTGTTGGGGAAGGAATGAGATACACACAGTTTACTGTGCAGGGATGGCTCCCAGCCCTCAAGGCCCTTGCATTACAGGGCTAAACAGGTAGAAAAATCTGTTCCTAGGAAAGCCTTTTGAAATGCCGCAGACCCTGCAAATGGGGTGGTCGGTGCCCTTGCCCTGCCTACAACATGGAGAAGCAAGGCTGTATTTGGGCAGCTGCCTAAAAGGGGTAAGAGGAAGAAAGGACAGTGTGGGTGCAACTGAGATTGGAGAGATGATGGAAAAATCACAGGGGACCCTTGGAACAGGAACCCCAGATAATCTTCCCTAATGTGTCTCTTTCCTCCTTTCCTCATTCACTTTCCCTTCCAGAAAGCTTTCCCTGCACGTCCCCCTCTGTCTTCTGCTGCCTTCCCCTGTAGAACAATGGAGTTAAAGGGACACAGCCAAGGACATTCCCTGATATCCTCACTTGTTGGTCCTTTCCCATTGGAACCAGTGGGGGAAATGATGGCATTTCGGGTTGATTTGTTGGCCTGCCCTTTCTCCCACCCCTCCTTTCCCTTCCTCTTCCTCCTCATCCCCTCCCTTCTTCCATTTCTCTCTCTTTAAATTGGCAAATAGTCTTTCCACCCCCATGTTCCTAAGGATTCTTGAAATAGAAAGAATGTGTTGGAGAGCCCAGTGTCCCTTTAACGTGGCTCGCTTGTTTTGGCCTCCTTGTTTGCTCCCTAGCATCATCTGAGATCCTCATGGATGCTGCCAGCCCAGCTCTGGAAACCGTGTTTAGCACTTTCTGTACTAGAGCCAAGGGTGGGCAGGGGCAGGGGCAGGGAGAGGAGCCAGGCCTTGGTATCTGTGGCGGCCCATCCAAAGACCAGGTCCTAGATTTTCTTTTTTGGTTGTTTCACTTAGATCAACTTTGGGGAGATCCGTCTTCCAATTGCCTCTATGGTCTTTGTCCAAAGTTGTGTGAGAAATGAGATCAGGGCAGGGAGATGACAACCGTGGCCAATGCGGATGGGACCCACAACAACCAGGCACCCTGGGGAAGAATCACCAGGCTGGGGCCTCTGCAGTGCCTCCAGCAAGGTCCCAGTGGCCTCCCGGACCCTTCCGTGGCCTTTCTGCAAGGACAGCTTCAGTGCTGGTCCTGAAACAGAGGTCACAAGGGGTGAGCAAGCTCAGGATGCTGGGGGAGCTGCCCTCCCCTGTTTCCTGGGAAACAAGCACAGGTGGGTGAGGGGGAGATACCTACATGTGGGTCGGAGTGTGAATCGTCCATTCCTTCCTCTGCTGCAGATGAGTGAGAGTGAGACTCTCATCAGTATGGTGAACCGCATGGTGGAAAACTCCTCCCCCAGGTCCCAACTCTTCATGCAAGTAAGACCTCTGCCTGGCAGCATGGTCCCTGCCAATGCCATTTCAGCTGCTTGTGCATGGTCGAGTTGCCCGTCTAGGATGAGGCTCACGTCACCAACCCGCTCATCTGCCTGGAGACAGGCTTGGCCTGGTCTTCCTTCCTTAATTCCACTATGTCACCTCCATTCTTCACTTTCATGGGTAAACCCAAAGCCCATTTCCCAAACCATCAAAATAGCCAGCACCAACATCTCATGCCATGCTGGGGATCGCAACTCTGCTCTTCAATGTTCTGATTTCGATTTTGTATTTGTAATATATTGACAGATGTTACTGGGGTTAAAGGCATGAAGGGTGTAATGGAACCATCTAATGTCAAAAGTGTATAGAATGTGCTGTGGTCACCAGATGTGGCGTCCAGGCCAGGCAGCATTTGCTGGACCCAGAGACACTTCTGGATTCTTGACAGTTTTGGTTTAGACACAAGCCCTGTGACTGGTGTTCAGTCTACTAGGGCAATAGTTTTCAACTGTTCCCAATGCTCATTCCGACAATTCTCCCATGTCATCCCCATCGACAGCCACGGAGTTCACTGATGTTCTCATGGTGGTTACCAACAAGCCATTGGGAGCTGCACACCCTGCAGTCCCTCTTAGCAGCAGATCCTAGTGCTTGGGGGAGAGGAAATACAGAGCATGACTCAAGCAGAGTTCTGATCTCTTCGGAGTCAGCCTAAGACAACTGGGATGGGGTTAGGCTGGGCCATCCCAGGCTTCCAGCCAGGGGATGAAGAATGAACTCAGGTCCCTGGACCAGAAACCATCAGAGGTGATGGACCACGGTCTCTGGCAGGAGCAGAGCGGGATTGTGATGTCAGCTTCCTATCCCTGCATACTCTCATCCTGCCCCTGCTGCAGTAACCGGCCTCATGTTCCTGCAGGTCCCTCCGTACCCAGAAGTGTTCCGGGACAGCCTCCATACCTACAAGTTAAATGAACAAGACACAGATGTAAGAGCAGCGCCCCCTGCTCCCTCCCTCCACTCCAGCCTCCCACTGCTGTCCTCTGCGGGGGCTGTCTCTCCATCCATCTCTCTCCTTCTGGTGGCTCTTCATACCTTTGATTCATGTCTTCTCTCACCACAACAAGATTCTGCCTACCTCCTCCTCATCCCCCTTCTTTTCTGATCTACCACCTACTCACCCTTCCCTCCCATGCTGGCTGTATCCGTTTTTCCACTGAGCGCTCGGCCCTTTTGCCTACAGCAGTGAGATCTGCTTGTAACACGAATGCTGACTTTGTTGGGAGATAGATCAGTCTATTCTGTGCCCAGCATGACATTAGTCCCTACAGGTAACTAGAAAGGAGAATGTGGCTGTGCCCCTGCCCTCAGGGAGCTTCAGGGCAGTGGGAGACGCCAGGTAGCAGCAAGAAGTGACAACACAGTATTCATGTCGTGAAGGGGAGCCATAATAGGTTCTGCCAGGTGCAGGGAAGTGAGGCCGTGTGGGCTGAAGGTCAGGGACAAAACAAGTAGCACGTGAGTTGGACCTTGAAGTTAAAAGGCCCAGAGGGTAAAATCTGGCTCAGTAGAAAGGAGCAAAAGCAGGTATTTGAGGAATGGCATGAATAAAGGTGTGGACTAGGAAAGCACAAGCCCTCTTTCTGGCCCCACCTGTCTGCTCCCCATCACCACTGGCCCTGCTTGGGAGTGGATCTGCCCAGTGAGACTGGGAGAGGTTCCTTCCTGAAAGGACTAGACCTCAGAGGGAGGGTCAGCCATCCTGAGACTTTGGAGGCAAGAGGGAAGAACAGGATCTTGAGAGAGAAGGGAGAAGGTTCTGTGGGATTGAGGGACAGTTTCTATTGCTCACTGCTTTTCTAAGACTGCTTGTTCTGACACCCGGCCCGCCACTTCAGTCCAGCCTAGGAGGTGAGGTCACATCATCTCCTCCGTCCTTCGTGAATGGCAACCCTTGGAAGGATGGGGGTGCCAGAGCTTAACACTTGGCTCTCAGCCCTCTTAACCCAACTGACTTCCTCAGAGAGTAAGCATACCTCCCCTCCCAAGATGAAGACCCATCTTCTTGTTCTCAGGAGCCACCAAGGGCAAGGTGAAGGCCTTTCTCGGCAGGAGAAAGGAGAGGGTATCCAGAGGCCAGGCCCTATAACTCCCAGGTCCCCACCAAACTGTGTCCTTCATCCCCTTCTTTCTCCCTCTCCTTCCCCACTCTCTGGGACCCTAGAAGCTGCTGGGAAAATTGTGTGAGCAGAACAAGGTGGTGAGGGAGCAGGACCGGCTGGTGCAGCAGCTCCGAGCTGAGAAGGTGAGAAGCTGGGGGTGGCTTTAAGCTGGGGCAGATGGGTGAGGCTGGCTTGGAGAAGGTTGTGGGCTGCTGTCTCCATCCTGACTAAGATGACAAAGCAAGGACAGCCTCCACTCAACTCCCTGTTGAACCTCTAAGGTCTCAGGCCTCTGCTGTTCAATCCTAGAGAGGAGCTGTCAGGGCTGCTCATGTCATTCCCCTGCCTTTCTTCAGGAGAGCCTGGAAAGTGCCTTGATGGGGACCCACCAGGAGCTGGAGATGTTTGGAAGCCAGCCCGCCTACCCAGAAAAGCTGCGGCACAAAAAGGATTCTCTGCAGAACCAGCTCATCAACATCCGTGTGGAGCTATCTCAGGCGACCACGGTAACCCAGGGAGCAGGATTTATGCACCCCACCTGATCAGCACTAGGCAGGAGGGCAACCACCTCCCAGCTTGTGCTGTCCTAGTCCAGTTTTCCTCAGAGGACAAAAGCTGAGTCCTCCCGTGCAGAGGGACATAAACAAAGACCTCAACATTGCTCTGCAAATAAATAGCAAGTCAACCAGACTGCTCATTCTAGTCTCCACTGAGGAGATGAGCTTATTTCCCACAAGCTATACCTGTACCTGGATTTCTTTGGGACAGCATGAAGTTGTGAGTTACTTATTTCCTTGGCTATGTTAACACCTCTGCTGCCCAATTCTGTCTTCTCCCTCGGAGAAGCAAAGCACTGACAAAAAAGCTGCTGCCAGCCGGCCGTGGTGGCTCACGCCTGTAATCCCAGCACTTTGGGAGGCCAAGGCGGGCGGATCACCTGAGGTCGAGAGTTTGAGACCAGCCTGACTAACATGGAGAAACTCCGTCTCTACTGAAAATACAAAATTAGCTGGTCATGGTGGCACATGCCTGTAGTCCCAGATACTCAAGAGGCTGAGGCAGGAGAATCGCTTGAGCCCAAAAGGCGGAGGTTGCTGTGAGCCAAGATGGCACCACTGCACTCCAGCCTGGGCAACAAGAGTGAAACTCCATCTAAAGAAAAAAAAAAAAAAAAAAAGGCTGCTGCCTTGGTCACTACTTCCCAGCAGGTAAAGGCAGACCTTCCGGCACGGACTGCTTGGAGAATGTCTCCAAGAAGCAGCAGCTAAAGCCCCGTGAAAGTGTGGCTCAGAAAGGAGGGAGCTCGCTAACCTCCGGATAACAAATATCCTCCTTCAGGCTCTTTTCTCTTTGCCCTCCACTTAAAAAAAAAATTTTTTTTTTAAAGGACAGGGTCTCACTCTGTCGCCCAGGCTGGAGTGCAGTGGTGGAAACACAGCTCACTGCAGTCTCCATCTCCAGGGTTCAAGTGATCCTCCTGCCTCAGCCCCCAAATCTCCAGGACTACAGGGGCGTACCACCATGCCCAGCTAACTTTTGTAATTTGTAGAGATGGGGTCTTGTCATTTTCCCCAGGCTATGCCCTCTAGTTTTTATCCCCTAATCTGGGGAGAATAGGAGGGTATGGAAGTGATATCATCCCTCTCTATTTTCTCTTTATTTCAGTTGGTGGTGGGATGGGCTGTTACATCTCTTGTAAGGCTAGTGTTTGGCTGTCACCAGAATGTCTCAGCCTGGTGCCCCTCTCTTTTGGTCCCTCCATGCCCTCTTCCCCAGATCTTTGGGCCTCTGGTACCCTGGCCCCAGTGCCCGTTTCAGGATAAGGAGGAATCCCTTGGTGATGGCGGCTTTCTCAGTGAACACCTCTTACCCCCACAGGCCCTGACGAACAGCACCATAGAGTATGAGCACCTCGAGTCTGAGGTCTCTGCCCTGCACGATGACCTCTGGGAGCAGCTCAATTTGGACACCCAGGTGAAGAAGGGCCCCTGAGCTGGCAGGGATTGGGATGTGACTAAAGATGAGGAGTTGGCCTCGAGACAAAAGCAAAGGTTCAGGTCACTGATAACAGACTCTAAGTTTCAGGATGAAGATAATGGGACACTTTAGGTTCATCTCACAGGGGAAGGAGCTAAAGCTGAAGCTTGGGAGACTTCAGTTAGACACAAGGTGTTTTATGATTGAAAGGATTTTTTTTTCTCTTGGGAAGGGGTCTTGGCTCTGTTGCTCAGGTTGGAGTGCAGTGGTGCAAGCACAGCTCCCTGCAGCCTTGACTGCCCTGGGTTCAAGCAATCCTCCCACCTTAGCCTCCTGAGTAGCTAGGACCATCATGAACCACCATGCCCGGCTAGTTTTTTTTATTTTTTATAGAGACAGGGTCTCCCTATGTTGACCAGGCTGGTCTCTAACTCCTGAGCTCAAGTGGTCCTCCTGCCTCAGCCTCCCAAAGTGCTGGGATTATAGGCATGAGCCACTGTGCCCAGCAGGATTTAAAAACAGACATGTAAATATAAATAACTCAGGCACTAGAAGAGTGGGCGGTAGGAATTTCTAGATAGGAAAGAGGCTTTTCTTCCTGGGATGGGTTAGAAACAGTCTGCCCGGAGGCAGGAGGATTGACCTGATGGTCTTGGGGAGTTCTTGTTCTTTTCTTCCCTCTACCTTTTCTTCACCCAGGCCCTGCCTCTTCTCTAGCTAGTTTGCGAGCCCTGTCTCTCTGATGCAGTTAACAACTGGTTTCCCCTATTTTCTTCTGTTTCACTCCTGGTAATGCCACTCACCACCCTTACCTTGCAGCTGGTTAGGTAGGATGAAGACCCACCTGGTCCAGAGGACCCAAATACCACAATGTCCCATGGCCAAGCCTCACTTGAAGCACAGACATTTTAGGAGGGGGGATAGGGTTGTGGTCAAGGGCACTAACCTTCGAGTCCAAATAGACCCATATTTAGATGATGGCCATGCTGCTTACTAAATAGATGGCCTTGGGTGTGAGTCTCTTCATCTCTGAAGAGGGGACAGCTGCTGCCCTTATCTCCTAGAGTCGTGCAGCCGAAAAGAGTTAGCACTGTATATGCAAAGTGCTTGGCATAGTGCCTGGTGCTGAGGGATGCTAAATAAATGGGAGGTCTTACCTTTTAGAGTGTCAACTGTAATTGAATTCATGACTCCTCAGGCATACGCTGGGAGTGGGTGTTAGAAAAGGGCTGTTTGGATGTGAAGAAAAGCAGTAAAATGGAAGCTCTTGCCCCACGAAAACCAGGATACCATAAAGTGTTCACTTAGATGGGCATTCACTCACAAACCAGCCACGATTCCCCCGGGGGAACTCAGAAGGGTGCGTCCTCAGTCTTGGTTCAGAGACTCAGGCAATTCTGGGGTGCCATCTCCCAGAGGCTGAAGACAGAGGCAGCCCATGGGAAAGATGACTGCTGGAGGGGCGTGTGTGTGTGTGTGTGTGTGTGTGTGTGTGTACAGGGTGCCTGCCTCCTGCTGGCCCAAAGGGATGTGGGTTCCGAGGGGTCTGGGCTGAGGGAAACTCCTTGTGGCCATTTCCTTTGATTCACTGTGTGGCTGCTTCAGAATGAGGTGCTGAACCGGCAAATCCAAAAGGAGATCTGGAGGATCCAGGACGTGATGGAGGGGCTGAGGAAGAACAACCCCTCCCGGGGCACGGACACTGCCAAGCACAGAGGTGGGTGCCTCCTGTGCCAGCCTCCTAGGCTGCCTGCCTCACCAGGAGTGCTCCAGTATTTCTGGCCTCCATCCCACTCCTGCCAGCTCACACTGTGTTCAGGGCCAGGCAGGGCCTTCTTGGGACGTCAGAATCTTCCCCTGGGTTCTAGGGCGGTAGGTAGGGCTCCTTTACCCCTGACAGAATAGACTAAGTAGACAACTCAGAGACACTGTTGACCCTGACACTCTAAAGTCCTCCCCCAAAAAAAGGTCAAAAGCACCTAAGCCTCCCCAACCCCCAAGCACATGGGCCCACTCGTGACCTGTGACCCCTACATTAGTTTTCCTTGAGCCCTGGGACCTCAGACTGGCTTTCCTTGACACCTCAGGGACAACAGTATCATTTTCATCTATCATCTTCCCCACCCAGCACACCTCTCAACAGTCAGCCTGTGGTCCCAGAACCTGTAATGAGTCCCTTTGGCAGGCCCAGGTGGCCCTGAGACACTAAGTCTGCCCTCCCACATCCCTGGATCTGGCTTCTCCCTGCCACCTCCACTCACAGTGCCCATCTATCTACCCACCAGGCTGCACCCCTCCTCCATTGCTCACCCGTCCCCTTCTGTTTCCCCCAAGGAGGACTTGGCCCCTCAGCTACCTACAGCTCCAACAGCCCGGCCAGCCCCCTCAGCTCTGCCAGCCTCACCAGCCCCCTGAGCCCCTTTTCACTGGTGTCGGGCTCTCAGGGGTCCCCCACCAAGCCTGGCTCCAACGAGGTAAGTTGAGAAATGCAGTAGAAGGTAGGTGGGGGGGGAGGACCAGATCCTCATTTGTCTGAAATTATACAACTTCTGTGCCCATCTCTTCCCCACAGGCCTCCAGCCCTAGTGCTGGAGCTCTTTATTTAAGGAGGTCATTCTCACACCCCATTCTGTGAGCTTCTCTCCAGGTTTCCCCTTTACCTGTTCTCATCTCCATCTGTCATCTTTAGCTCCCTTTCAGTGAAGCCTATTCCTGGGCACCAGGATGGATAGGAGACAGCATGAAGTTGGATAGGAGACAGCACGCATTTCACAAGAATTTAAATCCAGGATGATGCCAGGATAGCAACAGGGTGAAAAGTCAGTGTGGGGAGCAGTTTCCTAGTCAGTCAATCAGCAAGTGTTTTCTGGGGCTCAACCGTGGGCATTGGGGTGCCATGAGGCCCTTTTAGAAAGATACACACATGGCCAGGCATGGTGGCTCATGCCTATAATCCCAGCATTTTGGGAGGCCAAGGCAGGTGGATCACGAGGTCAGCAGATAGAGACCATCCTGGCCAACATGGTGAAACCCTATCTCTACCGAAAAAAAAAAAAAAAAATGCAAAAAATACAAAAATTAGCTGAGCGTGGTGGCGCATGCCTGTAGTCCCAGCTACTCAGGAGGCTGAGGCAGGAGAATTGCTTGAACCCAGGAGGCAGAGGTTTCAGTGAGCCAAGATCGCACCGCTGCACTTCAGCCTGGTGACAGAGTGAGACTCCGTCTCAAAAAATAATAATAAAAAAATAAAAGAAAGAGGCTGGGTGTGGTGGCTCATGCCTGTAATCCCAGCACTTTGGGAGGCCAAGGCAGGCAGATCACGAGATCAGGAAATCAAGACCATCCTGGCTAACATGGTGAAACCCTGTCTCTACTAAAAAATATAAAAAATTAGCCGGGCGTGGTGGTGGGCACCTGTAGTCCCGGCTACTTGGGAGGCTGAGGCAGGAGAATGGCATGAACCTGGGAGGTGGAGCTTGCAGTGAGCGGAGATCGCGCCACTGCACTCCAGCCTGGGTGACAGAACAAGACTCCGTCT
>NW_016807278.1:3392828-3437376 GCF_001698545.2 Rhinopithecus bieti
ACAGAACCAGACTCCGTCTCAAAATAATAATAATAATAATAATAATAATAATAATAATAATAAATACAAAGAAAAGAAAAATAAAAGAAAGATACTTACATGTACTCAAAGGCTTCACTCAGGGAGCCCAGCATCCTATGGACCAAGACAAATTCATAGGAACGTGACGGCGTATGTCTCAACATTAAGCCACATGGTTCAGACTATAAACACCCTGATGTTCCAACAGAGAATTGGGCCTAAACCAGGCCACAGAGCAGCAAGACAGGGAGAGGAACAAGGAAAAGGCATTCTAGGCAGGAGAGTGGGTGGAAGCAAAGGGTTGGGAGAGGAGCTGCCTGGCATGGGGGCGAGGCAATGAGAGAGCTTTGGGGAAAACTTGGGGAGCAGTGGGGAGTGGTGGACAGGTAGAGGCTGGGTCGAGGAAGGCCTTGAAGGTCAGGCAGAGAGTTAGCTCCGGAGCTAGCACTCTCTTCAGGTCACGGGTGGGAGTGCAGTGGTCCCAGGGGCCCACCCAGGTCTCCAGCAATGTTGTTGTCTGCCTCCTGCTAATGCTCTTTTCTCCTGCTCTCACAGTGGCTGCTCTTGTTCCTCCTAATGCTCTGGCTTCTGTCTGCCTCAGGAACCTGGCCCGCCTCGGCCTCCCCTCCCCAAAGCCTACGTCCCCCTGGAGTCTCCTCCAGCCGTCCCTCCACTCCCTAGCGAGAGCCGCTTCTGGCCCTACCCCAGCTCCCCTTCCTGGCACCGCAGTGGCGAGACAGCCAGGGGGCAGGTACCCATCACCCTTGGGTCCTGGAGGGTGGGGCAGGGGACAATGGGCAGAGGGCCAGGCCAGGGGGCAAGGCAGGGCCCTGGAGTCATTTTCCCCATTAATTTTCCCAAAGTTCGGTTTCTACGGCGCCCCTGCTCAGCTGGACTCTGGGATAAGGAAAGGATAGTTGAAGCCATCACACAGGCCATCTTTCTGTGCCTTTTTGTTTTCTATAGGTGATGGGGACATGAGTTACTGCTCCAACCCCAGGCTCATGGGAAGCCAGTGTTTGTGGGTGCTGGTATTATGCCCCACTCCCTACCAACATGACCAGCCAATGGGAACTGAGTGACACTCCCAGCAGTGCCATTCCGATCCCTTCGTATGTCCATCCCAGGCCCCACTCTGCCCATGCTATCTCTCTGCCTCCACCTTGTATTGTGTCCTCGCTGGGTTTCATGAGTTCCTGGAGTATAAGGATACAGGCCCTTTTCTCTCCTGTTCTGGCCTGTTGTCTCACCTGCATCCCTAGCCAAGATCTAGGAGCTATGCAGTTAGGTTTGAAAGAGGTTGTGTGATGAGTAGAAAGAGTCCTGTACCTAAAATTGGAAAACTCATATGCTCATCTAGGTTTAGCTATGTATAATTTGCATAACCCTTGAGGGTTTCCCTGGTGAGATGGGCAGAGCAGGTAATGTTACCTATATGTGACAGACGAAGAAAGGGGACCTCTGTTCTCTAGTTGGGCTAGAACTGGAGTTGCTGACCTTTAGCCTGGTCTTCTTTCTGTATTCTTCTCACTGAGGCTTAGATTCTTCAACTGTACCATGGTAGCAGTGGCTCAGATGATGGCTGAGGTCTCTTCTAGTCTCATGATTTTGTGAGCCCACACACTAAGTGCCCTTTTCATTTCCCTAGAATCCTGGTACCAAGACCCGCCTGGTTCTGTTTGCTCATGTCTTGGGTAGGATTCCCTACAGGATCCTCAGAGACCCTCCACTGGCCATTCCTTGACTCTGGCTCACAGCAAGTCTGTGGTTCTTAGTGTCAGCCAAAACAAATGGTCAGGTTGAGGGGCCTCCTAGGGGCTATGAGCTCTCATTCCCCAAGATGGCCCATCATTGAACCTCCTTAAAGTGCATGGATGGGAGGCTCCAGTGCATCCCTGTCCGCCTCCCAGGTGGCACACATAGAATTGCCTTGTTCCCTGTATCTGCAAGGGTTTGAGCTTCAACCATTGCAAAACAAAGAAACATCACTGGGGGCCAAGTTCCTGACAGCCATACTAACATCAGTCATCTTCTCACCCTTTCTCTCCAGCCCAAGGCAAGCTACGAACAAAGCAAGAAAGACCCCCACCAGACATCACCCCTGGACACCCCCAGAGACATCAGCCTTGTGCCCACCAGACAAGAGGTAGAGGCAGAGAAGCAGGCAGCTCTCAACAAAGGTACTTTGTGACCCATCTTCCCCTAGAAGTAAGGCAAGGATGCTCAGGGAGGAGCCCTCGGTGCTCATTCACACCCAAAGCCCGGTGCCACACCCTGAGCTTTTTAATCTCGGTGGAGAGTGGGGCTGAGCCTGTCTCTGAGAAGTTGGCTTCCTGCCTTCCTGCTCTCCATGAGGCCCACTGGCTACTCTGTCTTTCTGCAGTTGGTGTTGTGCCTCCTCGGACAAAATCGCCCACTGATGACGAGGTGACCCCATCAGCAGTGGTGAGGAGGAATGCCAATGGGTTCACCAATGGACTCTCCTCCCAGGTGGGTACCTCTGAGAGCTCATGCAGGCCTGAGCTGGGCTGCGAGTCCAGGGGCCTGTGTGTGTACCCACCCATCTCCCTCTGCTGTTCAAGAAACTCAGGGCTGGAGAGGAAGGTGGAACATGTGCGAGGTGGGGCAAGAGCCCCACTGGAGGAGGAGCTCTCCTGCAGGGAGATGTGTCAGGGGATGAGGAAGCTATGCTGCATTAGTCAGGGTTCTCTAGAGGGACAGAACTAATAGGATATATTATATATATATATATATATATTATATATTTTATATATATATATATATAAAGGGGAGTTTATTAAATATTAACTTATATGCTCACAAGGTCCCACAATAGGCCATCTGCAAGCTGAGGAGCAAGGAGAGCCAATCCGAGTCCCAAAACTGAAGAACTTGGAGTCCAGTGTTCCAGGGCAGGAAGCATCCAGCACGGGAGAAAGATGTAGGCTGGGAGGCTAGGCCAGTCTCTCCTTTTCATGTTTTTCTGCCTTCTTTATATTCACTGGCAGCGGATTAGATTGTGTCCACCAGATTAAGGGTGGCTCTGCCTTGCCCAGCCCACTGACTCAAATGTTAATCTGTTTTGGCAATACCTTCACAGACACACCCAGGATCAATACTTTATATCCTTCAATCCAGTCAAGTTGACACTCAGTATTAATCATCACAAGTCCACCCCTTGTCAACTTGAACCCATACACATCTCGTGAGATCATACATAATCTTCAAATAAAGACAATAATAAGGTCATAATTACACCTAACATAATACGACTATCCTTCATACAACCGGAAACACACCAATCCCCAACCCAAATACTATGATATAAAGTTAACAATACTTAAATGCTGATGTGAGGTCACTAAATCCTATGTCATATGATAAAGGAAAAAGAAATAAAATATTTTCCTTAGCACAAGTGTATACGTGCACAAACATATTTTTAGCAAAAAAGGGAGGAAATACTCATGACCATTACAGTCCCTGCTTCTGCAGCTGGTCACGTGGTCGTAGCTGGTATTGATGACCACTTTCTTCTGCTATCCATTCTGTATTCCCTCTGCCTTCAGCAAGCACCTCAGCAGGTCGTGGTGTTTTTCCTGGTGGAGTGACCAAACCTTCATTCCTGAGGGGTCTGGGCCATTTGTAGTCCTGCCTGGATTAAGCTGTTGTAGTTTCCCATTGACCTTAATCACAGGATCTCTTAATACTAAGAGATGCCCTAATGGATCTCCTGTATTCCATGCATATTCTTCCTTACTTCCATTGTGAAGTAGTAGACTGATTTCATCTTGATAGTCCGGGTCAGTCACCCCAGCCAACACTATAACTCCCTTCTTAGCCTGTTGATTTAAAGGTAGGAGGAGCCCAGAGTGTCCAGGTGGCAATCTTAACTTCCAGTTTAATGGAATTGTTGTGTCTCCTGGTAGCATATCGAGGGCTCAGTGTTGGTTTCTGCTGCTGGCAAATTGGGCACTCAGCAGTGGCCATAGCCAGGGCAGCATTGGTGAGTGGAAGTCCATGTTGCTGAGTCCATGCGTAACCCCCATCCCTGCCACCATGGCCACTTTGTTCATGGACCCATTGGGTGGCTGGGAAAAGAGGCTGAGTGGTGTCCACAGAATGAGTCATCCTGTTCATCCTGGATGGATCCTGGATAATAATCCTATCCAGGATTATTAAAATCCTCCTCTGCTGAGGTCACCCATTGGTGAGCACTCACATAGTATACAAATATCTTCATGGTTTTTGACCCCTCACAGAGGTCCATCCACATACCTCTTCCCCAGTTTCTTTGTCACCAATTTTCCAATCGTACTTCAAAGTCCCTGACCATCCAGCCAAACCATTGGCTACAGCCTGTGAATCAGTATATAATCACACATCTGGCCATTTCTCCTTCCCTGCAAAGTGAACAGCCAGGTGCACTGCTTGAAGTTCTGCCCACTGGGAAGATTTCCCTTCACTGCCCTCCTTCAGGGATGTCCTAGAAAGGGGCTGTAGTGCTGCAGCTGTCCACTTTCAGGTGGTGCCTGCATATCGTGCAGAACCATCTGTGAACCAGGCCCTAGTCTTCTCTTCCTCTGTCAACTGATCATAGGGAACTCCCCATGAGTCCATCAGTGCAGGGTAGGGGAGAGAAGGCACGGTGGCAGGAGTGGAGGTCATAGGCATTTGAGCCACTTCCTCATGTAACTTACTTGTGCCTTCAGGACCTGCTCGAGCCCGATCACGTATATACCACTTCCATTTGATGATGGAATGCTGCTGTATGTGCACCATCCACTTTATGGCTAGATGGACCAGAAAGCACCCAGTTCATGATAGGCAGTTCAGGTCGCATGGTGACTTGGTGACCCATAGTCAAACATTCAGTTTCCACCAAAGCCCAGTAACAGACCAAGAGCTGTCTCTCAAAAGGAGAGTAGTTATCTGCCGAACATGGCAGGACCTTGCTCCAAAATCCTAGAGGCCTCTGCTGTGATTCATCTATGGCAACCTGCCAAAGGCTCCAAAAACATCCCTATCTGCCACTGACACCCAAGCACCGTTGGATCTGTTGGGTCATATGGCCCAAGTGGCAGAGCAGCTTGCTCAGCAGCCTGGACCTGTTGCAGAGCCTTCTCCTGTTCTGGACCCCACTCAAAACTGGCAGCCTTTCAGGTCACTCGATAAATGGGCCAGAGCAACACACCAAATGAGGAATATGTTGCTTCCAAAATCCAAATAGGCTTGCTAGACTTGTGCCTCTTTCTTGGTTGTAGGAGGGGCCAAGTGCAGCAACGTATCCTTCACCTTAGAAGGAATATCTCGACAGGCCCCACACCACTGTACCCCTAGAAATTTTACTGAGGTAGAAGGTCCCTGAATTTTAGTCAGATTTATTTCCCATCCTCTGACATGCAAATGTCTTGTCAATAAGTCCAGTGTGTTTGCTACTTTTTGCTCACTGGATCCAGTCAGCATAAGGTCATCAATGTAATGATGTGATATCTTGCAGAAGTGAAAAGCTATCAAGGTCTTCCTGAATAAGATTATGACACAAAGCTGGAGACTTGATACACCCCTGAGGGAGGACAGTAAAGGTATATTGCTGGCCTTGCCAACTGAAGGCAAATTGCTTCTAGTGGGCCTTATGGACAGGAATGGAAAAAGGGCATTTGCCTTGTCAATGGCTGCATACCAGATACCAGTAGATGTGTGAATTTGCTCAAGCAATGAAACCACATCTGGTACAGGCAGCTGCAGTTAGAGTAACCACTTGGTTAAGCTTACGATAATCCACTGTCATCCTCCAAGATCCATCTGTCTTCTGCACAGGCCAGATGGGAGAGTTGAATGGGGATGTGGTGGGAATCATCACCCCTGCATCTTTCAAGTCCTTGATGGTGGCACTATCTCCTCAATCCCTCCAGGGATGTGATACTGTTTTTGATTTACTATTTTTCTAGGTAGAGGCAGCTCTAATGGCTTCCATTTGGCCTTTCCCACCATAATAGCCCTCACCCTACCAGTCAGGGAGCCCATGTGGGGGTTCTTCCAGCTGCTAAGTATATCTATGCCAATTATGCATTCTGGCACTGGGGAAATGACCACAGGATGAGTCTGGGAACCCTCTGGACCCACTGTAAGTCAGACCTGAGCTAAAACTCCATTAATTACCTGACCTCTATAAGCCCCTACTTTAACTGGAGGACCACAGTAACATTTTGGGTCCCCTGGAATCAACATCAGCTCAGAGCCAGTGTCCAGTAGTCCTCGAAATGTCTAATCACTTCCCTTTCCCCAAGGCACAGTCACCCTGGTAAAAAGCCAGAGTTTTCCTTGGAAAAGGATGGAAGAAAGATTCACTGCATAATTTGTTGGTAATGTAGTGGGGTCCTTCCTCAAGATGACCCAGCCTCCCCTTCATTCAAGGGATTCTGCATCTGTAAACTGGCTTAAGTCTGGAAATTGACTGAGAGGCTATGATTCTCTGTTTTTATAATTCAAATTAGTCTTTTGTCCATTTGACTTGGAAGTTTTCTGCTTGATAAATTAAGTAGGAATGCAGTAGGCTTCCTACCAATTTCACTTCTAGGAATACCAGGATTAATTAGCCAATGACAGAGGTCTACACGAGTCAGACTATTCTGATTGCTGTTTTGCCTCTGCTGTCCATTACAGTAGCTACACCCACCTTGCCTTTGATGGTTGAGTGCCACCACTTGGACCCTGCCACCTCGGGATCCAATTATTCCCATTGTATTTAAATTTTGTAGTTGAGTGACTGCAGTTCCCACCATTAGATCTGACATGCAGAAAACAGCAATTATAGGGCTCTTCAAAGATGCAAGTGCTGCCCTCACAAATCTGTTTCATAATGCATTGGTCAAGGGTGTATCTTCTGGACTCTCCTAGCTGGAATGAGTAGGTCTAAAGTGACTAATCCACTCCACCATCCCAGTCTCCCTGAGCCTTTGGATCCCTTCCTCTACATTAAACCAAGGGAGAGCAGGCATTTCCAGCTTGCTCACAGTGGGCCATCTTTTAATCCATATTTCAGCTAACCAAGCAAATAAACTATTAGAACCTTTTTTTAACTCCCTGAGCTGCAACATTAAATGCAGAGTCCCCACTTAGTGGGTCCAAATCAATAAATTCAGCCTGATCCAACACTACGTTCCTTCCACCATTATCCCACACTCTTAATATCCATTCCCATGCCTGTTCCCCAGATTTCTGCTGATATAATTAGAGAACGCAAACAGTTCTTTTAGAGTGTAGCATACCTCCTCATGGGTCACACTCTCAACCTCACCTCTAGGGGCCCACTGGGATTTTAGTCTAGCTGTAGGTCTAGAAGCAAACAGAGGTGTTGGGGGTGCCTCCCAAGGAGAATCAACATTATCTTGCCTGGCAACTGCTTCAGGGGAGGCCATGACTGTTGTCTCTGGTAGCACAGGGTTTATCTCCTCAGACAAAGGTGGAAAAGTTGTTGGCAGCATGGGTCGGGGAGGGGATGTTGCCACTATTGGGAATGGAGAAGCTGTTCCTTCTGGCAAAAAAGGTTCATAAGAGTTTACAAACTCAGTGTCCCTAGCTTCATCAGGGTCTTCCTACATGTCCCCATTCCAAGTTTCAGAGTCCCATTCTTTTCCAATCAATGCCCTCACTTTAATAGTAGACACCTGGCAAGGCTGTGCATGCATCTTTTATTGCAGGTCAGCCACTCACACGATAAGAGCTTATGTCTGTTTTTACACAATTTCAGCTCTTTCTCTATAGGAGATAAGACTCTAACTCAGGACAGTCTTAGCATATTTGAGGCTCAGTATCTGCTTCTGAAGCTGGGAGATACAATCCCTGAGTTCATCATTTTCTTTCATCACTGTCTACTGAACTTAGGAGCAACCAACCAGCTTCACTATGTTCCTTGGTTCTCTACATATGGTCAAAGGTATTATGTGGAGTCAGTAAATTCCTTGCCTCTCAACGAACCATGAATCAAGAGTGTCAAATGCATTTATTTTGCATAACTCTCTGAACAGTTCATGCCAAGGACTATCAGTGTTCTCCATACTATTAGAAGTAGAGTCCTAGCATTTTTGGGTCCAATCATACTAAGCAGCCAACTCCAGAAGCCCCAAAACCAATGAAAGAACTCCATCCTTAATACCAAAATCTGTATTAGTTAGGGTACTCTAGAGGGACAGAACTAATAGGATATATACATATATATATTTATTTATATGTATAAAGGGGAGTTTATTAAGTATTAACTTACATGATCCCAAGGTCCCACAATAGGCTGCCTGCAAGCTGAGGAGCAAGGAGAGCCAGTCCGAGTCCCAAAACTGAAGAACTTCAGTTCGATGTTGGAGAGCAGGAAGCATCCAGCATGGGAGAAAGATGTAGGCTGGGAGGCTAGGCCAATCTCTCCTTTTCACGTTTTTCCGCCTGCTTTATATTCACTGGCAGCTGATTAGATTGTGCCCACCAGATTAAGGGTGGATCTGCCTTCCCCAGTCTGCTGACTGAAATGCAAATCTCTTTGGGCAACACCCCCACAGACACACCCAGAATCAATACTTTGTATCCTTCAATCCAGTCAAGTTGATGCTCAGTGTTAACCATCACATATGAATAAAAAATATAAAAGAGTATTTTACAAAATTATTGTACTATGCTATTGATGAAATACAAAGCAGGGAAAGCAACAAAAGTCAGTGTTCAGAGTCAAGTGTGCTGACTCAAGGCAGTGTGAATTTCCTAGGGCTGCCAGGAGTTAACAAATTACCACAAACCAGGAGCTTTAAAACAATGGAAACATTCTGTCACAGTCGTGGAGGCTAGAAGTCCAAAATCAAGGTGACAGCAGGGTTGGTTCCTTTGGAGACACTGAGACACAATCTGTTTCATGCCTTTCTCCTGGCTTATGGTGGTTCCTGGTAACTCTTGGCATTCCTTGGGTTGTAGATGCATCAACCAAATCTCTGCCTCCATCTTCATATCACCTCCTTTTCTGTGTGTCTTCTTTCCTGTCCCATATAAGGATACCCATCATTGAATTTAGGGCCCACCCTCATCCAGGATTATCTCATCTTGAGATTCTTAATTACATCTGCAGAGACCTATTTCCAGATAAGATCACAGTCACAGGTATTTGGGGCTAGGACTTGGACATCTCCTTTGGGGGGTACTATTCAACAACTTCAGTCCACTCTATGATACCCAAATTTCATGCTCATTTCACTTGCAAAATACATTCACCTAACCAACATTCCCAAAAGCCTCAGTCCATGACTGCATCCTAAGTTTAAAATGTCATTGAAATATCATCAGCTTAGAAGTCCCAAATCTCATCATCTAAATCATCTCCATCTGGTATGCATGAAACTCTAGGTACAATCCATTTTGGGGCAAAATCTCTCCATTTGTAAAACTAGAAAACAAATTAATTGGCCAGGTGCAGTGGATCATGCCTGTAGTCCCAGCACTTTGGGGAGGTCAAGGCAGGAGGATCACTTGAGCCCAGGAGTTTGAGACCAGTCTGGACAACACAGTGAGACCCTGCCTCTACAAAAAACATGAAAAATTAGCCGGATGGGTTGGGTGCAGTGGCTCACACCTGTAATCCCAACACTTTGGGAGGGCGAGGCAGGTGGATCATCTGAGGTCAAGAGTTAGTGACCAGCCTGGCCAACATGGTGAAACCACGTCTCTACTAAAAATACAAAAATTAGCTGGGCATGATGGCACATGTCTGTAATCTCAGCTACTCAGGAGCCTGAGGCAAGAGAATCACTTGAACCTGGGAGGCGGAGGTTGCAGTGAGCTGAGATCACGCCACTGTGTTTCAGCCTGGGTGACAGAGCGAGATTCCATCTCAAAAAAAAAAATTAGCCAGGTGTGGTGGTGCATGCCTATAGTCCTAGCCTGCTCCAGGAGGCTTAGGCTGGAAGATTGTCTGAGCCCTGGAGGTTGAGGCTGCAGTGAGTTGTGGTCATGCCACTGCACTTTAGCCTGGACAACAGAACAAGACAAAACAAAACAAAACAAAACAAAAAACAAGGGAAGGAAGGAAGGAAGGAAGGAAGGAAGGAAGGAAGGAAGGAAGAGAAAGAAAAAGAAAAGAAAGGAAGGAAGGAAGAAGGAAGGAAGGAAGGAAGAAGGAAGGAAGGAAGTGAAGGAAGGGAAGGAAGGAAGGAAATCTGCTTTTCAAAATACAGTGCTGGAGGAGAGGCATAAGTCCTGGCCAGGTGTGGTGGCTTACGCCTATAATCCCAGCACTTTGGGAGGCTGAGGCAGAAGGATTACTTGAGCCCAGAAGTTTGAGACCAGCCTGGGCAACACAGTGAGACCCTGTCTCTATTTTAAAAATAAAATTTAAAAAATAAAATTTTTAAAAAGTAAGTCATTGCTGTCCCAACAAGGAAAAATTGGAAGGAACAAAGGGGTCACCATTCCAAGCAAGTTTCAAATCCAGCAGGGAAAATTCTATTAGTTTTCAAGGCCTGAGAATAATCCTCTGTGACTCACTTTCCTGCCCTCTGGGTCCACAGAGGCTCCATCAGCCCCTGCCTCTAGGCCTGCTTCTTTGAACCCTGCCTCTTTGGACCCTGCCTCTGCATCCACGGCTTTGTTCTGAGTCATTCTTGCTTTTCCTTGAAGGTTAGCATGGGTGTGTAGCTAATGTCTGGACGGAGGGAGGGAGGGAACAAAAAGAACAAAGGGACTAAAATGGCGCATTTCCGGGTTCTTCATTGTTAACTTTCCCGCGCCCAGGAAAGACAGTCGTCCACTGCGCAGGCGCAACCCGACCTCCCACGGAGAAAAACCGGAACCCACCTAGCCGCGCCTACCGCCCCACCCCTGACCCGCCTATGTCCCGCCCACTGCCCTCCCTCTCCCGGGCCCAGGACATAAAAGCCGCTCCCGGCAGGCGCGTGGTGCGAACTTCCTTGGCCCCTGCTCGTGTGCGGACCTGGGAACCTGGGAACCTCACCTGAGAACGCTGGAGCGACTTCGTCGGCCTCCACCGCCGGAGACCGGTGAACCTCGCCCCTCCTTCACATTGGCTTGTAAATAAAGTTTTCTTTTACTTTGCCTACTTGCCTATTCTCTGGCATTTACTCTGGTGGTCGTCTGGAGCAAATCAGCTAACTACCTCTATTAGCCTATTTCCTGCCTGTGGAATCCCAGAAGTCTCACAGCTATTTTCATTTCATCTTATCTCTGTCCTTTTCTGTACAAGCTAGCAGTGTTTCTGCATATATAACAGTCTCAAAAACTTTGTAGGCCCCCTTTGTATTTCAAGGTTATCCATTCTAGATAACTCCATCTCTATTTCTGGCTTCTTCTGGGATGGTCGACTGGGTTCATGAGACATACCTAATCTCTTTAGCAAAATGTTGTCCAGCCACATCCTTGACCCTCTCTCTAGGGCACACTGTTCCTACAATGAGTTTCCTAACTTCAGCATCCTTTGTGAACTAGGTAGGCTGAGAACCTCCCAAAAAAAGTGCTGGTTTCTCTTGGCTTTTGGCTTAACAGTTATTTTATCAATTTATCTTCTCTATAATTTTCCTATAAGTACAAAGAGAAACCAAGCCACACCTTCAACACTTTGTTTGGAAATCTCCTCAGCTAAATATCTAAGTTCATTACAGCCTTCAAGTTCTGTTTCCACTCAGCAGTAGAAAACAATACATTCACATTTCTGCCACTTTATAATAAAGATGGCTTTTCTTCCATTTCTAATAATACGTTTCTTATTTCCTTCTGAGACCTTACCAGAAGCATCTTTAACATTCATATTTCTACCAGCATTCCATTCATGATATATATACGATGGGCCCTCCATATCTCTGGGTTCCACATCTGTGGATTCAGCCACCACAGATCAAAAATATTTAGGGGAGAAAAATAATAAAAAACAATAAAACAGTAAAAATAAAATAATAAAAAGCAATATAGGCCAGGTGTGGTGGCTCATGCCAATAATCCCAGCACTTTGGGACAAGAGGATTGCTTGAAGCTAAGGGTTTGAAAACAGCTTGGGCAACAAAGCAAGACCTCATCTCTACAAATAATAATTTAAAAATTAGTCAGGTGCAGTGGTATGTGTCTGTAGTCCCAGCTACTTGGAAGGCTGATGCAAGAAGATTGCTTGAACCCAGGAGTTCGAGGCTGTGGTGAGCTATGATTGCACCACTGCACTCCAGCCAGGGTGACAGAGCAAGACCCCATCTCAGAAAAAAAAAAAAAAAGAAAGAAAAGTAAAAGCCAACAATATAGGAAAACAACTAGTTACATAGCATTTACATTGTATTAGGTATTATAAGTAATCTAAAGGTGATTTAAAGTATACTGGAGGATATGTGTAGGTTATATGCACATCTATGCCATTTTATAGCAGAGATTTGAGCATTCATGACTTTTGCTATCCATCAGGATCCTCGGACTAGTCCCCTGGGATACCGAGGCATAACTGTATTCTCCAGGGCAATAGAAGCTTTCTTTTCTATGCTGTTCACTTCCTCTGAGCCCTCACCAGAATCATCCTTAAAGTTCTTATTTCTGCCAGTCATCTCTTCAAGGAAATCCACTAGACTTTTTCTATTATATACCTTGAAATTCTCCCAACCTTTACCTGTTAGCCAATTACAAAGTCTCTGCCACATTTTTAGCTATGTGTTATAGCAGCACCCCTTTCCCAGTACCAAAATCTGTGTTAGTTTCCTTGGACTGCTGTGAAAAATCACCACACACAGGGTGACCTAAAACAGTAGAAGCATATGCTCTTATGGATGTGGAGGCCACAAGCGCAAAATCCAGGTGGTGGCAGGTTTAGCTCCTTTTGGAGGCCGTGAGGGAGAACCTGTCCTAGGCTTCTCTCCTAACTTCTGGGTATTGCTGGCAATCCTTGGCATTCCTTTCTGAGTAAATGAACCACTCTGATCTCTGCCTCCCTCTTCATGTCACCTCTACTCTCCATGTCATCTTCTTTTCTGTCTCTTATGAGGACACACCATTGGATTTAGGGCCCACTCTAATTCAGGATGATCTCATATTTCTAAATAAGGTTACACTCTCAGGTACCTGGGGTCAGTTCTTAGACATATCTTTTGGGGACCACTCTTCAGCCCACTACAGGCAGACTTCCTGTAGAAGGTAAATGTTAAGGGTTCAGGATGGAAAATCTGGGTGGGGGATAAGGCACTTGTCAGAGCCCTGTTTTCCCATGGCAGCAGGAACGTCCCAAGAGTGCTGTGTTCCCTGGCGAGGGGAAAGTCAAGATGAGCGTGGAGGAGCAGATTGACCGAATGCGGCGGCACCAGAGTGGCTCCATGAAGGAGAAGCGGAGAAGCCTGCAGCTCCCGGCCAGCCCGGCCCCCGACCCCAGTCCCCGGCCAGCCTACAAAGTGGTAATGCCTTCCCAGCTACCCACAGGCATGAGCCTGGCATCTGCCAACACTTCCTACTCCCAGGGCATGGCCAGCCGGGGCCTGGGGGATTTGAGAGGAAGGAGAGGGGAAAGAACCCACGCTGGGCACCTGGGAGAGCCAGAGAGTCCTCTCTCCCACCGGTGGAAGAGTCCTTCAAGTGTTGACTTTTTCTTGTTTAAAGAAAATAACTCACAAAAAGGAATGCCTTAATTATTTTGTTGAAATGAATTATACAAAATTCACTTAATAGAGAATAGTACAGAATTCACCACACAGAAATAGCTGTCACTTACGCACGTTTCTGGAGCATCTCCTCTGTGCCTAGCATTGGGCTGGCTGCGATGAAGATAATCATAGTAGCTCACCATCACATGGCACAATATAATCCACAAATCCCTTTCATGTTATTTCATTTAATCCTTTAGCAACATTGGGTTAGGAATTATTATCCTATTTTGCAGATGGGGAAACAAAGTGAGGAGAAATGAAAGGATTCCTGGGCTACACAGCTATGTTAAGTACAGAGCTGGATGTAGCCCAAGACATCACTTAACTTTTCTTTCCATTAAATTTTAGAAATATGGAAAAATTATGACTCATAAGTCCTGTCCTCAACAGCTTACATTCTAGTTGATGGATTAGGACTTCGATAGTATGAAATCATTAGAAGTTAGCTGGGTGTGGTTGGCTCCTCATGCAAGTAATCCTAGCACTTTGGGAGACCAAGGTGGGAAGATCATTTGAGGCCAGGAGTCTGAGACCAGCCTGACAACAAAGTAAGATCCTGTCTCTATAAAAACATGTTTAACAAGTAGCTGGGCATGGTGGATGCACCTATAGTCCCAGCTACCTGGGAGGAGGCTGGGATGGGAGGACTCAAGGCCAGGAGTTTGAGATTGCAGCGAGCTATGATTCTGTGGCTGTACTCCAGCTGGAGCGACAGCAAGACCCCGTTTCTTAAAAAATCAAAAGAAGAAATCAATACAAGTCACACTAACTCAACTGCCCAAAATATATAGCAAAGAATGTGAATACAGGGTACAGCAGGATGGGGAACAGCAAGAACTGACAAGAGATGCTGATGAGATGTTGCCTCTGGGGCCTGGCAGGTGGGCAGGCTTTGGGTCCGTAGAAAGGAAAGAGGATAGTTCTGCAGTGGGGTGCGGTGGGAGCAGTGGGGTGGCAGCTAGATCAGGCGAGCTGGGAAGGGAAAGCGAGGACAGGGCATGGCTAGGGCTACCTGGAGGCATGGGTAGCCGTGATGCGATCATGACACTGCTGTCCCCTAGGTGCGCCGCCACCGCAGCATCCACGAGGTGGACATCTCCAACCTGGAGGCAGCCCTGCGGGCAGAGGAGCCTGGTGGGCAGGCCTACGAGACACCCCGGGAGGAAATTGCCCGGCTTCGCAAAATGGAGCTAGAGCCCCAGCATTATGATGTAGACATCAATAAGGAGGTGAGTGGAGCCAGGAAGGGCTGTAGTGGGAGACTCTGAGAAGGGACAGAGGTGGTAACCCCAGCCCCTCCATAGCTCTCCACTCCAGACAAAGTCCTCATCCCCGAACGGTACATTGACCTGGAGCCTGACACTCCTCTGAGCCCTGAGGAGTTGAAGGAGAAGCAGAAGAAGGTGGAGAGGATCAAGACACTCATTGCCAAATCCAGGTAACTGGCCTGGGTGAGCCTCTACTTCCTCTGCCCACCCTGGCACCTAGGACACCTGGGCCACTAGAAGTTGTTGGGGGCACAGAGCCTCCCCAGGGGAGAGCACATCAAGGTGGTGGCTCCAGGCAGCAGACAGGGCCCAGCTACCGGCAGAGGCAAGGATGCTGCTGTCAGGTGCTAGTAAGACCCGCCAGGCTCGTGCACATCACACCATCAAGACAAAACTGAAGGCTCGCCCTCTGGTGACTTCTTTTCCCCTTCAAGGCTGCCCTAAATGCTCACTTGAACCTTTTAATTCATTTGAGAACATTGAGGGTAGGGGTCTCAACCTGTGTTTTGCCAGGGTCCCACTCACTCCTAGGGACAGCCTTGCTGGGAATCAGAGACTGCACATTCATGGGGCCCTGGCCCTCCCTGCCAACCTCAGTCCGCAGGCCCCCCGAAGCCACTTGGACCATCCTGTCCCTCCCTCCATTTCTGTGTGTCTGTGCCTCTTCAGTATGCAGAACGTGGTGCCCATCGGCGAGGGGGACTCTGTGGACGTGCCCCAGGACTCAGAGAGCCAGCTGCAGGAGCAGGAGAAGCGGATTGAAATCTCCTGCGCCCTGGCGACCGAGGCCTCCCGCAGGGGCCGCATGCTGTCTGGTGAGAGGGGCTGGGCCTCGCTCCACCCTGCCAGGGAAACCAGCTGACCAGTTTTAGGGGAGGAAGCGCAGCACTGCTACCAGGGGGGCAGTAGCAAAGAGATATAAGGCTGAGGAGATGCTCCTCAAGGTTGAGACGAGCATCTATTGAGCACCAGGTACTGTGCTAGGCTCAGGGAGGTGCAAAGGGGCCAGAGTTGCTGCATCCAGGAGCTCAGAGCTGGAATGATCCTTGCAGCCACCTTAGGGAGTAATGGCCAGAGGCCATGCAGAGCATGGGGAGCCATTCTGCCCGGGCAGGCCAGGGAAAGGCACAGAGAAAAGATGATAACTGAGTTTGACTGAGAAAGATAAAACTATTTCTCAGTTTCAGGGAGAGGGCCAGGTATTCCAGAGTATCCTTTCATTTCCTGCTTTTGCTGCATGCAAATAGGAAGAATCCTAGAAAAGATGGTGCAGGCAACCAAAGAGTTGAGAGCAATACAATTACCACCTTGGCTACTGATCCAAACTCACTTTTCTGCTAAGAAAAGATGACTATGAGGAACTGACTTCACACTGATACAAAGGCTACCAGGTCCTGACTAGATGCTGATAGGGCTGAGATCAACAGGGTCAGCTTCTGCTCAGTCTGAGATATCATCCCAGAATAGATGAAAATGTAGTTGAGCTTTTAAGAATGAAAGAGATTCTGTATGAATGGGAGGGTTAAAGGGAGAGGAGAGACAGTGGGTAAGTCAAGGAGCCTGGGAGACTGTTCCCTTCATCAAGATAAAGGTGTTTAGGATAGAGAGGTAGAGTGAGAGTGAGAACTTTGAAGGCCAGTTAAGAGGAATGACTCAGAAGGGTGAGCCATGGTTGGAGATGACATTGGCAGAGGGGCGAGAGCAGGTGTGCAGGCCGCAATTCCGGTAGCCCAGGCAAGAGCCATAAGCAGGTTGGAACCGTGGCTCGGAACATAGTGGAAGGGATGGCGTTTCATGTTGGTGATTAAGGACGATTCAAATTCTGGTGCTCTGATGTTCCATTTCCTAATCTGTGAAATTCAAATCAAAATTCCTGCCTCCAGTTCTGGTGGTATGAGGATTGGAAACAATGTGTGCCAAACACCTAGCACAGTGCCTAGCATTCAGTAAGTGCTCAATATATGCTCGCAAGCCGTAGTAGTGGTGACAGTAGCAGTAGCGCTGTGATGCTGGTAGTAGTAGTTGAAATAGCAATAGACGAAGTAGAAATAGAACCATTTGTCATTTTGCTAATTATTTTAAATATGGATATTTTCAGAAACCAGAAGATTTTAGCTGCGGCAAAGAGGATTTAAGTAAGCCTTAATGAAGAATCTTCTGCCAGTTAGGGTGTAATGGACTTTAGAATGGGTGTCCAGGGAGACCCTTGGAGGTATTTCAGGGAGAGGCTGTCTTTAGGCTGGAGTTGAGGGGAAGAGAAGGGATAGCTTCAGAGAGCCCCATCCTGCAGCCAAAAGGCAGCAAAACCAGTTTGGCCGCAAGGAAGCAGGCCTCTGTTGAGCCTCCCTGTAGTTTAGCTCCAAAATGAACTTGAACCTTCCAAAGATCAGATTCCACATGCTCTGGGCAAAAGGCAACTTCCTGTTTCAAGGGGTTAGAGAGACAGGCCGGTTTAAAAACTTTGCTCTGCCCCAGCCCCAGCCCCTGGCTCTCTCTACTACAGTTCCTCAGCCAAAGGTTCCATGAAAACAAAACCCACCCGGCCTATCCGATTTCCATCTTGATACACACGGGCTTACATGTCAGGGTCTGTGTGCTGAAACCAAACGGTCACCTTGCTTTTGCCAAAACCCCAACTATTTAAAAAATGGCTGTGGCAGGGCCAGACCTCAGACTTAGCCCACTGTTCCCACCACCCCTGGCCTGTGGCCCAGCTCCCCAGAGCTACAGCTCTGCCAGACACAGCAAGGCTGGTCCTGGGCATGCACTATGCGGGCATAGGTTCACACCCAGGACACTGTGTGTGTGGCAGTGCTGGGCACAGGTCATGAGCATTATGTGCATCGGGTACAACGAGTAGAGTTCGGTGCCCGTGTGTGGTGTGTGGTGTGGACAGAGTAATCAGTGAGGAATGCTGTTATGCTTACAAATCCACCCGGTGCGTGCCGACTCAGGTATGTAATATGTGCGAAGTTACTGGCGTTTTTGAGGTTGTACGTGGGTGCCGGCTGGATGTCATCGTGCACCGTGCTCTTGGATCTGGTGGTGTTTGTAGATACATGCATTTATTTGTGTGTATTCAAGTGTGCAGTGTGAGAATGGAGGAAAGGTTTGAGTACAAATGTAGCAATGTGTGTATCTGTGTAAAATGTCTAAGGACGTTGTGTGGAGACCCATTATGAGTCCAGGTGGTATATGGTAAGCTGTTGGAGCATAAATGTACATGTATGTGAGTGTACAATACATTGGTGGAGGTGGTGTTTATGAATGCTTGTATTTATGTGTGATTGGCTTTTCTGCGGTATGGGAAATGATAAAGCATATTTGTGTATATGTTGTGTACAGTGTATATATTGCAGTTTTGTGAACTTATGTCTGTGTGCACAGGCTGGGAGAAAGTACAGTGTCATGAATGTGAGTATGTGTGACTGATCATTTCTGCACACATGTGGTACTTTGCACACTTTATAATATCACATATGTGTGATTCACATCTGCAGCACATGCAAATTTTAACTATGTTGATGGATATGTTTCTAATATATATTTAGTATTTTTCTGCCTTCTTAACAAAGTTCTGTTTACATATGACCTTTTCTTGCTCCTGTATTACATTATAAATATCTTTATTTTGCCGACCTCTGTTAAAGGAATGTCCTTAGGGCCACAATGGACATAGATCTGTTTGTAGCTATGCTAAATGTTCCCAAACTTGGCCGGGCGCGGTGGCTCAAGCCTGTAATCCCAGCGCTTTGGGAGGCCGAGATGGGCGGATCACAAGGTCAGGAGATCGAGACCATCCTGGCTAACCCGGTGAAACCCTGTCTCTACTAAAAAATATAAAAAACTAGCCGGGCGAGGTGGCAGGCGCCTGTAGTCCCAGCTACTCGGGAGCCTGAGGCAGGAGAATGGCGTAAACCCGGGAGGCGGAGCTTGCAGTGAGCTGAGATCCGGCCACTGCACTCCAGCCTGGGTGACAGAGCAAGACTCCGTCTCAGAAAAAATAAAAATAAAAAAAAATATGTTCCCAAACTGTCACTCTTTTAAAGCTGTTATGTCTGCTTTTTACAAAACATTTTCTTTCCTCAGTCGTGCTTTCTTACAGATGTCAGTGGGCCTCCCAATTCCTCTGTCTCTTTGAATTTTCCTGTTTCTAATCTCCCCTGGGCTAGAAACCCAGTGAGTCAACACCTATTAGAATTGTGTATCAATAAGAGTAACTGGACTCTAAGGGGCCCTATGAGTAAATTCTGAGAGCCTCACTGCATTTCCTGTAGGCTGTAACCTCTATGTTGGCTTCCTGGAGATATTTTTTGCTGTGTTTTTGGTTTCTTGGCTGTTTTAGAAGTTGAGACTGCTAGATGACTAAGCGTTGGGTCAGTGATGTGGCTATGCACACGAATGTGTGTTTCAAAGTGTTTGTGAGTGCACGTGAAGTTGTAAGTGTTGGGTCACATGGAAGGGTGCAGGCTTGGAAGTACACAAATACGCTTATTGTGAGCTGTGTGCAATGAGTGTAATGACATGGTGTTGCCAGATCCCATGCACAAACTTTGTATTGTGTATAGGCAGACAACTTCACATCCATGCGAGAGCTACATGTGTTCTATGCACATGTAGGTGTATTAGATATGTAACGAGAGTAGCCACCTTGGCTCTTTCTCTTGCACAGGCGGCAGGGAAGGTGATGAGGTTCAGGGTAGGGTGGGGACAAGGGACTGGGAAGTTCAATGTTGGGACCCTTCTCTCGGTGGAAATGCAGTGTGACCCTGGCTGAGGTCTGGTTCCTTTCTGAGCCTGAGCGAGGATGTTGTCTCTGCCATCCTCCTGCCTCGCAGCTACAGTGAGGATGCATGAGGGTCTGGAGGCTGCATAGAGCTTGTCCCCAGTAATAAGTCTTCCCTTCTCATTGTCCTTCCACTTTACTATTCTTAACATGGAATAATAATGATAATAGAGTAAAATCTCAGTAATTCAAATGTCATTTCAGGCTTGTCTCGATTTGCTTAGGGGTGGACTGAAGTTTGACTTTACTGGACTGATGAAAGGAGGTCTCAAGTGTTAGCAGGGAACATGTTTCTGAGCCCTTGACTGTGCCAAGTTAACAGAACTCGCTTTAAGTTGATCAGAAATCTCTGTTTTGATGGCACTGATTAACATGGTGGTCACTTCACTTCTGTTCATTAAATGGGGCCAGATGGTTTGGATTGGTGTGATTTTACTGCACTATTAATCATTATCGTTAGTGACACTGCGGTATATAAAGTACCACTCCCTGGTTCCGTCTGCACAGTCGCAGAGAGGTGTGGGAATCTCCCCATTGTGTGGATGGGAGGGGAGCCCTTGGCCCAGAGAGGGCCTGGCCTTACCCACAGTCACACTGGTTCTCAGCAGAGCCTAGATTCGGCGAGGTCTCCTCTGGGGCCTCACACTCTCCTCCACGATGCCCTGGGAACGAGGACAGCTTGGCCTAGCTTGAGCAAGCTCCAAGCTCAGTGCTGTCTCTCTGCTTGCCTCCCTGCCTCGCTCCCCGCCTGGGGAGGGCCTCGCTTGCTCTGGATGCCCACCCTCCTTCCCCACCCACCCCCATTCACCTCCCTGTTCATTTCTGTTTCCAGTGCAATGTGCCACCCCAAGCCCTCCCACCTCCCCTGCTTCCCCGACTCCTCCAGCCAACCCCCTGTCGTCTGAATCCCCACGGGGCGCCGACAGCAGCCATACCATGCGGGTCTGAGCTCTGACGTAAGCACTTTTCTACTGTATTTCATCCACCTGGGGAGTGGGGCCCCTTCCTTCACCCCCATTGAGCCATCTGTGTCCTCTCATTTTGGCATTTTGCTTCTCCCCTACCCCAGTGCCCTGTACCGCTCCTCCCCACTATCCATCCATCCATCCATCCATCCATCCATCCATCCATCCATCCAGCTTCCCCACGCAGTGCTGGGCTGGAACCGGCTGGCAGGGCCGCTTCTTGGATGTTGTGATGCCAATGGCCTTTGCTTCTCCAGAAGCAGGCAGGGAATGGTGCCGAGACCTTACCTGTCTTCTTTCAGGGAAGGCTCTCCCCTGACACCCCACCCCTGTGCCTCCTGTCTGCTGACAAGCTTTCCATCTGTTGAGATACACAGATGCAGAACCTTCAGAAGCCCTCAGAAGCTGTTTCTCAACTCCCAGATCTTACTGTAATTTAAAATAACATTGACAACTACAGCCAAAGGCTGTGAACCCTTCCCTTGTCCCTAGCCCACAGCCGCTCACTCTCAGTCAAGTAGAAAAGAACACTGACTTCCTTTCCTTTGTCAGGGTTGAAGGACCGGAGTGGATTTCTGCCAGGCTTTTGCAGGATGAGGCTTCTTTCTCCTGGGAAGGTTGGCTGGAGTCCTTGCTCCTCTGTGCAACCCTCTTCTCACCCCATTTCTCTTTTCTCCAGTGCAAGCCCTGGCTGAGGCCAATGCTGTGAAACTCCACAGAGTCACATTCTGAAGCCGTCCTCTGCCCACCTGAGGTCCTGGCTCCCCACCCTGGCCCCCTGCCCCTGCACTCCCATGGGAATGCTGCAGGGAGCCAGGCTGGGGCCACGGGCTGCTGCCGAGAGGAGCGTGGATACCTCAGTGTCCACACACCCACTATGCCTAACCCTGGAGCTCTCACTACTCACATCGTGGTCCTGGGCCAGGACCTGAGATGGCACTGGGGAGCACCATCCTCGTTAATGCCCAAGTCACAGGGAGCCTCGGCCTTGCTCTGGCTGGGGTTGTGGTGACTCCAGTGGAACAATCCCTGATGTGGGACATGCTGTGGTGGAGAACACACTTATGGCTATCTTATGTAAGGACTAGAGGTGAAGAGGAGATGGACACTGCCTCTTGGAGCCAGCCTGACACCGAGGACAGCACTTGTCGTCATCCCTATCTTCATCAGCCCCACCCGGCTGCCTCAGCTGGACCCAGGGCTTTGACAAACCCAGTGCTTTGCTTATGGGTGCTCGCTGGGGTCCATTGGAGACTGACCACCCTGCTTGAGCCAAAGACAAGGTGATGAGAGATGGGGAGAGGCTATTGGCTCCCAGAGGGAACAGTGCTGGTTGTGGCTAGAGAACAGCAGGTCTGTGCAGTGTCTGAGGGCAGGTTGGGAAGGGTAGCAGAGAGAGAGAGACAGAAAGAGAGAGAGAGAGAGAGAGATCCTCAGAGTGGGAGGAGGGGGAAGCAGCAGGACATATTGGCAAGTCAAGCAGGAAGGAAGATGGAAAAGGGGTATCGGATTGGTTTCCCCAGGTGGAGCCTTATGTTAGTGCCCAGTGCAGTGCCAGACTGTCTCCTCTGCTCCTCCCACCTCATCCCCAGGAGGACCCACCAGTGGAGCACAGGTAGCCTCAGTGGAGATGCTTGGTGTGGGGATCTGAGTGAAGGGGGTTGAGTAGCGACTACCTGGGAGATGGCTGTTGGTAGTTCTGTGCCTGGTGCCTGCCTCCCGGTCCTGGGGTAAGGGGCAGAGAGAAGGACTTGTCTTATGTAGGGTGTGGTCAGCCTTGGGGCCTTACCTACCCAGTTCTGCGATATTTCTTGCCCTGTTCCCCCTGGAATGTGCAGTGATCCAGCTGAGAATATGCTTTGAGGAGGAGGGATGAGGCCTTAATCTGGGAGGCCTCCCAGGATTTCAGGACCATCCCCCATCCCAGGCATCCCAGACGAGGACTGGCTGAGGCTAGGCGCTCTCACGATCCACCTGCCCAGGGAGGGCAGTGGGGGAGAGACAGAAAAGCAAAGCGCATTCTTCCTCAGCTCCACCCACCTGGAGATGAATGTAGCCAGAGAGGAGGAAGGAGGGAAGCTGAAGACACCGTGGCCCCTAGGCCTTCACTCTGCTAGAGTGGCCACCCAGAGGCTTCAGCCTGACCTCCAGCGGTCCCAAGAACACCTACTAACTCCTCTCCACTCCTTCATGGCTGGGACAGTTACCATGGCTGGTTCATATGCAAGTAAAGATGAAAATTTACTCAACAAATATTTATCGAGCACCTTTTATGTACCAGGCACTGTTCTAGGTGCTTAGGATATTCTCATGTTTCTGAGGGATTACAGCCTGGGA
This sequence comes from Rhinopithecus bieti, assembly GCF_001698545.2. Lineage (NCBI taxonomy): Eukaryota > Metazoa > Chordata > Mammalia > Primates > Cercopithecidae > Rhinopithecus > Rhinopithecus bieti. The sequence goes on from NW_016807278.1 coordinate 3,415,864, forward strand.
GGATTCCACCAATCTTCACTTCTAGCAGGTTTTTAAACGTGACCCTTGGCTATATTTCCCATCTTCACAGTTCAAGCACCCCAAACCTGCCCTTTCTCCCCTGCAGACTGGCAGGTGGGATTGGCTCCCAGGTCATCTTCTCTCCCTCTTTCCCCCGCACCTTTCTCCCTCCACAGGAAACAGATTTTTCAGGGCCTTCCACTCCTGCCGCTTTGTCTGTCTCTTTTTTTTTTTTTTTTTTTTTAAGTAATATTTTTTAGAAATACATGTAAAATACCAAGAAATAATGTCTGCACCTCTGCCACCTCTCTCTCACCTCTTATTTCATAAAGCTGGCTCTTTATGTTGCTTTACATGCCTTAATATATGTTTTATGGAGATTATACATATTATAGATCTATATATGTAATATATTTGTTTGGATGTCTGATCTTTTCCTACAGTTCCTGCCCAGGCCTGTTTTTCTCTCCCTTATTTTCCATATCATTCCTAGCATATCAAGGCCATACCCCTTGCCTTTTTGATCCAAAGAAGAGGAGAGGAAAGACTTATTTTAAGACAGATCTATTTTATGCTTTTGTTTAAAAAAAGCAAATCTATTTTCAAAATGTGCAATGTCTGAATGGAATTGGCAAATGAGGTGAGGAGATGGAGTAACTGCCTTTAGGTCCCAGCCCTGTGCCCTTCCCTCTGCCACAGTGGCTTCCTTCCATCCTATTCCCCAGTCAGGAAAGGGCTGGTCCCCAGAGCTCACCCAGAGAGCATCTTGCCGGGGCAGGGCATTCCCTCGGAAGTCCTGGCTTAAGGATTTTATTACACTGTCCACTCCTGATGACCCTCTGCAGTTGTCAGGCGTGAATCCTCTGGAAGGAACTGTTTGCAGTTTTATGCACAAAGGAGACCCATGCAGGCATGCACCTCAAATGGGCTGCTAGACTACCCCTCTTCATCAGCCTGCTGGAAAGAGCAGACAGTGTAATGGCAGCCTATGCCAAACAGCACTAAGGATGTCGGTCTACGAGATGGTGTGAAGCCCAGAGGAGGCAGCTTGGGATCCTCTGGGCCATCCCTGGCCCTTTAGCACAGACACGTACAAGTTCCTTGGGCTTGTCACACTCCTTTTCACTCGATCCCTCTCTGGTCTGGGTCACATCTGTGACATCCCCCCTCTGCAACCTTTCTCTCTGGGGGCTGTACCAAAGGCATGGTACCTCAGTCTGGCATCCAGACTGCGAAATCAGCCTCTGAGCCGAGGAGGGTCCTACAGACAAGGTGACATCTCAACCTCACCCAAGAAACCCCCAGGACTTTACCCCAGCAGGCTGCCACGGGGGCACCGAACGAAGCCAGCTCAGCCTTCCAAACTGCTCAGCCTTTGTCAACCATCAAATTGGGCAAAGGGTCTCTGGCCTTGCAAGGATTTGGGCAGGATGGAAGTCTTTGTCTAGATCTGAAATCAAGGGCTTGGGAATCTAGAGCCGAGCTCCTGGCCAGCGTTTGAAGCCTGGCCTCCCAGCTGGGGCGTTTACTGACACCCTGCCACCAGCCTAGAACATCCCGCTCTGAATGAACAGAGCGCAGGTGGGGGTCCAGGGCTAAGTGACCCACCTGGGGACGCTCTGATTATTCATCCAGGGCCTTCTCAACGAGCACATTACCTCCATGATCAATAACCAAGAGGCTGCAATCAAATACTGCTACTGTCACTTCGAAGATTTTCTGAGATCGCAAGTGGCACACTTGCTCTCCGACCTTTGGGAGAGGCATGTTTTTGGGCAGGGCTGGCTATGGCAAGAGGGAACCAGTTCCTTTCTCCTTTAGGCACCCTCTACCTGGCAGCTCTTAAAACTAAGAAAAAATATTATATACACACACACATATATATACACACACACACATATATATCTATTTATGCACATATTGGGGCCAATTTGATTTGCTAGTATTAGACAATAAACCATACAAGGAAATGTATGATCTCAGTGTCTTTATTTAGTATAAAAGTGACCTTAGAAGAAGGGTGAAGGTTAGATAGATGGAATCTCTGTCGGGGGCAACCAGCTGTAACATCCCCTTAGCATCTTTCTAGCAAATGACCCCCCTCCCCAGGAGGAGGGGACGGCCTGACTGAAACAGGTGAGAGTTTGCTTCCTCCTTTCAGCAGCATTCTTTTTAGATTTAGGTACCGAAGAATTCCAGTGAGTTCTGCATTTGTATCTTGCAAGTTTGTATAAACTCAATATAGGAAATAAAATGAATGTTTTGTACATGTGGTGTGTGTCTCCTACTCTGTGTCTGCCCTCGTGGTGCTTGTGGGCTTGTGGGGTTGGCAGCTTGTGGGGTTGGTAGGAAAGGGGAATGGGGGCTGGGGGATAGGCTGGGTGCAAAACATATGCTCCCTTCCTCCCCTGTGCCTCAGCCTGCCCTTTTCGGCCTCTATCCCTAGGAGCTGGGGAAGCAAGGGTATGCTGCCAACACCAGCATCATCATTTCAGTTCAGGTGACCCCAGATCAGGGTTTGTCCCAAGGTTCTGTATAATGGGAGTATCAGATGCTTCAGGCCCTGGCACCTTCCCTTGGTTTGACTCAGACAAAGGATAGGACAGCAGGAGAAGAAAATGAATTCCCAGGCTTTCTTGATTACTACACAATGCGCTATATTGCTGCTTTACAAGAAGGTGCATAATTTGATGGGAGGTATAACGCCACCCCAATTCTCATCCTGCCTCCATCCTTTTGGTTTATTTCTCTTGACAGGTGTTTAGTGGTTATCAGCTATTGACACTGTGTGAAGGGCTTTACCGGCGCTTCTCAATTTGGAATCTTACTGTGGGAAACAAGAGTGAAGAAGCCTGGTAAATTTTGTGGGGTGGGTAGTGGAAGAGAAGAGGTGCACCCGGGAGACTGGCAGGCTCAGCTGGGCTTCTGCACGTTGTCCGAGGGAGGATGGCTCAAGAAAAAGCGAGAAAGAGAGATGAGAAAGCAAGCTTCCTAATTCCTAATCTTGCATTGACTTGGCTTTCATGGCTGAAGCGGAATTCCGGACACCTGTTCCCATTTCTAAGGGCTAGTACAGGGGTGGTCACTTTTTAAATTTAACTCTATTTTGGATGTTGTCACATCCCCAGGATGATGTCCTTTGTGAACCCAGGAGAGTTGTGACCAGATGTAGGCTCTAGGGGAGGGCCTGCATCAGAGGCTGGGATAGGGGGGTGTATATTGGAGAACTCGTCACTTTCCAGGGGACTGAGCCTTTATCTGCAGCCTCCATCTGAGCCAGAGCCAATGGCAAGGGCTTGGGGAGGAGGTGGAATGTGAGACCACAGAGCACCACAAGGCATCACTGCATCCACCGACAAGGGCTGGCTCCTCCTCTCAAGAGATGATGCCAGCTGGTGCCTGCTCCACCCCCTACCCAGATCAAGCCAGGTTGGGATTTGTAAAAAGGGGGCAGTAGCTGATAAATGTAAACGAAAATGCAACTAGCAGAATGCCCTTTAAGGAGCAGTGCTGTGTAACGGTGTGATCATTTATTTATTCTTGAAGAGAGGCACGACCGGGTCAGGCAGGCAGCCAAGCCTCAGACCCTGCTGCTGCCAGGGAACTGGGGCCACACCACGGCCCCCTGCTCATCCCGAGCCTCACCTCGTTACTGAGATCAATGAGAGAAGGTGGCATGTCATCCTCAACTCCTGCCCCTAGCAACATGCTCCTTGCTAGCTGCATGAAGATTTGGACAAGTCATTAAATTCTTGAGTCTCAGTTTCCTCGTCTGGAAAATGGGTATGTTAACCACCATCTTATGGAACTTTCAAGAAAGGCAAATGAGAAAATGGATGAAAATCACTTTGAAAACTCAAATTCACTTCCAAATGTGAGGAAGTGGAAGTGGTGATGTTGCAAAGGCTCCCTGGCCACCTGCAGGGGCCTGATGTGGGAAGAGGGAGAAGGTTTTCCAGGACCCCTTCTTTACTAGCTCTATAGCCTTTGCTGGAAGACATCACCAGGGCCTGTGCCATCTCTGAGGTGTCCCTCCCCTGCCAGTTCTACGCCTCCAGCCCAGGGAGTAACTGCACTACGCCACCCCTTTCTCATCATGGCAGGGTCATAAGACTGCCATGGGTCGAGGACCAGCACCAGCCTTCCAGGGCCTGCATACCCCTTCCCGGGAACGTCCCTATGAAGGTCCCTCTCCAGAAGGGTGAACTGTGGACAGCCCCTCTGGGCTCAGCTCCAGTACCCAGAGAATCAGGCCAGGAGGGCCCAGTATCATGAATGCTTAATTCTCCTGAGCTCACAGGTGGGTTCCATGGCTAGGGGTGGGGGCAGGGAGGGGCATCCCCAGCTGCTATTTTATATGCCTGTAGGAGTGGTTTAGCACAATTTGAGATGACAGTAGAAGTCTTTCATATAAAGCATATTAACAGTATGCTAATAATGTTAATAACAATAGTAATTATTATAACTATATAGTAATAGCAATAACAATGGTTCATTAAGTGCTTACTGTGTGCCAGGTACCTGGTTCTACACACTTCACATGCATTTACTCACGAGTCCTCATCCTCTATGTCAGTCATAGGTACTCTAATAATCCAAGAAGCCGAGGCACAGAAAGGATAAATAAAATGCCCAAGGCTTCACGAAGCTAGGATGAAGCTCTTAACCTACCAGTGATTTCAACGGGGATGATTCTGGCCCCTTGGGGCATTCAGTTGTCTCAATCCTAAGGGTGCAAAACTCTTCTTGGCATTTAGTGACTGCAATGCACAGGACAGATTTCCAAAACCAAGAATTGTCCCATATCCTGCACAACTTTCAAATGTACAACTGAACTAAACCCACTATCAGTAAAAGTTGGTCATGCTCCAATTGACAGTAATACCAAAAGGTTTTGTAAGCTTTTAAAAATAAGTTTCATGAAAACTCAGAAAGTTAGGAGATGGTTATTATGGAGCAGAAGCTTAAAAGGAATAAAAGACATTGTCTCAAAATTATTGAATAATCTACTCCATGCCTTGTCTGCCCAAAGGATTATAAGATTTCTACTACTATGTATTTGATTGAAAACAGTTCTGGCTGGGCTTGGTGGCTCACGCCTTTAATCCCAGCACTTTGGGAGGCCGAGGCAGGCGATCACGAGGTCAGGAGATCGAGACCATCCTGGCTAACACGGTGAAACCCTGTCTCTACTAAAAATACAAAAAATTAGCCGGGTGTGGTGGCAGGCACCTGTAGTCCTAGCTACTTGGGAGGCTGAGGCAGGAGAATGGCGTGAACCCGGGAGGCGGAGCTTGCAGTGAGCCGATATTGCACCACTGCACTCCAGCCTGGGCAACAGAGCGAGACTCTGTCTCAAAACAAAACAAAACAAAAAAAAAAAGAAAAGAAAGAAAAGAAAACAGTTCCAATCAGTAGGTGATACTGGATAAGCAAAGAAATTGACTGAAAATATTTAACAGAAGAGATGTGAGAGAACCAAACATGAAATCAAAGACCCTTGAGATGCAGGAGATCTCGCTGTGTCTCCTTAGTAAAAATTTTTAGAGTTTATTTCATATTATTGCCATCCTTTATATGTTTAAAGTTTTTTGCAGCCCAAGGATGAACACTTACGTTGTCACAATTACATGTGGAAATGTCATGTCCTGTCTTTACAACACTGTCCCAGGTGTCCACATGCAATTGCTCTAAACCATTTTTATCTTCTTTTCTCTTCCCAATCTATCCTCTATCCCCCATTGCCACTGGAAATATATGATCTCTAAGGCCTTTTAAGATCCCAGAGACTGAATTTTATCTCAACACTGATATGTTTCAAGACAGAGGTCGATGTGTTGTGGTACCCCATGGCGACCCCATTCCATGGGAACTATTTTGACAATACACACATACGTAAGACCCAGTTCCTTTGCATGCGCATCATACTCCTATATTATCTCTACCTTGTGCTCTCTAATTTGCCTTGCTGTGTCATCCCTATCTCAGTTAAGATGCTTTCCCTCTCTTATCATATGCAAGTACATCTGGTCTGTCATTACTCACCTAGCAGTTTTTATTTCTAGTGTTCACTTCCTGCTACTCTTTCATTTTCTTGCATGTGTGTGATTTTTGTTTTTGCACAGAATGGCTCGTCTTCTATTTCTCTTAAATTCCAACATATATTATGTATAGGTGCAAGCAATCTGCCTATTTCATTTATGCCTTCTGGTAAGTCTTGCCTGAGTGTTTATATATTGAAAGACATCATGTTTTATTATAATTTATCCTTTTTTTTTAATTTTAATTGTGTCAGCTTTCCTTGGTTTTGTTGTTGTTGTTTGGTTTGGTTTTTGAGACAGGATCTCACTCTGTTACCCAGGCTGGAGTGCATGGCTTGATCACAGCTCGTTGCAGCCTCGACCTCCTGGGCTCAAGCAATCCTCCTACCTCAGCCTCCCCAGTAGCTGGGACTACAGGCAGGCACTACCACATCTGGCTCATTTTTAAATTTTTATTTTTGTAGAGACAAGGTCTCACTATGTTGCCTAGGCTGGTCTCAAACTCCTGGGCTTGAGCAATCTTTCTGCCTCCGCCTCCCAAAATGCTGACATGATGCGTTTGGTATGCCAGGCCTATTTGCATTTTTAAATGATGTATGTAGATTAGTCATATCATCTATGAAATTCATTTCTTCATTTCTGGATAGAGGAGACATTGCAAAGTGGATGTTGGCTCTCCTAGCATTGAGAACCATTGCTCTGCGATGGGGAAAAAAGGATGTGAGGAACTAACTGCTCCTCCTTTTGCAGACCCAAAGGAGGAAAGGACGAATCCATGTCTACACAGCTGGTAGGTGGACTCGAACCAGGCCCCCTGAATTGTCTAGTCCTGCCCCAACCCCAAATTCGGGGCTTTGTCTTCCATAGCTCGACCTCACAGTAAGTCCAAAGCTGGACGACGCTTGGGGAAAGGAGGTCCAAGGTCTTCATGTCTAACTTCCCCCATGGCGCTTTTGCCATTGATTTAACCGGATCTGGCTCTGCCATTAGGTCAGCAACAGGCTTTGTACTCAGTCGCTCATTGCCTCCCAAGGCCTAGCATGTGTAATAGCAGAGAGCAAAAAGCTTGACTTTCAAGATTAATTTAGTACATTCCCAAAGGGATGTGCGGATGCCAACTCTTCACACACCACCAAACCAAGCAAGAAACCTGAGCACCTCCTAGGATCCCAATGCTTCCATATACAATCTAAGTTTCGCGGGGCAGACGAGAGCCGGCAGAACACCGGGTGGTGTGAGGAAAGGGTCAGGAGGGCGGTGCCTTCCCCAGGCGAACGCGGCAGGTGGAAGGGCATTGCCCTACCGGAAGACGGGAGGAGGGAGTCGGCGACTAGAAGCACCCGCGTGGTGTGCGCGGGTGGGGCGGGGGTTGGAGGGGGAGTTAATGATTTGCCACAGGCTCATTTCGCAACTTAACCAAGAGTCAGCTTCCCGTGACCATGTACCAGCTGAGTCCTCTGGGCCACGCTCCACTTGCCCACTTCCAAGCGGAAGGCCCCCCAGGCTGAGTGCGGCATGATCTCCATCACCGAATGGCAGAGTGAGTGGAGGGAGCGGGGCTGCAATGGGCTATCCAGGCCAGGCTCCGTGCCGGCTCGCTCTCTCTCCCAGCCGGGCTCGCTGTCACTAGGAAACCTACAAGCGTGACCTCTGGAGCCAGGGGCTGGGAGCTGCTCTGCTGGCACCCCAGGGCAGCAGGCAGGGTGGGGTGTGGCTCCCTGCTCTCCAGAGGGTGGGAGTTGCTCAGGGCCCACAGGTAGCCAGAGTTTGGTGCCCAGGGGACCTGGTAGGTTCCCCAGTCACACTGACCCCTTTCCCATCCCGGGTTCTTAGAACTGGGTTGCCGCAAAGGTGGACTCAGGAGGCCTCTGCCCATTCAGACATCATTCCCCACACCATCAAGGTCTCCTGTGGCCCTGGGGGCTTCTTATAAAACACTAAACTCCACTCCCCTGCCCAAACCACCGTACCCTCACTCCTAAACATCCTTCCCCTTCTTTTCGGGGAAGAGGTAGGGAGGAGGTCTTGGAACAGGTCTGCGGCCGTGGGAAGAACCGTGGCTCTGTGGGCTTCGTTTGGGTGAGTTACTTAAAGCCTCTAAGCCTTGGTTTTTCATCTGAGAACTGGTGACAACATTCTTCGGTTCACTCAACAGATTTGTCTCTGCTGTGTGCCCAGCACTGTGTTGGACACAAAGTATCCAACATTAAATGAAACCAACTGCCTGCTTACGTTCTAGAGAGGGGAGACAGGTAATTAACAGAAAGAAGTATGTAGTGTATCAGAAGATGATAAGTCCTCCAGATGAAAATAAAATAAGAGGAGGCTATGGAGTTCAAGGTAGGAGGGGTCGCTATTTTATATAGAGTGGTCAGGGAAGGCTTCACTGAGAAGGTGCCCTTTGTACAGAGATCTGTAGGAAGTGAGAAAGCAAAGCCATACAGCTCTCTGGAGGGGAAATGTTCAGGAAGCAGGGACAGGCAGTGCAAAGGCCCTGAGGCATTAGCATACTTGGTGTGTTTGAAGAACAACAAGGAGGCGGGTGTACCTGGAGCAAAGTGAGGTGTAGGGAGAATCCTAACAGTTTAGGTCAGGGAGGTCACTGAAGGCTCAGGACACTGGAGACTGATAGACCATGGTAATGACCTTGGCTTTATTTACATAAGAAACTATCGGAGGGTTTTGTGCTGTGGTGTGATGCATTCTATTTCTATGTTTAAAAGATCACTCTGGGTGCTGGGTTGAGAATAGGCTGTGAAAGTATGAAGGTAGCAGCAGGGAAGCCAGTTTTTTTTTTTTTTTTTTTTTTTTTTGTTTGTTTGTTTTTTTGAGACAGACAGAGTCTTACTCTGTCACTCAGAGCTGGAGTGCAGTAGCAGGATCTCTACTCACGGCAACCTCCACCTCCTGGGTTCAAGTGATTCTCCTGCCTCAGACTCCCAAGTAGCTGGGGTTACAGGCGCCCACCACCACACCCAGCTAAGTTTTGTATTTTTAGTTGAGATGGGGTTTCACCACTTTGACCAGGCTGGTCTTGAACTCCTGATCTCTCAAGTGATCCACCCGCCTCGGCCTCCCAAAGTGCTGGGATTACAGGCGTGAGCCACCATGCCCAGCCAGGGAAGCCACTCCTGAGTGCGTGAAGGTGGAGGAGACCAAGGTGTTAGCAGGGGATTAGTGGGGTGTGGTCCATGCTGGATCTGCCTTGAGGAAAGTGTTGAGGATTTGCGGATGGATTGGATGTAGGGTGTGAGAGAAAGAGAAGTCAAGAATGCCTTGTATATTTTTTAGCCTGTGCAATGGGAAGGGTTGAGTGGGGGGAAAGCAGGAATTGGGCTTTAGATGTGTTGAGTTGGTTTGTGCTGTTAGACATCCAGGTGAGATGTCAGGTAGGCGGTTGGGTATCTGAGTCTGGAGTTCCAGGTAGAGGCCTGGGCTGGAGACAGAAATGTGGGAATAATCTGCATATTCATGGTCTTTAGGACCACGAGCAACCAAGAGATCACCAAGGGCAGGCACAGTTTCTCACCTCCCCACTACTGACATTTTGGGGCAGGATAATTCTTTGTTGTGGGAGCCTGTCCTGCACATTATAGGATATTAGCAGCATCCCTGGCCTCTACCCACTACATGCCAGTAGCACCCCCACTCCAAGCTGTGACAATAAAAAATGTCTTCAAACATTGTGAAGTGTCCCCTGGGAAACAAATTCCCATCCTGCCCCCCACTCTCCCCCACAATCCCCTCACCCCAGTTGAGAACCATGGACCTGGTGAATAAAAATATAGAGAGAGGTGGGTTGGGTCCTCAGCCCAGTGGCACACTGACACTTTGTTAAACCAATTAGCCTGCAAGTAAATGTACTCTTGCCAAAAACGATAAGCAAGTCCTGTGAGAGAGAGAAATGAGGGAACCAGATTTAGGTCAGGGAACAGAGTGGACTGGCTTTCCCTGAGCAACTGACATTTCAGTTGAGACCTGAACGATGAGGATGCATTGTCAAGTAACAAGTGAGAGGCAGGGTGTTGCAAACCAGGAAACTGCATGTACCAAGGCCCTGAGCCAAAAGAGCTCACATGGAAGCCATGGAGAACAGTGTGGTTGGAGCATGGCAGGCAAGAGTGACAATGGCAGGAGATAAGGTGGACAGGCAGGCCTGGGCCCCACCAGGCAGGGCCTGTGAGCCGTGGTGTGGATGAGAGAGCTCTGCTGCAGTCTCATTTCAGTGGGCAGCCACGAAGGAGTCTAGGCAGTATGCTAACATGATCAGGTTGTATGTTTTTCAAGACCCTTAAGCGCTGTGTGGAGAAAAACTGGGAGGGCACAGGAATAAAGCAGGAGGCCAAATGGGGGCTGCTGCAGGAGTTCAGGAAAGAGATGATCGTGGCTGGGAATTAGGTGGTAAGAATGGAAAGAAATGGACAGCTTTCAACATGCATCTTGGGAGAAGAAAAGAAAACTTAGCTGCGAATTTCATGGGGGAAGGGTGGGCTTTTGCCTTAAGTGGTGGAGTGGGCGGTGGTGACATGTTTACTCATTTGAGGACAACCAAGGGAGGCGTAAGTTGAAGGAAGGAAGATAAATAACCCAGTCTGGGATTCAAGATTAGCCCAGTTCAAGATGGCTGAGAGAAAACCAGGTAGATATGCCAAGTAAGCAGCTAGATAGGAGTTTCAAAGCCCAAAGAGAGGCATGGACTAGAAAGAGAGACATCAATGTCATCAGCATACAAGGTATGTTTAAAGACATGAGAGGCTGGGTGTGGTGGCTCATGCCTGTAATCTCAGCACTTTGGGAGGCTAAAGTGGGAGGATCGCCTGAGGCCAGGAGTTCAAGACCAGCCTGGGCACACTGCAAAACCCCTGTCTCAACAACAAAAAAATTTAAACCAATTTGAGGCCGGGCGCGGTGGCTCAAAGGGCCCCCGCTCCAAGCCTGATGAATCCCCAGCACTTATGGAAGGCCGAGACGGGGCGGATCCACGACGGGTCAGGAGATTCGGGACCATCTGGGGCAAACGGTGAAAACCCGGGTAAAAGAAATACAACAACTAGGCCGGGCGAGGTGGTGGGTGGCCTCTGTAGTCCAGTTACTCGGAGAGGGATTGAGGCAGGGAGCAATGGCGGTAAAACCCGGGAGGCAGTTAGCTTGCAGTGAGCTTGAGATTCCAGGCAAATGACACTCCAGGGGCCTGGGAGGGACAGAGGGAGGGAGCCTCCGTCTCCAAAAAAAAAAAAGAAAAAAAAGAAAAAAAAAACATTAAAACCAATTTAAAAAAATTAGCTGGGCATGGTGGCCTTGTGCCTGTAGTCCCAGCTACTCAGGAGGCTGAGGTACAAGGATTCCTTGAGCCCAGGAGTTCAAGGCTGCAGTGAGCTATGATCGTGCCATTGCACTCCAGCCTGGGCAACAGAGTGAGACCCCAGTTTTAAGACAAAATTAAAAACAAAATTAAACACACAAGGATACATGTGGAAATAGAATGAGAAGAGAAGTGAGCTTGGGCACAAGCCCTGTGCAATTCAAATCCCAAGAAGAAGAGAGAGAAGTAGGAGCTGGCAGAGGAGACAGAGAAAGGGCAGTTAGAGCAGTAGGAAGAAAATCAAGAACGTGATGTGCACAACCAAGAGAAAGGCTGTTTCAACACGGGAGTGGTAAGCTCTAACAGATGACGGCTCACACCTGCCCATTGGATCTGGTAACATGGAGGTCATTAATGGCCAAGGCAAGAGCATTACCTGTGGAAGTGGACTGGACTGGGTTGGTTAAAGGCACTTTTTAATTTTTGTTTTGTTTTGTTTTTGTTTTTTGAGTTGGAGTTTTGTTCTTGTTGCCCAGGCTAGAGTGCAATGGCATGATCTTGGCTCACTGCAACCTCTGCCTCCTGAATCTAATCAAGCGATTCTCCTGCCTCAGCCTCCCAAGTAGCTGAGATTGCAGATGCCCGCCAACTCACTGGCTAATGTTTTGTATTTTTGTAGAGACGGGGTTTCACCATGTTGGCCAGGCTGGCCTCGAACTCCTGACCTCAGGTGATCCACCCACCTCGGCATCCCAAAGTGTTGGGATTATAGGTGTAAACCACCGTGCCCACCCAAAAGTCACTTTTTGGAGCTCGAGACTAGGTTCAAATCCTGCTTCTGCCAGATGCTGTGTATCCCCGGGCAAGTGACTTAACCTCTGTTTTTCAGTTTTGTTTGTGAAATGGTGCTAATAGCAGTACCTATGTCACAAGTAGTTATGAAAATTGAATGTGTTAATATACTGAAAGCATATATGTGCCTAGACTGTGCCTGGCACAGTATGTTCATTATACTATCAATCACTATTGTTAATTTTGAAAAGCGAATGAGGCTCTTTCTCTCCTTATTTCCCTCCTTCCTCTTCCTGAACAATTCAGTCTTAAAGCCATTAGGTTTGACACAGAGAAGGGGGTGCTCAGAGAGTGTTAGAACCCCAGCAGGGTGAGAAGAGTGTTCACACTAGGGGTGGCCTGGTGCAAAGTGCCATAGGCAAAGTAGAGTGACGGGCATCCCCTGCAGGGTCAGGGATGGGGTGGTGAGGGCCTGGCAGACACTGCCCTAAGAGTAAAGAAACATGATCAGTGATGGGGCAAATTGACATCGTGCACCACCTACCAGGATGCAGTGAGAAAAACACAGCATCACATCTTGTGTTATTTCTGCCTAAGATGCATAACCTGAATCTAGTTGTGAGGAAACATCCGACAAACCCAAATGGAGGGATGGTACAGAATAAGTGGCCTGAATCTTCAAAAGGGTCAAGTTCATGCCAAGGAAAGACCAAGGAGCTGTTCCAGACAGAATAATTTAAAGAGACATGATCATTAAATGCCACACAGAATGATGAACTGGAATCTTTTGCTATAAATGATACTACTGGGTGACTGATGAAACTTGAATGGAGTCCGAGGGTTAGAGGATAGTCACATATCAATATTAATTTCCCAATTTTGATGGCTGTATGTTGGCTGTCTAGGAGAACTTTTTGTTTGTTTATTTCAATAGGTTTTTTGGGGAACAGGTGGTTGGTTACATGAATAAGTTCTTTAGGTGATTTCTGAGGTTTTGGTGCACCCATCACCCAAGCAGTGTACACTGTACCCAATGTGTAGTCTTTTATCCCTCAGCCTCCTCCCACCCTTTCCCATGAGTCCCCAAAGTCTATTGTATCATTCTTACGCCTTTGCATCCTCATAGCTTAGCTCCCACTTATGAGTGAAAACATATGATTTTTGCTTTTCCATTCCTGAGTCACTTCACTTAGAATAATGATTTCCAATTCCATCCAGATTGCTGCGAATGCCATTATTTCATTCCTTTTTGTGGCTGAGTAGTAGTTCATTATAGATAGATAGATAGATAGATAGATAGATAGATAGATAGATAGACAGACACACACACACATATATATGTATGTATATATATGTGTATATATATGGTTTCATATTTTCGCAATTCTGAACTGTGCTGGTATAAACAGGCATGTGCAAGTATCTTTTTCGTATAATGATTTATTTTCCTCTGGGTAGATACCCAGTAGTGGGATTGCTGGATGAAATGGTAGTTCTACTTTTAGTTCTTTAAGGAATCTCCACACTGTTTTCCATGGTGGTTATTCTAGTTTACATTCCCACCAGCAGTGTAGAAGTGTTCCCTGTTCACCACATCCATGCCAACATTTATTATGTTTTGATTTTTTGATTATGGCCATTCTTGCAGGAGTAAGGTGGTATCACATTGTGGTTTTGATTTGCATTTCCTTGATCATTAGTGATGTTGGGCATTTTTTCATATGTTTGTTGGCTGTTTGTGTATTTTCTTTTGAGAATTGTCTATTCATGTCCTTAGTGTCCAGGAGAGGTTTTAAAAATCACACCAAAGCATTCAGGGGTGATTAGGTATGAGGTGGCAATTACTTTCAAATGGTTCAAGAAAAATATTCTTTGTACTGTACTTGCAACTTTCCTGCACATTTGTGACTGCTTTAAAAAAAGGAAAAGGAAAAGGGGGGGGAAAGCCGATGATGTTCTGAGACTCGCTGCGCAGCCTGAGGCCAGAAGGACTCATCCACCTGCTCCATGAGATATTATTTCCTTGGAGGTGTAGCTGCTTTCTGGAGCAAGAAAGACATTGAATCTGGCTTTTCTTAAAGCTAGCTACAAAATGGGGAGTCGGGGAAGCCTGGCTTGTCTGTATCAGGTGGTTGTAGGCTCTTCTTGGCAGCAGCTTGGGAGTTGCAAAGTGAGGGGCTAAACAAGGGCACCAGTGCAGCCATCAGTGTCCCTTGGCAGGGAGACCTGAAGCTGGTCTCTGAGGTCTGGGGAGTCTCCACTTCTCCCAGGTGGCGCCTGGAGAACCAGGCCTCCCTGAAGTTACCTTGGCCTCCCAGCTTTTTTCGGCTGGGTGTAGGCGTGACAGCCCTGACCGCCTCCAGCAGAGGGCGCGCTGCTCAATCTGTCTGTATCTTGGGGACCGTGCCCGGCAGGCACGCCCGTCACTCCTGGGGGCATCTGTATGACATCCCCACCCTTCCGCTCTTTCTGCCATGGTTGCTGCCTGAAAAGAACTTTAGGAGCAACCTCTGACTGGGTAACTTGACTAAAATCGCTAAGCTACTCCAGAAGCAAGAGACAAAGGTAGGTCTGAAGCTTGTGTGTGAGAAACAGTTTCTGACCCTTTTCTGTGGAGTTTTGTGTCCCACTGAGCGCTGAGAGCACTAAGTGTGGCCCATAAAGAAGGCTGCCCCATCACAGGAAAGTCCTGGAATCCCACCTGCCCTTAAAGAAGAGTGTAGAACAGGTGGAGGAGTGATGACTATGCCAGCCAGCGAATCGCTGCTGCAGAAGAAGAAGGAATAAATAGAATGGACATCACGTGTGAATGTGAGAAACTTATGCTGTTTCTGCAAAATGAGTATGAGGCTGTTCTTAAGTGTGTGCAGGATGAACATATAGATAGTTTAACAAAACAAAATGAAAACCCCATAAAATGTGCACATCGTATTTCCACACAACTACACCTACTGAGCGGGAGGAAAGGGTGTAGAGTCAGAGCTGAAATCAATGACAGATATTTTTATGGCAGGCATAAGCCAACAACAGATATTTTATAACAAGCATAAAAACTTAAAACACTTATCATTCGGGTTCAAGAAAGATGACTGTGGTCTTCCTCCACAATATTCTGACCTACAAGAAATTATCATGGTAATTCAGGTAGATGTAACTCTACATTCTCAATGTGTTGTCTCTGAGGAAGGAAATGTTGACAAAACACAACCTTCATCATGACCCATGGGGTGATATTCTGCTGAGCTGTCCCAGCTTCTAAGAGATTTAATTCAGGCCAGCCGGAGGAGGTAGAAGTAAGAAACAAGCCCAAATCGATCACGAAGGCTTGTCAGGAACACAAGGAATCAGCTTTCAGTAGAAAATAGATTCTGGGCAGCCGGGTGATAAGTTGAGAGAAATTATGTTACACTGGGTCCCAACAAAATCCAGCTTCTGCCAAAAGTGAGATCCAGTAAGACTGGCATGATACCAGACTATGAGTTGAGCAAGGTTTCAGTCTATAATTGGAATGCTAGATCTCATCGTTGGTTTTTTTGTTTTGTTTTGTTTTGTTTTGTTTTGTTTTGAGATGGAGTTTTGCTCTTGTTGCCCAGTCTGGAGTGCAGTGGTGTAATCTCGGCTCACTGCAACCTCCACCTCCTGGGGTCAAGCAGTTCTCCTGCCTCAGCCTCCCAAGTAGCTGGGACTAGAGATGCATGCCACCATGCCCAGCTAATTTTTGTATTTTTAGTTGAGACGGGGTTTCACCATGTTGGCCAGGCTGGCCTTGAGCTCCTGACCTCAAGTGATCCATCCACCTCAGTCTCCCAAAGTGCTGGGATTACAGGTGTGAGCCACTGAGCACCTGGTTTCATCGCTGTATTTTTGATGATTCTTTTAAAGAAGCTCTTTGGCCTTCTTTCTATATTGGAATTGATCCTAATCCTCTTAAAATCTGCCTAGCAACAGATGATGGATTAACTACCCAGAAGATGATCGTGTTGTTTCATTTTCTTTCAGGTGTAAATATAACTCAGCCAGTAAATTTAGTCTCGATAATTTTGTTTTTGTTTTTATAGTTCTGCCTCTAAACACCAGAATAATTTCCCCCCACTTTTAACAATTATTTGCAAAAGCATATTAATAATACCAATTTCATAGAGGTTATGAGAACCAATTCGAACAAGTCCAGTAAAATTTTTGATGAGGGTATTAAGACTGTGAAATGGGGAAAGAACAGTCTTTCCAACAGATAGTGCTGGATATCCACATGCAAAAGATGCAGGTGGACCCTTACCTTATACTAGCTGCATAAAGTAACTCAAAACAGATCAAAGGCCTAAAAATAAGAGCTAAAACTACAAAACTCTTAGAAGAAAACATAGGGGAAAACATTACAACACTGGATTTGATAATGATTTCTAAGATATGACTTGAAAAGCACAGGCAACAAAAGAAAAAGAAGACATCAATCAGACTACCTCAAAATTAAAAACTTCAGTGCATCAAAGGACTCAGTCAACAGAGTGAAAAAGTGACCCACAGAGTAGGAGAAAATATTTGCAAATCATATACCTGATAGTTAATATCCAAAATATATAAAGAACTCCTACAACTCAACAACAAAAGGAACAACCCGTTTAAAAATTAACTAGACAGTTCTCCAAAGAAGATATACACGCAGCTAACAAGCACATGAAAAGATCATTAATCATTAATCATTAGGGAAATGTAAGTCAAAACCACAATGTGATACTACCTTATACCCATTAGCATGCCTGCTATCGAAACAAAATAAAACAAAACAGAAAAAGTATTGGCAAGATGTGGAGAAATTAGAACGCTTGTGTACTGTTGCTGGGAATGTTAAATGGTGCAGTCACAATAGAAAACAAAATGGCAATTCCTCAAAAAATTAAAAATAGAATTACCATGTGATCCAGTATAATTCCATAATTCCACTTTGTGGGGTATATACCCGAAAGGATTGGAAGCAGGATCTTGAAGAGATATTTTCTTACACTCATATTTATGGTAACACTATTTACAATAGGTAAGAGATGGATGGAAGCCACCCAGATGGCCATCAACAGATGAATGGATCAACAAAATGCAGGATACAGATAGCAATGGACCATTTATTCTGTCTTAAAAAGGAAGAAAATTCAGACACACGCTACAACATGAAGGAACCTTAAGAACGTTATGATAAGTGAAATAAGACAGTCACAGAAAGACAAATATTGTATGATTCCACTTATAGGAGGTTCCCAGAGTAGTCAAAAATTCATAGAGAGAGAAAGTAAAATGGTGGTTATTGGAGGCTGGTGGGAGGGGAATGGGGAGCTACTGTTTAATGGGTGTAGAGTTTCAACTTTGCAAGATGAAGAATTCAGGAGATGCGCTTAATACCACTGAACTGTATATTTTAAAATGGTTAGATGGTAAGTTTCGTTTTATGTGCATTTTGCCACAATTTAAAACTTAAAAAGGTAACAATTTGAAAACGAAGCAACAGAATGAGTTTCCATTTATTGACTATCATAGTGGCAAAGATAAGTAAAATTAACAATTCTGAGTGATGGAGAGGGTTAAGGAAAAAAGGAACTGTATGTCCGGTTATTGTATAACTCGTCTTCAGGGGAGCGATCTGAAATATATTTATCAAAATGTCAAAAATGTAGCCCTTGACCAAACGAGGGGGCCTTCATGTCCTGAACTTCTGGGCTATGCTTGCCGGCTCTGATCGAACTCAGCTTCGAAACATGCCTGCCCTGAGACGCTTACAAACCTTGGGAATGGAGACCACTGCAAACCTTGGATGGGGCTCACTCAAACACTTGGGGAATGGGGGCTCACTGTCAAAACCTTGGAATGGAGGCTCACTGGTCAAACCCTTGGAATGGGGGCTCACTGTCAAACCTTGGGAATGGGGGCTCACTGGTCAAACCTTGGGAATGGGGGCTCACTGTCAACCGTCGGGAATGGGCTCATTGTCCTAGTGTGGGTCCTTGGCAGAACTGCCCGAAGCCACTGGGTTGAAATGAGAGTTGGCCAAAGAGTGTGTAGCGGGGCCCACAAGGTGCCTGCTGCAGGAGGGAGGGAGGGAGCACAATGGGAGCAGGTGCAGGCTTGGGTCTTGGGTGTAGGCCCCAGCTGGGAAGAGGAATGCATTCCTAACTTATGACTTCTATTTTCCCAATCCAGTGGGAAATGTCACCACCGGAGAGTGGAGACAGGGCAATTCTGAGGAGAAAGGAGACCGTGTGGAGAGTTGCTCAGGCGGGCCAGCCTCTGGAGAAAGGACCAGGAGAGCTGGGTGGTTTTGAGGCTCTTTGGGGCTGGCGGTCCTGAGTTTTCAGTGGCTCCCTTCTGCGCAGTGTGGACTGGGCTCCAGTGGTTCTCAGTTGCACAAGGCAGGAGCAGAGGAGGCAGATGCTATGTTCAGCCCTGATACTGATGTGGATAATGTGGCTTTTGAGGACAAGAAGAGGCTGAGAGTATAAAGTGGTGAGGGCAGCACCAGCCTCCACACAGGGCTGCGGTGAGGACAGAATGCCACTGTGTACAGAAGTGACAGCACAGTTCCCAGGTGCTAGACAAAGCTTCATGCCACCCTACCTTCCCCTTCCCATCCCACCATCCCCTGAGAGCTTGAAAGGTGAGATTCCTGGATGGAAGTGGAGTCACCCCCACAGAGGGCACCTGTCCTGTGGCAATGGGGGAAGTTTCAGGGTCCCCACCTGCTCCCCAAAGCCCTTTGCTCCACCACCTCCTTGCCCATTGCAGAGATTGGTGCGGGGATCACCGGTTTCGGCATCTTCTTCATCCTCTTTGGAACACTCCTGTACTTTGATTCTGTGCTCCTGGCCTTTGGAAACGTGAGTCCCCCAGCCCTGTGTCCCCAATCCCCTGCCCCAACCTTTCTGAAGTCTCTATTGCCAGGATAGTCCTTAAATAAATCCCTTAAATAAATCCCAAGTCTATTCAGACCATGCCTATCCAGGGGTCAGACATCATCAAGCCTGGGTGGAGGAGGGCACAGGAAATGGATGCAGAGCCTGCGGCACCAAGAATCTGAGGACCTGGATTCTCACACCGAGCTCTGCGGGAGACCCTGGGGGTTCTGAGGGGACTCAGACACTGTCCCTGCCATCTGAATCCCACTCTAGGGCTAGAGATATAACATGATATACATGGCTGGGAGGAAGGCAGGGGCCACGGTAAACACATTTAATATGAAACAAGGGGCTTAGTGGAAAGAGGACACACTGAATTGGAGAAGGGTGGAGAGGAATTTGGAAAGGAAATGGGTGTGGAGGTGAATAAAGCACTTCCAGGGGGGTTGGAACAGCAGGAGAGAAGGTGTGGGGAAGGAGCGGGGAAGCATGGGATATGCTGGAAGAAAACCAGAGAGTTCAATTTGACGACAGCCTGGGCACTCTTAAGGGATCATTAAGAGCCAAGCTGAAGACAGTGATAGGGTATCCATGGGAGGGCCTGGAGGGTTATTCTGTAGGTGGTGGAGCCTCTGAAGGTTCTGTGTGACTTTCAGTATGGCTGCCTAACCTACTTAGGCCTCAATCTTCACTTCTCTGGAATAAAAATCCCACCTGCTTCCATCTTCCCTAGATGGTGTGGTGAGAAACCAAGTCCCATATGAAAAAGTGCTTGGGCTCCAGGGAATTGGGTGGGCAACTAGAAACCATCAAAAGTTTCTCATCCATCCCCCTGCCTCTGTGCAGTCCTGTTCCCAGCCAGCAAGACTTATCAAGGCTCTGGGATTCTGCCACATTGCTGGACGGCCCTCGCTCAGATGGTCTTAAAGAGTTAGCATGTCCTGCCCCTGCCCGCCACCTGGCTCCAGGCCTGTGCCTCCAACTCCTCAGGGGGCTGGTGGGTTTGCTTCACGCTCTCCTCCCTCCCCTACAGCTGCTGTTCCTGACGGGCCTCTCCTTCATCATCGGCTTGAGGAAGACCTTTCGGTTCTTCTTCCAACGGCACAAACTCAAGGGAACCAGCTTCTTCCTGGGGGGTGTGGTTGTCGTGCTCCTACGCTGGCCCCTCCTGGGTATGTTCCTGGAAACCTACGGATTCTTCAGCCTGTTCAAGTGAGTACAAATCCCTATAACCCTGGACAGACCCACCAAAGCATCTGAGTGGGTGAGATCACCCCAGCAGGAAGTGCAGAAGATGGGACTTTATCCTGCAAGAGATGAGAACCATGGACACTTCAGAAAGGCCCCCTAAAGTAGGCTGAAGGGTACTTTGGAGGGATTAGTCCATCCATCAACAAATACTGATAGAGTGCTTACTGTGTTTCCAGCACTGTGCCTGTGTGCAGGGAGCAGACACGAGGCCTGCCCACAAATCCAGCTGGAGAGGAAGGGCAGTGAGCTAACATGTTCCAGGCACGCTCATGATCATCATCTTATTTTATCACAACAACCTACTCTAGGATTATCCTCTACTTCACAGATAAGGAAACCAACGCTCAGAGAAGTTGCCCCCGCCCCGAGGTCTGAAACTAGTATGTGAAAAAGGTCGCCCTTGACCCAGGGGGCTCTGGCTCCTGACCCCTGTGTCATCCCCTGGCCTGACCTGTGTCAGCCCTGGGCTTGGGAAAAGGCAGGGTGGAACTCAGTCATGATGTGTGGCCACTGTCAGGCCTGTAGGCACTCAGAGGGGAGCCCAGGGTAGTGTCGTAGAGGAAGCAGGACTTGAGAGAAGCCTTGAGGGATGGGTAGAGTCTAAGAGAAGACTGGAGGGTACTGAAGGAAAAGGAAGGAAGGGGTCTCAGAGAAAGTGGGGTTGGGAAGGAAGACTTCGTATGTCTACAGGGTAGTGTGGAGAGAATAGGGGTGGGCTGGGGACAGTGGAGACTGGAAGAATGATGGCTTCTACAATCATGGAAAGGAGTGGGGGTCAGGAATCCCTGGGTTCTCATAGGAGCCCCCGTTTGCTGAATGTAGCCCTGAAACCCCCCGATTAGCCTGAACAGCCTAGGCCTCAGAGACTTCAGGAAGTGTGGCTTTAAATTTTCTCACGCATACCTGCCATCTATTTATTCCATATTCAAATATGTCATTTTATGGCTGGGCGCAGTGGCTCACGCCTGTAATCCCACCACTTTGGGAGGCCGAGGCAGGCGGATCACTTGAGGTCAGGAATTCGAGACCAGCCTGGTCAACATGGTGAAACCCTGTTTCTACTAAAAATACCAAAAAAATTAGCTGGGCTTGGTGGCAAGTGCCTGTAATCCCAGCTACTCAGGAGGCTGAGACACAAGAATCACTTAAATGCAGGGGGCAGAGGTTGCAGTGAGAGAAGATCGCACCATTGCCTCCAGCCTGGGTGGCAGAGCGAGATTCTGTCTCAAAAAAAATATATATATATATA
>NW_016807278.1:3440492-3472358 GCF_001698545.2 Rhinopithecus bieti
CTCCAGCCTGGGTGGCAGAGCGAGATTCTGTCTCAAAAAAAATATATATATATATATGTATATATATATATATATATATATATGTGTGTGTGTGTGTGTGTGTGTGTGTATGTATATATGTATGTCATTTTCAAAGTCACTTATTCAAATTGTCAAATATATAATAAGCACCTACTGCATGCCAAATACAGGGCCAGGTGTGAGGATGTGGCACTGAATGAGGAGAAAGTTCCTACGGAATTTACAGTTTAGTAGGAAGACCCATAAATAAATTCTGACAACAGTTAGCATTTATGGAGGGCTTAGAAAGTGGAGTGGGACAGCAGCAGATTCGATAGTTGAAACTGAAAGTCAGCCTTGACAAAGACACTGTGCAGTAACACAGAAGGGTCAAACAAATTATAGCTATCAGGGACCTCAGAGTGCAGTGAAACCTTGGGAAATTGAGGCCCACGGTAAGGAAATGGCTCAGCCAGAATCCATATTTCAGATCTCCCTTCCCATCCGCCACACACTGGGATCTCTTCTCATGCCAGCCTCGGCACCTCCAGGTCCTGTGAGGGGTCACGCATATGTCCACAGTCAGGCCTTGGCAGGGTGTCTTTGATGAGAGCAGAGTTGCCAAAGGCAGGGGTGGCTGTATGCCTGGGGGAGCCAGGGCACCAGGGAGTATAACGGTGAGCACGGCTTCCAACAGCCGCCCATGCCGAGGGCCCAGGACACCCGGGTCAGGTGGATCTCAGGAAGGTAAGAAAACTTTCGGCCAGAAGAGTAATAATCATGACAGTAACAATAATAAAAATAAGCAATTCCTGACCTTTTCTTTGTACATGGCCTTATGATGTAGACACTGTTATAGTTAGCCACATTTTACGGTTAGAAATTGAGATTCAGAGAAGTTAAGGAATTTGCCCAAGTATATATGGTGCCAGTAAGTGGTAGAGCCAAGATGTGAACCCACGGAGTGTGACCCTAGGGCATTCATTCTTAATCATGTCACTCGACTGCCTCTCGGAACACAGGAGTGCAGAACCAAGCCTGCCCCTGGTGCACGGAAGCCAGAGCTTGAACCTTTTGGTGGACGTCAGCCTCCTGCCCTCTATCCTTCGTTCCTGGGCCATCACTGACTCCTCTCTTCTCCCCTCTGCTCCTAGGGGCTTTTTCCCTGTTGTCTTCGGCTTCCTGGGTGATGTCTGCAGCATCCCCTTCCTGGGTGCGGTAAGCAGATGATGCCTGCAGCCCTGCAGGCATGCCCTGGGGAGTGAGGGGGAGCACACGGAAGGGAGCTGGTAAAACTGCTGTCCCAGGGGCAGTGGCCCCTCCCCTGTCTCCCCTCAGACTCCCTAGCCCAGGTTTGGTGCTTTAGGCTCCTCTTCCCCCTACACCTTCTCCATTTGACAAGAGCCCAAGAGGGGAGGGGATCCAGATGCAGTTGTAGCTGAGTGTGGCTGTAGAGGAAGGTAGCTATGAATAGCTTCCTGTTTACAGCCAAAGAAATGAAGATGCAGAGACTCTAGGTGACTCAGTGGGGACATGCCTGAGATTTCTGGGAATCTGGCTAAGTGCGGGCCCCAGGCATGGAGAGAATGTATGACAGCCGATGACAGCAGGAAAAGCTGTCCTGTAGGTGACAGATTTTGTCCTCTCTTGGGGATAGACACAGCCAGTGGTAACCAGCCCCTGCCCCTCCTCATCCCTTTCTCTGAAGCACCTGGCAGAATGTGAGCTCTCTGAGGACCCCAGGGAGACCCTACAGCCAGCACCCCACCACAACTACCAGCTGGACACAGCCCCTGCAGCCCCTCTCGTATCTGTGCCTGGCATAGCTCCTGGCTCTCAAGGCCAGCTCTGTAATAACTAGATATTGCATCTGCTCTCTACCCTTTGTCCAGAGTAATGATTCTTGGCTCCCACAGCTGTTCCGGAGACTTCAAGGCACTAGCTCGATGGTCTGAACAACAGAGATGAGCTCCTTGAACTTGGATCATTGGTTGAGGGGGCTGGAGAGAGAATGGGAACCACCCCTCAGTCCCCGCACTGACTCACTCCCAGTCATATCTGGACCTCCCCAAGTCCAGATGGAAGGATGGAGCTGAGCAACTGACGTCAAATCCCCAAGTCAACTCAAGAGGCTGCCAGGAAGCAGAGACGCAGAGCCCCAAGGAGACTGGGCTGGGGCTGGCATCACACCCTCACTATATATTTACAGGAGGAAAAGTGAAGATTAAATTCCCAAGCTGTGCATGTGTCTAGGGCTCAAAGTTGGTGTCTTTGGCCGGGCACGGTGGCTCACACCTATAATCCCAGACCTTTGGGAGGCTGAGGTGGGCAGATCACCTGAGGTCAGGACTTCGAGACCAGCCTGGCCAAGATGGTGAAACCCCATCTCTACTAAAAATACAAAAATTAGCCAGGTGTGGTGGCAGGTGCCTGTAGTTCCAGCTACTCAAAAGGCTGAGGCAGGAGGATTGCTTGAACTGGAGAGGTAGAAGTTGAAGTGAGCTGAGATCGCGCCACTGCGTTCCAGCCTGGGCAACAGAGCCCGACTCCATCTCAAAAAAAAGTTAGCGTCTTCAGCCCATTAAGTCCACCTCCTGCTTCAGGGCAGGCCAACATACACATCATCCCCATAGCGAAGTTTTGGTCTATGATGGTCAGTGCTGTCCTCATAGGCTATCATTTCTGTCCTGGTGTTTAACAGCCCTAATGGGTGTGATAATAATACGTTTGCAAGCCCTGTTAACAGTAAGCACCAGACAAGTGAGGGGTGCTAACCTGCAGACTGCCAGCATGCTTCTCCAGCATTAGGGAACAACCAGGTCGAGCTTGTGCTGGGAGAGCGTCCTGTCTGAGGGTAGAGACATAGCCCCTGCCTTCAGAGACTCCCAGCCTGAGAGAAGAAACAGTCCCTGCCCTGGAGAGCCCCTTGTCCAAGGGTATAGAGAGTTCTTGCAGGCTCAAGAAAGAGACAAAAGTCACTTGCGATGCATGCAGTTAGCAAATATCTATTGAGGGCCCTCTCTGTATGTGCCCAGCAATGGAGTGGGTGCTGAGGGTACAGGGGGAAGGGGGCCTGTCCCTGTCCTCAAAGTACTGTACCTGAGCAGTCACAAAATGATACGGTGGTGGGTGCCATGAGACAAGGAAGTGGGGCCCCCAAGCAGGCTGGCTGGATGTACTGCCACCTGGAAGTCCCCTCTCTGCACCCCTGGCACTTCCCAGGTGCATCCACCTTCTAGAGCTCCCATTTCATCCTCCTTGCTCATAGCTGGCTGCTTACCTAAGGTCTCTGACCATGCCATAGCGTATTCACCTCAAAACCCTGTGCTGAGGAAGTGCTCAGTAACCAAGGAAAGAAGGAAAGCAGGAAGGAAGAAAAAAGGAGAGAATCTCCGCCACCTCCACCCTGCGCCAGTCACAGGGCCTAGTCTAGGAGCCGCCTGGAGACCCACGCTGACCTGGCTTTAAGGAGTCCCTAGGTCAGCCTGTGCCCTTCTCCTCCCCTCTTCCTGTCCTTTTCTACGTCTAATTCAGACTAGGTGTGTCAGTGGCTCTTGTCAGAGAGGAAACAAGGCATTTCACACTGACACCTCTCCCCGCCCTCCTCAAATAGCTCATTTCCATGTTGTTTGGGGGCAGGATGGGTCCTCTGGGTGGGAAGAGGGTGTGGAGGATGGAAAGAGCCTGTGAGAAGGAGAAAGTCCCGCCTCGGAGGGCTAGGGGGGTGGGGGGGGCGGTGGGAGGAGAGGCTGCCTCCAGTCACAGAGCCCAGAGGCAGAGGCCTGCCAAGGTGCTGTGCTCTCCAGGAGGGTCTGAGGAGGAGGGAGGGGCAGCAGAGTGGGCCTGTACTTAGAGACGTCACCCTGGGCTTTATAAAAGGAATGTGATCAGGGAGCTGGGGAGAGTGAGACTGGGAGCCCAGCCACCCACCCTCTGGACGTTCACCCAGCCAGGTGGTCTCATCACCTCAGAGGCTCTGCCAGACTCCCGCCCAGGCCAGGACTGAGGCAAGGTAGGCACACTGCGGTGTCCACCCTCGGGAAGGGGGTCTGCCCTGACCTGGGGATGCTCCAGAGGGGAGCAGAGAATCCGTTCTAAGACGGACAGATGCTTCCTGGCTGGCAAAGGCAGGGGAGGGAGACACTGATCTTTCCTATTTACCGG
The DNA here is from genome assembly GCF_001698545.2 of Rhinopithecus bieti. NCBI lineage: Eukaryota > Metazoa > Chordata > Mammalia > Primates > Cercopithecidae > Rhinopithecus > Rhinopithecus bieti. Next base: position 3,444,657 of record NW_016807278.1, read on the forward strand.
CCTGGCCAGATTATCCTGGGATGCCTGGGTGAATACACTGAGTTGCACTTTATTTGTGAAGCTAGCACTCTGGGGATCCTGAGAGCTCTCTCTTGCTGTGGCTGGAATTAGAGACCACAGACACTTGGATGGACCTGGGGAACCCCTCAGGGCTCACGAGAGCAATGGGGCTCCTCTGAGCAGCTCCCCTAAATTACGGATGGCAAACACAAGCCTCACCAAGGGCACCTACCTACCTACCCACTAAGAACTAGGGGCCACCTCATCCAAAAGCTTTCCAACCATGCCTGGAATTTCTCTGTTACTCACTGGATACAAACCCCCCAGGGTGGAAGGAATCACAAAAATTGTCTACAGCAGGTCGGCCACTCATGGCCCCTTTCCAGATAATTCATTTCTACCACATATATCAAGTGCCCCGATGGGCTGGGCAGTGAACGAAGAGTTGAGGGAATCTGTGTGTATGTGTGTGTGTGTGTGTGTGTGTGTGTGTGTATGATGTATGTGTATGGGTGTATGTGTATATGTGTGTGATGTGTGTGTGTGCATGTGTGGTGTATGTGTGTGTATGATGTGTGTATGGGTGTATGTGTGTATATGTGTGTGCATGTGTGGTGTGTGGTATATGTGTGTGTATGGGTGTATGGGTGTATATCTGTGTATTGTGTATGTGCATGTGTGGTATGTGTGGGGTGTGTGTGTATGATGTGTATGGATGGATGGATGTGTGTATATATGTGTGTGTATGATGTGTGTATGGGTGTATGTGTGTATATTGTGTGGTATGCATGCACGTGTGTGGTGTGTATGATGTGTGTGTATGGATGTATGTGTGTATATGTGTGTGTATGATGTGTGTGTATGGGTGTATGTGTGTGGTGTGTGTGCATGTGTGATGTGTGTGGTGTGTGTGTGTTTGGGTATAGGTGTGTATGTGTGTGGTGTGTGTGGTGTATGTGTGTGTATGATGTGTGTATATGGGTGTATGCATGTAAATGTGTGTGATGTGTGTGCGCGTGTGTGGTGTGTGTGGTGTGTGTATGATGTGAGTATGGGTGTATGCGTGTATATGTGTGCGGTGTGTGTGTGTGGTGTGTGTATGATGTGTGTATATGGGTGTATGCATGTATATGTATGTGGTGTGTGTGCATGTGTGGTGTGGTGTGCGTGTATGATGTGAGTATGGGTGTATGCATGTATATGTGTGTGGTGTGTGTGTGTATGTGTGTATGCATGTATGTGTGTGTGGTGTGTGTGTGCATGTGTGGTGTGTGTGCTGTATGTGTGTGGTGTGTGTGTGTGTACGTGTGCCGGGGTCAGGCAGAGTTCTCCCATGGCGCACGTGGTAAGTGCATCCACAATGGGAAGGAGGCACTCGGCGGGGAAAGGGGAGCAGGAAGAAAGAGCACCACCCTCCAACCACACAAGCCCACTGCCCTCCTTCCTCGCCCACCACCCTACTTCTGCACAGAGAACCAGAATGCTCCATCTGAAATGTACATCTACACACATTCCTGTCTGGCTCAGACCCCTCCAGGATGAAGCCCCTGCAGGGCCCCTTCCCCAACCTTGTCACTCGCTTTCTCTCCATGCAAAGCTCCACCCTCTTGTCTAGCTAGAGGGCCTGAAGTTCCCCTTGCACCCAGCCCCTGCCCCTGCTCCAGCACCTTAGCACCGTGCCTCGAACACTTTCTATAAACCTTTCAGCTATTCATGCTCAGAAACAGCTCAGGTGCCACCCCCTGCCAAAAATCTGCCTCGACCCCCTAGGTCAGGTTCCCCTGGTCTCCCATATCCCCTTGTGGATTCACATGCATCCAGTGTGTCATTTACAGTGTTATTTTGAAATGGTCTGCTGATGAGTCAATTTCTCATACTAGACTTGAGATCCTGGGGGCAGCAACTCCGTCTTAGCACACCTGTGCACCCCTAGCACCTAGCACAGCACCAGCACCTAGTCGGTGCTCAAGGAGTGATTTTCAAAACCCAGACCCTGTGCATCCACGGTCTGAAATGCTTTTACGCTCTTCTCTCCAATGAATTAATGCTACCTCTACTCCATGCCCCAGCTCTGGGCCTTAAGGCAAATGCAGAAAGCTGTGGTCTGGGTTTCAACTTGTCACAGAATCAAAATCTGCAAGGATAAGTAAACTTCTGAGCAGGCAGCTGGTGGCCAATCTGATCCAGGGTTCTTATTTTATAGATGGACCAATGATGTCTGGAGATGGGGGTGACTTGCTCACCTTTCACAGGGAATGAAAGCAGAGCTGGGCAAGATTCAAGTACTCCTGATTCCATTTCAGGGTTCTTACTCTTTACTACATGCTTGAGTCCTGCAGGGAGCTGGGTGAGGAATGGGGGGGGGGTGGAAGGGGGGTGCAAGAGCAGGGAGATGCATGGGCCTGAGCCACCATTAGAAGCTGATGGGCACAAATGGTTCTCATCCCCCAGTCCCCCTTCCCCAGGGAGAGTGGCTCCAGGCTGTGAGTGGGGCCAGGACAATCTATTTGCTCAGCTGGCAGTGCTCCTGCCTCCCCAGCCTTTTGTCTTTAATCATGTTTGTTGGACAGTCTCAAAGTGTCTGGTGACTTTTTCAAAAAGAAATTAGACTTGGGAGCTGGAAGAGGTGGGGCAGGATGTGTGGGGGGTCGGTGGGGCAGAGCAAGGCAGGGTGATGGGAAATGGTGTGAGGATCAGGGCACATGGCTCCCATCTCAGCAGCCAAAATGATGAGGCCAATTCAATTCATAGCCTCTCAGAGTTCACAAAGAATAGACTTTGGAGATAATTGACCTGATAAATCAAGGAAAGGTTTTTCTTTTCCCTGAATGATAGGGCAATAAGACAATTTAATGACCATCTTCAAAGCTGTGAAGGGCTATGAGAGAGAGCAAGATGATTGCCTCTTTCTTTTTCCTTAGAAAAGAAAAAGAATTAAGTTTCTCTTACAGCAGGAGAGAACAAGGTCAGATTCAGACATATGGATGGGGAGAGTGGAACACAGAAAGTTGTGGATTTGTGCAGAACCCACCATGGAAAGAAGAAGTGCCTGCTGCCAGGCTCCAGAGAGAATGTTGGAACCTCAGAGTCCCCCACTCAGTGCCCTGAAGTCCTTGCTCTACTTCACCCCTCCCCAGTCACTCCTATACATGGCATCTCACCCCACCTTTCTCCAACATTCCTCTCAAGCAACCCTGAGATTCAGAATCCTGGCCATTCTCTGACCTGAGTAGTCTTGCCCCTTCCACCAGATTGGGTCTTTCCTTTTTTCCTTACTTTACTGGCCTCATCTCCTCCAGGAAGCCCTCCCTGATGACCCTCACCTAGCATGAATTCAGCTTTAACTACACTGTGCAAAGAGTCTCAATCCCATTTCACTGATATATTTGTTTAGACTCATCCCTCTACCGGGTGCCTCCCAAGGCAAGAACTTTCCCCTCTCTTGGAGGACTGTCCCTTTTGCACTGGGCTCTACCCTCAGCACCCAGCCCAGATCCCGTGCCTGCCCTAGTCTTTGTTCCCTCTCTCTGTCTCAGCCTCAAGGCATTTCTAGGACCTGCCTCTTCTCACCAAGATGAACTCACTGGTTTCTTGGCAGCTACTGCTTTTCCTCTGTGCCACCCACTTTGGGGAGCCATTAGAAAAGGTGGCCTCTGTGGAGAATTCTAGACCCACAGGTATGTATCCTCCGGGGAAAGGAGTGGAGGGAGCAAGTGAGTTGTTGCAAAATGAGCTTTCCCGTATTTTCCAGCTAGTCGACTGGCGTGAGTTTAACATTGCATTTGGTGGAAATCTAAGCCTGGCACATGCGCAACTCATTGAGGGCTCCCGTTAACCCTGCAAATGAGGGATGCCGTGCCTCTGTGATGGCCTCAGTCCGCCCATCTAGGTTCCAGGGCTTGTTAACCCCTGAGCTCCTTCATGGTTTCCTCACACTGTGTTCTCCACTCTACGTCAGCAACCCCTCTGTGCCGACGCTGAGAAGGAACTTCATATGCAACCTTCCTTTATCAGTGACCTCAGATTCTTTGTGAAGAATTTGAAGAAAAAAAAAAACCTAAACGAAAGGACAGATATTTGATACCTATTAACTTTTGGGGACAATGAACTGTCTCCAGGTCATTGGGGAACTGATGAGCTGGAAAATTTGAGACCCACAGAGGTAGACTTCCCCAGAGTCACTCAAACACTGTGGAAACCCAGCAGGTGTCAGAGCTCCCCAGGAGTGTGTCTGGTGAGTGGCACAAGCTAGAACAATACTAGTCCCCAAGTCAGGAGCTGTGGCTTGGCACACTTCCTAGTGTCAGCTTTCTGGGCAAACTAGAACCCATGACTTAGCTTCTCTGGACCTCAGTTCCTCCAGCTATAAAACTTGGGGCATGCCCTCTATACATTTGATGTCATCGTATATGCCCATAAGACCTCCCAGAGCACAGAAGACACGGCCCCGGGTGTTGTTTGCCAAGCGTGTCTCCTATCTTGGGATGAGGCCTTTTTCTGGTTGAAGGAGGCTTCCCCAGACAATAACCCCACACTGCTCAGGGACATAGAGTTGTTGGCTCTTTTTGCCAAAAGGCTTTAGGTGAGGTCACCAACAGCAGTCTGAACAGTGATTTACTGCTGGTCTAGTGTGTGCAACTGGGGAGGAAGCCATCCTCCTCCTATCTCAGCCAGGCCCTGAGCAAGGGCGGAGGGACCTCGCAGGCGACAGCCATTAACTCTGGACCAGGTCCACACTCCTCTTTTCCAGAGTGTGCCAGGGCATGGAGGAGTGGGGCTCAAAGCCAACTCCCACCCTAGCACATCCATTCACACCCATTCACACACCAGACCTCGTTTCCACTAATCTCTTGCTGCAGTGAGCTGGGGTTATTGTCTACTCAGAGCTAGTTGCCCTATTTTACAGCCAAAAAGTACAGTGAACTTAATGAGCCTTGCATGTGAAGTGCCTTCCAAATTAGCCTTGTTAATCCTCAGAATGAAGGAGAGAAGTTATACCCAGGATGGAGGAAGAGAGCCAGTTAAGGTGACCTAGATAATTTTTGTCTCTCATTGAGTCCTTATGTAGCTTATTGTGGAGGGGGGGGGGGTTGGTCACAATTCTTATCAAAGACCATTGTTGGAACACAGGTGTGTGGGGCCACAATGACTTAGTTCCACTTTCTTGGTTTCTGTTACTACACGTTTTTAGCTTTTATGTATTTAACAAGCAGTTATTGAGGCCCTACTATGAGCAAGCCACTGTTTCAAGCACTATGAGAGATACAGAGATGAATTAACATGGCCCCACTGCCCAGGCTCCTCACAGCCAGGAAGGGGCCCAGAGCTGGGTGTTCAGCAAATACTTTGGTTTTCTTTATTTCAATGCCCTACCCTGATTGTTTCCTAAAATGAAGTAACGTAATATGAAAGTTATTTAAGATAATTCTGGCAAACATTCTAAATCAAAGCTATGTTGGAAGAGGGAGGCACCTACGGCCTAATCATCCCAGCTAAGATGATTGTGCTGGTTCTGCATGGCATTTAGCCTTCCAAAAGGTCAAAAGGTCAAAAGGTCAAGGAAGGAAAAGAAGGATAGGATGGGATGTGAGGAGGTGTTGCAAAGCCTTCTTTCCGGACCCTGGCCTCATCTTTCTGTGCTCTCTGTCCTAGGCCAGCAGCTGGAATCCCTGGGCCTCTTGGCCCCCTGGGAGCAGAGCCGGCCGTGCACCGAGAGGAAGCTGGCTGCTACTGCCAGGCTGAGCCGTCGGGGGGGCTCGCTGTCCTCGCCCCCTGAGAGCTCCGGGAACCCCCAGCGGCCCGGCCTGTCCGCCCCCAGCAGCCGCCAGATCCCCGCACCCCAGGGCGCGGTGCTGGTGCAGCGGGAGAAGGACCTGCCGAACTACAACTGGAACTCCTTTGGCCTGCGCTTCGGCAAGCGGGAGGCGGTACCCGGGAGCCACAGCAGAGGCGTTGGTCGGGGCTGAGGGCGCAGGTGCTGGGCAGTGAACTTCAGACCCTAGAGGAGTCAGAGCATGCGGGGCGGGGAGGACACAGGGCAAAGGGAGGGGGCACTGGAGCTTCCAACCCGAGGCAATAAAAGAAATGTTGCATAACTCACCGACGTGTGATCTGTGGCTCATTTTTGCAAGCGCTCTGATGAGGCTGTTCCCCTTCCATCCTCAATGGATGGTTAGCTGGTTTCAAGAGGCCTCTGGTGTCATTAACGTCAGTGCTTCCAATACTAGATGTAATGAAGGAACAGGCAGTTAGTTCTCCAATCCATTGCAGATTGGTACTTAAAAAAAAATTAAAATGGATTACTGAAACTCTGAAAAATTTAAAAACAACAAAAGAAGACCAAATTGGATGCCGCTGGAATGTTTCAGTGATATCAAATTTCTATAAAAATTTCTGGAGATGTCCTCAGAATGCCTAGACTTATCTCCCTGAGGATGGGTAACATTTTGCACAGGGGCATGGCTCACTGCCACACTTTGAGTAGTACTGGGGAATAAGGGTGGCATGGGGGAGATGGACTGATTAAGTACCTTTCCCTTTCCCATGGAAGTTAGGCGGCTTGATCTGGAAGATGATGCCAATCACTACCCTGTCCATTAAAGCTTAAATATCACCCAAGCCCCACAGTCAGACCTCTGCTGGGGTCTTGGATGCGAGGGGCATCCACAGTGGACCAGCTACTCACTCTTCCCCCTCCCCTCCAGGGAGCCAGGTTGGGTCTTTACACATATTGCTTTTCTTCATCTTCATAACTACCCAGGGTGATGGGCAGGCATTAGCCCAATCTTTACAGGTAGAACCCTGAAGTCAAGAAGGAGAAACCACTCACTCCAGGCACATCGGCAATGAGCTCCAAGCCTAGTAGGTCTCCTGATGCCAGAGCCTGTCTTCCCCATTGACATGTCATGCCTCTCTGCCATGGCAGGGTTTCCATCTGAGTCAGCCAGGTGCAGATCAAGAAAGGGTAGCCTGCCTCATGGGGACTTACTTGGGGGTGCAATAGCTGGGGAGTAGAAATTGTGGTAGGAAGTAGAGCTCGTCAGTGGGAAAACCCCAGGAAATCCACCCTCCTGCCGACAAGAAAACACAGCACTACTTAACAGCCTCGGGGTACCCCTAACCTGCACAGTCTAGGATGAAAACGTTCTTTCCCAGAGAGATCACAGGACCCATCCCCATACAGTGAAGTGCCACCGTGTTCCACCCATTACAGAAACCGGGACTCCACAGGATGGAGGCAGAGTTGTGTTGCTATGGCAATGAGATAGGCTGTCATGGGAACATGACAACCTGCTCCCACATCTCTATCCTTGAAACAGCTCTCCAGGATCTCTCAAATTATCGACACTGCTGTGAGCTCACATCATCACACATCATGACAGCATGATGTTGATATTTAGAAGGGCTTTTTATACCCAAACACTCCGGGGTGTGTCTCTGGACTTCTAGAAGAGGAATCATCAACTCAGCACCTATTCTATTAAGCATGTTGTTCTCCTAGCCCCTGGAAACAATCCTTTATCTGATGACGGGTAGGAAGAAGCTGATGGTTTCCCGGAAATAAGGCTGCTCTTAGCCAGCCTAATTTTTACAAAACTTCCTGTGACCCCATTTACCCTTCTTCACAAGCTTAAGCTTGGGCAGATGGGAGGGGTGCCTGTGCTGCTTCAAATGCAGGCGAGTGAGATATGTTCTCTGGCATGAGAAGCTGGCCTGTGTGTAAGAGGGCATGTATGAGGGGATTCAATATGAGAAATTGCACGCATGTTCATATGCACACGCCTGTGTGACCTTGTGTATGGTGTGGGTTCCTCTAACCATCTTTCAGTCCTCTTCAGCACCGCTGCAACCCAAGGATCCCCCAAGATCTCTTGCCTAGCTGACCAGAGGCCCCATTTCAGCAGACAGCTGGAAGGCAGTTGAATTCCCATGCTTCTGGCAGCCTCAATTGCTACCTTTGAGACTCTGGGCTTTGCAGTTCTTGGCCTTGTGTCTTGGGAAAAGATGGTGAGTCCCTGTGGAACAAAAGGGATTTCTGATTTCATGTGGCTCCCATGAGCCTGCTCTCCAGATGGAAGGGAAGGAGAGGGGAAGATTGGAGGCTGTGAAGAGCCCCAGGGATTCCCTTCCCTCCCTCCGGCCTTTCTGGGTGGGCTCAGAGAGTGGGGCACCAGAGCCCAAACACTTGGAGGTAGGGCTGCCTAGGGGCACTCGAACCTACTTCTTCCTGGGGTCTCTGGACAGTTCCCAAAGGGGAGAAATCAGCAGGGCCCGGGCATCCCTTGTGAGTGGAAGTGGGAGGATCACTTCCCAGGCTCCACCCCTTTTGTAAGTCATTTACAATAGATGTGGGCTAGGAATTAGGGGGCAGGGGTGAGAGGGATGCAGGGAGATTTCTGCCTCTGGTGTTGTTCTTGTCACATTCACAAGTCATTTTTGAGTACCGGCAGCATGCCAAGCACAGGCCTACCTCATTTCATCCTCACAACTGCACGAGGTGGGAGTACTATCCCCATTGTATACAAGAGAAAACTGAGGCTTGAAGAGGTTAAGTGCTGTGCTCAAGTAGTTGTAAAGTCATAGAGCCAAGAGTCAGACTCCCACATTCTCATTGCAAACACCATAAGCTTCCTACACAGTGCAGCCTTTCCTTCTTCTGTAGACCCCACCCCACTTAAGAAAGCACTGCCAGGTAGCAGACCCAACTCTTTTCCTGAATGATTTGTCTTGGGAAGCAGTCTGGCAGGCAATGTCACTCTATCCAACCCATCTGCGGCACCTCTCTACAACACTAGTGACAATACAGACAAGTCACCAATCCCCAGGGCAGGTCTCCTCTTCTCAGACCTCATGCCAGGGGTCAGGCATCTACTTTTGCCCCTGCCTGCCTTCTCTCTCTGCCAGCAGCTTCCCAGGTCTAGAATTGGTCACAGGGAGGGGAGGGATATCAATTCCAAAGAGTGTGCCCTTCCTCACCTTCTGTGCCTTCTTCCATTTTTCCATCTTCCATTTTAAAAGACATCAGAACCCATCATGGTTTCTTGCTTGGTGCAGAGTGGGGAGCCTGGGGACAGGGCTTGCTTTTGGTTACTGGGAAAGCCAAGGCACAGCAAACAGCTCCCCACTTTCATCACCTTCTCAGGTTTTGCTTTCTTATGATTCCTCTAATATCTGCCCAATAATCTTTACAATTAACCCTGCAGCATATTATCTTCATAAAATGTTTTTGAGTACCACTTTGACACATCTGTGTTTGCTCACTCCCTAAGCCCCTTAAAAGACAGCAAAGGAAGAAGAATGGTATAAACCCTCAAGGGCAAAGAGAAGGGAGAGGAAACCAGAGCAGATGAGAAATGTCAACAAGATTTTGAAGATGGAAATTGTATGGAGGGCTTTGCAGAGAGCAAAGGAAGCTACAACCTGAAGCCAGCAAAGGGGATTACCGAGGGGACATGACTGATTTCTGCCCAAGGCCAAGCCTCAGCATGTGGAAGTGTTTGGTAGGGATGACACCTGGATTGAAAACAGGGAGACTGGTTAAAAATCTGCACATGGAGGAGTTAGATTTCCCGAGTCCCTTACCGCAGCCAACACAACCAGGCTACTCCACCAGGAAGAGGCCAGACGCTTCCTCTCTCAAGGACTGCAGTGGAGACGCTCCAGTCATAGGGACGGCAAGCACAATCAGGATGAGGATAAAGAGTGGCTGAAGGTTAGGCGCGGTGGCTCATGCCTGTAATCCCAGCACTTTGGGAGGCCAAGGTGAGTGGATCGCTTGAGGTCAGGAGTTTGATACCAGCCTGGCCAACATGGTGATAGGCAGTCTCTACTAAAAATACAAAAATTAACTGGGTATGGTGGTGTGCTCCTGTAATCCCAGTTACTCAGGAAGCTGAGGCATAAGAATTGCTTAAACCCAGGAGGCGGAGGCTGCAGTGAACCAAGATTGTACCACTGCAGTCTAGGCTGGGTAACAGAGTAAGACTCTGTCTCAAAAAAAAAAAGAGAGAGTGGTTGAAAAGCCAGACTGTGTGACAGTCTCTCTGGGTAAGCCCCCTCCCTCTCTCTGTGCCAGGAATGCAGGCAGCAAGGTATATATTCCCAAGGCGGGAGACCAAAGACCCCAAAGAAAAGACCTTCAGATGCTGACATTGGAGGGTGCTCTAGAAAAAAGCCAGGTTGGAGCCTCCATCTAGAGTGGAGTGTACCTGCCCATTAGTTCTGTCTATGCACCCTGAGTTTCTAGGCCCCTCCACCTGCTTCCATCTTAACCATGAATGAAGTCAAAGAGTCACAGGAGTTTGAATAAAACTTCAAGTTGGAAGAGTAGACCAAACACACAAATACAGAGGAAACAGACTTTCTGCAGAAAACAGATACAATTTTTTCTGTGTGGTTAAAAAAAAAAAAAATACAAATCTTCCCATATTTCCAAGTGTGGTGCTTTACACCTGTAGTCCCAGCAATTTGGAAGGCCAAAGAGGAAGGATACCTTGAAGCCAGGAGTTCAAGACCAGTCTGAGCAACATAGAGAGACCCCGGTCTCTACAAAAAATAAAATAAATCAGTTAGGCGAGCACCCTATAATCCCAGCTACTCAGAAGGCTGAGGTGGGAGGATCACTTGAGCCTGGGAGGTCAAGGCTATGGTGAGCCATGATCACACCACTGCACTGCAACCCAGGTGACAGAGCAAAGAAGACCCTGTCTCGAAGAAAAATAAAAAGGCCAGGTGTGGTGACTCACATCCGTAATCCCAGCACTTTGGAAGGCTGAGGCAGGGGGAATCTCTTGAGCTCAGGAGTTTGAGACCAGCCTAGGCAACATAAGGAGACCTTGTTTCTTAAACAAAATGGGCTGGTCACGGTGGCTCACGCCTAATCCCTGCACTTTGGGAGGCCAAGGCGGATGCAACTGAGGTTGGAGTTCAAGACCAGCCTGACCAATATGATGAAACCCTGTCTCTACTAAAAAAATACGAAAATTAGCCAGTCGTGTTGGGGCGCACCTGTAGTCCCAGCTACTCAGGATGCAGGAGAATTGCTTGAACCTCGGAGGTGGAGGTTGCAGTGAGCTGAGATCACACCACTGCACTCCAGCCTGAGCGACAGAGCGAGATTCTGTCTCAAAAAAAAAAAAAAAAAAGGAAAAAAAGAAAAGAAAACAAACAAAACAAAACTGTAAGATCCCTGAAGGTATAAAAGAAATGTTTGCATCTATAAGACAAGTAATGGATGCAATAAAAACAGAATTTATCAGAGAATCAGAAAGGCCTTTGGAAGTTAAAAATATGAGATCAAAAAATTTTAAAAGAAATAAAAGAATTGGAACACAAAGTTAAGGAAATCTCCTAGAAAGTAGAACAAAAAGAAATCAAGCAGACGTGGTGGTAGGCTCTTCTAGTCCCAGCTACTCAAGAGACTGAGGCAGGAGGATCACGTGAGCTCAGGAGTTTGAGGCTGCAGTGAGCCATGATCACACCACTGCACTCCAGCCTGGGTGACAGAATGAGACCCTTTCTCAAAAAAAAAAAAAAAAAAAAAAAAAAAAAAAAAAAAAAAAATCAAAGGATAAAATATAAAAGTAGAAAAACAAGCAAAAGTTGCAACATCCTACTTATATGAGTTTCAAGAAAAGAGAAAAATGGAAGGGAAGAAATGATCAATTAATGCAGGATGATTTGCCAGAATGGAAGGACATTAATTTCCAAATTGAAAGGACTCACTGAGTGCCCAGCTCATGAAAGAAAAAAGAGCCAGGCCAGGCATAAGGAAAAGGCAGTGGAAGCCCCTTGGGATGAAACCATGGAAGGAGCTGAGAATCAGAATTGCATCAGACTCATTCAGATAAAAAGATATGGTCAGGCACAGTGGCTCATGCCTGTAATCCCAGCAGTTTGGGAGGCCAAGGTGGGTGGATCACTTGAGGTCAGGAGTTCAAGACCAGCCTGGCCAACATGGTGAAACTCTATCTCTACTAAAAACACAAAAAATCAGCCGGGCATGGTGGGCGCCTGTAATCCCAGCTACTCTGGAGGCTGAGGCAGGAGAATCGTTTGAACCCGGGAGGCAGAGGTTGCAGTGGAAAAACAACTTCCAATATCAGAGAGAAAATAATTTCAACTTAGAATTCTTTTCACATTGAACTATCAAGAATAAGGTCCAAATGGGGAACTTTTTAGACATGTCAGGACTAGAAGTGTTTACTCTCATGCACTCTTTCTCAGGGAGCTTTGGAAACTCTATTTAAACAAACACGTAAACTGAGAAAGAGGAATTCCCAGGCACCAGCACACAGAGATGCAGCAGAGAGAGGTCCCCAGGCAACAGAGCAGAGCTCCCTGGAAAAAATCCCACTGGGCCATAAATTGGGTGTTGGACCAAGTGGGAAGGGGTTTGGAGCATCTGAGCAGAATATATAAGGTCAGGCTGGGCGCAGTGGCTCACGCCTGTAATCCTAGCACTTTGGAAGGCCAAGGTGGGCAGACTGCTTGAGCCCAGAAGTTTGAGACCAACCTGGGTGACATAGTGAAACCCTGTCTCTACAAAAAAAAAAAAAAAAAAAAAAAAACTGGGCATGGTGCTGCACACCTGTAGTTCCAGCTACTCAGGAGGCTGAGGTGGGAGGATTGCTTGAGCCCAGGGTGACTGAGGTTGCAGTGAGCCACTATTGCACCACTGCTATACAGCCTGGGCAACAGGGTGAGACCCTGTCTTAAAAACAAATAAATAAATAAGTTCATAGAAAAACAAGAAATAGGAGAGGAGAGGCAATGTTAAACAATGAAAATAAAAAATACATAAGAAAGGAAATTAATCCATAATACACAGTGAACAATAATTATTTATTGTAAATACTGAGGTTGTTTTGTTTTGTTTTGTTTTACTTACCAGACTGTCCAAAACTTCAGTCTTGCCTTTTCCACCTTCAGAATTAGGAAGCTGAATGTTATCAATGGTGACTTCACAAGGGAAGCTGCCATCTTCATCCTCAGATTCTGAACTGTCCACTTTTGAATCCGACTGGTTCATCTCAAACAAGGCCACACCCATTTGTATGACTTTTCTAAGCAAACCATCAATATTGAAGCAACCAGGTGGTGAACCGTCATTTATTTTCTTAGCTTTTCATGTGCCTGGGCCATCTGTGGGAGAAAGGTCTGTCCTTGGTTCACCAACGGACTCCTCTGTATTTGGACTGGTTGGAGAGTGGAGTTCTTTCTAGAATCAGGCTGGGAGTCGATGAGCAACCTGTCTGATATACCTCCTTGGCTGTTGTTCCTTACTGTCAGCCACTCCTTAGGCACCAAGACTCCCTCTGTAGCAGTCCTGGGTGGACAACACAGAGCCTGAGCTGGCCTGGGGCTTGTGGTGACCTCTATGCCTCCTGCACACCCAGGCCCGGAGGCAGGAAAGACCTGAGTTTTGATTTTGTCAAAAACCAAGGGGTGGAATAGGAGAGAAATTATCATAGATCACAAAAGAAGAATAATAAAAATGTGTAAAATTTTGGCCAGGCGCGGTGGCTCACGCCTGTAGTTCCCAGCACTTTGGGAGGCCGAGGCGGGTGGATCACCTGAGGTCAGGAGTTCAAGACCAGCCTGGTCAACATGGTGAAACCCTGTCTCTACTAAAAATACAAAAATTAGCCGGGTGTGGTAGTGGGTACCTCTAATCCCAGCTACTCCGGAGGCTGAGGCAGGAGAATCACTTGAACCCGGGAGGCGGAGGTTGCAGTGAGCCAAGATCGTGCCACTGCACTCCAACAGAATGAGACTCTGTCTCAAGAAAAATAAATAAATAATAAAAATAAAAGTATATGCATCACCTTTAGGAATATGAATGACCAACTATAGCAGAATAGTCCAGAGAGTTAACAGTCTTACCTTGGAGGAGCCAGGCTGGGGGCTTGGAGAGGGGATGGGATTGGAGATTGCTGGTTTTCATTATAAGCCTTTCAGTTGTATTCATTTTTAAAACCACAGCATATTTTTTTCTGATTAAAAAATATTAAGTTCAGCCTGGCCAACATGGTGAAACTCTGCCTCTACTAAAAAATATAAAAATTAGCTGGGCATGGTGGCTTGTGCCTGTAATCCCAGCTACTCCAGAGGCTGAAGCAGGAGAATCATTTGAACCCAGGAGGTGGAGGTTGCAGAGCTGAGATCACACCACTGCACTCCAGCCTGGGTGACAGAGTGAGACTCTGTCTGAAGGAGAAGGAGAAGGAGAAGGAGAAGGAGAAGGAGAAGGAGAAGGAGAAGGAGAAGGAGAAGGAGAAGGAGAAGGAGAAGGAGAAGGAGAAGGAGAAGAAGAAGAAGAAGAAGAAGAAGAAGAAGAAGAAGAAGAAGGAGAGGAGGAGGAGGAGGAGGAAGAGGAAGGAGAGGGAGAGGGAGAGGGAGGAGGAGGAGGAGGAAAGAAAAGAGGAAGGGAGGAGGAGAAAGGAGGGAAGGAAGGATGGGAGAGGCAGGTGGGCAGGCAGGGAGGGAGTAAGAGAGAGGTCTATTTTCTGGGAAATGTATTCTTGAGGTGCTGACAAAGAAGTTTTGCTTGCCCAAACTTTAGTTATGCCTTTCAAATCTTCTGCTAGGTTTATCTGGGCACTTTCTTGTAAAATCCAGTTTTAGCAAAGAGCCCTGCTAAGTCAATTTAGCAAATAATCCCCATCCTCAATATCCGATCACCCTGGATATCTGACCAGGTTCCTCAGCCTGCACCATGGCCCAGGTTATATCTGATCACCCTGGCCTATCTGTGGCAGGAATCCTGTTAGATGGGTTTAGCCAGAATGCCCCCATGCCCCTGATGTTTCATCTTAGTAATTTTCATCCACTGACCTCATCCTGCTCCTTGGCTTTACATTTTCACTCGCCCATGCTGGAGATGAGCCCAACTTCTCTCCCCAACTGCAAGACCCTGTTGCAGTGGTACCTGTACCTATCTCAAAAGTCCTGGCCGGGTGCGGTGGCTCAAGCCTGTAATCCCAGCACTTTGGGAGGCCGAGACGGGTGGATCGCGAGGTCAGGAGATTGAGACCAACCTAGCTAACACGGCGAAACCCCATCTCTACTAAAATACAAAAAACTAGCCGGGCGAGTTGGCGGGCGCCTGTAGTCCCAGCTACTTGGGAGGCTGAGGCAGGAGAATGGCGTAAACCCGGGAGGCGGAGCTTGCAGTGAGCTGAGATCCGGCCACTGCATTCCAGCCTGGGCGACAGAGCAAGACTCCGTCTCAAAAAAAAAAAAAAAAAAGTCCTGAGTAATGTCTGCCTTACTGTGCTTTAATAAGGGGCACTGGATAATTTTGCTTTAATAGTACAACCCCTGTCCTTAATAGCCATCCTCCATCCCAGCTATGCTTCTGCTGGTGACACCCAGCACAAGAACCCCTAGCACTATCCTATCAGAATTACACCCCTCCGTCACCCCTATACACACACACACACACACACACACACACACACACACTCCACTGCTGTGCTGCCAAACCCTCCTCTGGAAAAGGAATCTTCCAGCTTAACCTTGTTTGATAATGAAACAGACTCCTGGTGCCACCGAGGAAAAGTAGTTTCTACGTTTCTAGCTTTCATGCCTCAGGGTGTTGATATCTTATTCCACCACACTGGGTACATCTCATTTTAGAAACACCCTTTGATCAGGCTATCCCACCAAGCCCCAGCACCCCTGCCAATCCTCTCCTGCCCCAGGACCCTGCAGATCCCAAGATCTGTGTAATCTGCCTTCAATTTTCCTGGGTCACCACTTAAACAGGCCTCAGGTTGGGATCACCCAACCCCGTGGCTGAATACCTGTTCCTTTAAGGCTCCCAGAACAAACAACCAAGGATGCTTGGTTCTCCTCACCCGTACCCCTACCCTACCTCCATCCCAAGGTTCTTCTGTTCCTGCCCATCCCTTGCCCAGACCTCTCTGAGTAATTATCCCTTCCGGAGAGTCCGCCCACACAAGGCAGCTCTGGATGGTTACAAAACTCCATTCTAGGTCTTTCTTTCTTCTCAAGGCCCCAGCTGCTCATCTCTGCTAGTAGAGTTCAGCACCCCATCTGATTGGAAAATTCCTCCAGAGCCAGCTGGGGTTCTCCAGGGATGGGGAGTGAAGCGTGATGTGGGAGGAGGACAGGTGGAAGAGAGACATGGCCATGGTTGATATCACCGCTTGCTTGCTCATTTGCTTTTTTTTGTTTTGAGACAAGGTCTTGCTGTGTCACCCAGTTGGAGTGCAGAGGCCCAGCCACAACTCACTGCAGCCTCGAACTCTCAGGCTCAAGTCATCCTCCCTCCTCAGCCTCCTAAGTAGCTGGGACTACAAGTGTGTGTCCACATGCCAGGATAATTTTTTAAAAAATATTTTTAGACACAGGGGCTCTCTATGTCACCCAAGCTGGCCTTGAACTGGCCTCACGCAATTCTCCCACCTTGGCTTCCTGAGTAACTGGGATTGCAGGCATGAGCCACCATACCCAGCCCCCTTTGCTTGTTAATGAATAGAAGCAGGACTGGCCAAGAGATGATTAGCTCCCAAAAACTAAGCCTCAGTGAGTCCAATCTACCTCTTTATCACCACCCCCTGGGCAGGGGCCATAATAAGAGTTTTCTACTAAACTGCTGATACCAAGAATAAATCCATGCGTGTTTCACAGAGGCACAAACCAGACTCTTCATGTTACCCAGTCTTCCCTCCCTCCACCCTCGACCTCCCCTGACCACTCTAGCCTTGATCTCAACACCTGAATCTCCCTGGGCTCATTATCATGGAGGAGAGTAGGATTTGGGGTTTTTAAGAAAAAACCCTGAGCACCACTTACGTCCTGAGAGATTTCCAGAGGTTGTGGGATCTGAAGAAAGATGAGAGGGCTGGGATCTGACTGGATTTATGCTTCCCCTGCCTGGTTCTCACGTCCCAGCTCTGCCCTGCTGGGAAAGGGCTGGGGCAATATGACCCTTCCCTCTGCCCCCACCCGCTCCACTTCTCTGAGCGAGAGGTGACGCAGCCCAGGGCTTCTGTGTATAGCATCCTGGCGAGCCTTTGTGAGAAGAACTGGACCCCGGGCAGAAGGGGGTCAAAAGATGACCTGATAAGGGTCCTCATACTCTCTCTTTTCCATCCCCAGCCTGGGACACTGGAAGGCCCAAGTTCAGAGGGAAGGAGAGGCTCTCCTGGCAGCTCCACCTTCCCTTCTGCATTTTCCCCTACCCGTGCAGCAGAAATGGGAGAGTGACAGATCAGGCCACCTAGCAGTCAGGACACACCAGAGCAGGACAGGCACAGAGTCAGCCCGGCCCTGTCCACAGCAGGGAGCTCCCTGACAGTTGAGCACCTGGGCAGGACTATCCCCAGGTAGGGGAGTTCACCGCCTCAGAGGACACTTGCCTTGTTGGACAGTGTAAACCACTGGACAGTTCCTCCTTAGAATGGAACTCAGATTCTCCCCATCCCGCCACTTCTCATGGGCCTCAGATCTGCATCGCAGGCACAGAAAATAGGGCTGGTTCTGATTCCTTCAAGTGCCACATGTGTGACTTCTCTTTTTCAACTAAGCTTCTCCAGGGCCCTTGGCCAACCTTCAGGACATGGTTTCAGGCCCCTTGCCTGTCCCAGCTCCAGACCATGCACAGTTGTGCTTAGCTGTGTTGCCCATTTTCTGATCTCAGGATCTCCCCTCCAGCTGTTCCCCTCCCAGGCTGTGCACTGGGGTGGAAACCAGGAGAAATAAGACAGAGGCTGTTATTTTGGAACCTGTTACCCTCTTAGAAGTTGATTTCCTTGCCTGCCCTGTGGTCTCTGCAAATCTTGTCTGCAACTTGCCTGTAGCCTCACGGTGAGTCAGCAGAGTCATTGTTCCACCTCTCTCTCCTGGTGAGGTTATTCGTGCTTCATATTCTCACTTGTATGCACTGCTGGGCTCAGGACCACATGGTGGTCATGGTGCTGCATACATGGCGGGAGGCAGGGGATAGATGTGGGAGTGAGGACATGTTTGGTTGGAGAGTGCTGGGTCCCCATGGGGCCTAGATCTACTGGCAGCTCAGGGCTTCACATTGCCTGCTCTGGACCTCCTGGCTCTGTCTTTGCTGTTGAAAAGTCCTGAATCTTAACCAAAAATAGGTGTGAGGGTTCTGCTACACTGTACTGTGTGTCTAAACTATACTAGACGTGGGGCTTAGAAAAGCTCCCCTTTCCCCATAAAAAAGCTCTATGGGGTTGGATCACTCTCTACAGATTCTTCTTTTGAATCTCATTGGCTCTGCCGGTTGTTCCCGACACCTACAGCCACAGAGAAGAAGTCACAAAGTGAAGCCCTCAGTTTGTCCTTCTCTAAGCTCTCTGCAGCCTCAGTGGCCTCATCTGAACAGTGCAGATGATAGTTGCCACTTCACAGGGCTGCCTAGAGAACAAAATCCAGTATTAAAAGCACCTCATAGCACATTATAGATGCTCAAGAAAGTTGGCTGGTGTTACTCATATTCTGCTGCAGCCCCTAGGCTGACCCCATCTCTGACAGTCCCCCAACTTATTCTCTCCCTGCTTCTTGCTCCCTTTCCTCTAGGGTTTGCTGAGAGCAGAGGTAGAGAAAGGGTGGATGGTCAGTCACCCTCGCTGGCTATGACAGGTTGCAGTCATGGTGGGAAAGGAGACAGCATTATTGTTAAGCACTCTCCTGAGATTCATGATGGACCCTCCTCCAGCAATGCAGGGGCCCTCGAGCTCAAGGTGGAGAGAAGTGAGATTCTGGGGCAGGGCACCCACCCAAGTTCAAGTCCAGCAACTGTACTCACGAGCAACACAGGATATGGTGCAGAAGAGATGCAAGTTTCCACTCTGCCACTTACCATCTGCAAATCATGACACACTGCCTACCCTCCTAGGTCTTGGCTTCCTCCTGTGTTATGGCGAAACCGATCCACTCACCTCCCAGGCTGATGTGGACACTGAGAGAAGACCCTCTTCCCTTCAGGCTCTGCTTTTTTGCCTTGGACCCTCCACATACTCCCTGCTGTCATTACTGGACTTGCAGGTCCTGCCCTGTCATTTATCAAAGACTTTGGCTCCTGGTTTACAGACTTCCTCCACCCCTTGTCCTCTGCAACCTCCTGGATGACATCACCAACCACACAGATGGTGACCTGGCCATACTCTGGCCTCTCAGATCCTTGGGGACCCATTTCCAACGACCTCACCCCTCCTCTACTTCAGTTATCCACAGCCACGTCCTGCTTGGGACTTATCACTTATAACCGCTCCCCCTCCAGACTATCTCAAGCATCCCACGCTCAGCCAGCTCATCCTCCAGCTTTGTGGTTCAACCGTTCCCACCAGCCCTGCTCACTCTTCTCAATTGCCATGGTCCTCTGCTTTCTTCCAGATTACCCATTCTGTCCTGTCTTGACTTCTCTCCTCTAGCTACCTTACATTCCACAGTTTTTCTTTCAATAACAGTTTTTTTTGTTGTTGTTGTTGTTGCCTGTTTTGTTTGTTTGTTTGTTTGTTTGAGACAAGATCTCACTCCATCACCCAGGCTGGAGCACAGTGGCAACAATCAGAGCTCACTGCAGCTTCAACCTCTTGGACTCAAGCAATCCTCCACCTCAGCCTCCCAAGTAGCTGGGACTACAGGTGGGCACCACCATACCCCAGTTAATTTTTGTACTTTTTGGTAGAGACAAGGTCTCACTATGTTGCCCAGGCTGGTCTCAACCTCCCAGGCTCAAGCAATCCTACTGTCTCGGCCTTCCAAAGTGCTGGGATTATAGGCATAAGCCACTGCTCCCGGTCCAATAACATTTTTGCTAAGACCCTAAATTCCTTTGTCCCTCATCTTTGATCACCCTAGCCCTGGATGAAGCCAGCTATGTACTTTCTCTGCATCTGTATCCAAGAAGCTTAGCACTGTGGTGTTGGTAGGGAGTCAGAGAACTGGGCCAACTGGTTTCCTATAAAGTCATGATCGCCAGTCATTAAATGTCTTTATTCCTCACAGAAATCTCCTTGGTTTCCCTGGCTAGCTTCTTCCCACCTTCCATAATGATTCCAGAGCTTCTCCATTTTTCTTATGCCTTCGAACCCCCTCCCATCCCCAACTCTCAGCAGAGGTCCTTGCTTCCTACTTGTCAGAGAAGATAACAGTCAACAGACAGGCAGTCCCTCAGCTTCCAACGCCAAGCAAATCAACCACCAACACCTGCACACGCCTTGCCTGCCTTCCTCCTGCTGCAGTGGAGAGGCTGCTCCATCCTGCGGTTTCCCACCCTGTGTACTCCTTCCCTCCCAGGAATCCTACTGTGTTAATTAACTCTTCCTCCCAACTGAGTGCTTTCTATGCATTTAGATACACTCAACTCCCTCCCATCATTAGAAAAGAGTGGCAGTGCAGCGGGATAATTAAGGAATCAGAGAGACCGAGGGATTGAGGGGGAATTACTTAATTATTTAGGTGTACTGACCCAGTTGGATTAACATCTAAAGGACTGAGCCCCAAACAAACAGTCAAGCTACCTTTTAAGCATTTTGGCAGGGAGAGGAGGAGGAGAGGGAGGGAGGGAAGGGGAAGGAAAAAAAAGAAAAACTTCTCACCTGGTCCTCATTCTCCTCCAGCTATCACCCTCTTTCCCCTTTTTTACTCCTCCACTTTTCAAAATAGCTGCCTACACTATGCTGTCTTCTTCTTCTTACTTTCTATCCTAGTCTGTTCAGGCTGCTATTTAAAAATACCATAAACTGGGTAGCTTATAAACCACAGAAACTTATCTCTCACAGTTCTGAAGTCTAAGATGTTCAAGATTAATATTGGCAGATTTGGTGTCTGGTTAGAGCCTTTGTCCTGGTTCATGAATGGCATTTTCTTGCTGTGGTTTACATGGTGGAAAGAGAAAAAAGAGCTCCCCTGGGCCCCTTTTATAAAGGCATTAATCCCATCAGGACTTAATCACCTCTCCAAAGGCTCATCTTCCTAATACTATTATATTGACGGTTATAATTTCAACCTATGAATTTTGGGGGACACAAACATTCACATCGTAGCACTTCCCATCATTCATCAACCCATCCCATCGCTGTGTGGACTCCCACACCTCTGAATCACCAAAACAGCTCCCACTGACAGCACCAGTGGCCTGCATGTCTCCATTTTAACCCAAGTCCCACCTCACCCTGCAGCAGCACCTACCGTGCTCATCATCTCTCCTTAACCAGTCTCTCCCTGCAACTTCAGAGACACCTGCTGCTCTTCTCCTTCCCCTGTGGCCACTCCTTTGGGGTCTCCTCTGCAAATTTCTCCTCAGCTGCTTGTCCATTAAAGCTTAGAGTCCAGGACTTTCTTGCTGCCCACCTTCTTCCTGGTTAATTTCATTCTTACCTGTCGCATTAATCACCAATTGCAAATAACATATAAAACTTTCACCCAGGTTTATTTATGCACCTGCCATTTTGATATCACCCCCGAGACATCTCAAAGGAGATCCATACTCAACAGTTCCTCAAACTCATGGTCTCTCCAACCCTCTTCCCCTTCTGAAATCCTGGTTCTCTTCCATTCACTCTATGTACCCAGAGTGCCTCCAAAAACCAATCTCTTCCTCAGTCTCTATATCCAATCTGTCACCAAGTCCTGCAGATTCTATTTCCTAAATTTCTCTCAAATCCATCCAATCTTTCTCATCTTCACCATGCCCATGTACACTAGTCCAAGCTAGTTCTAGCACCATGACCTCCTAACTGGTATATGCCATGCTACTCTGGACCCATCCCAACTCCTTGCTAGTCCACACTGCAGCTGAAACACATGCAAAACACATCTAATTACATCATTCCCTTCTTCTTTTTTTTTTTTTTTTTTGAGACAAAATCTTGCTCTTATTCCCCAGGCTGGAGTGCAATGGCACAATCTTGGCTCACTGGAACCTCCACCTCCCAGGTTCAAGCGATTCTCCTGCCTCAGCCTCCCGAGTAGCTGGGATTACAGGTGCCTGCCACCATGCCCAGCTAATTTTGTATTTTAGTAGAGACAGGGTTTCACCATGTTGGCCAGGCTGGTCTCGAACTCCAGATGTCAGGTGATCCACCCACCTCGGCCTCCCAAAGTGCTGGGATTACAGGCGTGAGCCACCGCGTCTGGCCCGTCATTCCTTTCTTAACCTGTCTGCAAAACATCTAATTACATAATTCCCTTCTTAAGGGGTCAACAGCTTCCCATGGCTCTTAGGGTAAACATAGAACTTCCTAACATGGGATGCAAGAACACTTATGGTTTGACACTCAGCTCATCTATGTACTGGGTTCTGGGCCACACAGCCTAAACTTACAGTCTGACTCTGGCCCTTATTGCCAGTGGAACCTTGGGCAAGTTACCTTCTGAATCCTCTTGTGCCTCAATGTCCTCATCTGTAAAACAGTGATATAATGCTACTACCTCATATGGTTATTGTGAGAATTAAGTGCATTAAACACCTAGAGTGGTATCTTGCACATGGTAAGTATTTGATAAGTGTTAGTTCCTGCCTCTGGCCACATCTTCACCGCACTCCCTCTCATCTCTCTGTTCTAGACATGCTGGCTTTTTTGTTTTTATTGACACCATGCTTCCTCTCTCCACAGGGCCTTTGCATGTTCTGTTCCTGCTGAGACTCTATTTCTTTGTCTTCAGCTATTCATTGCCAATGCAGCCTTCAGATCACAATGCAAGTATAATTTTGGGGTCGAGGGGGAGCTTCCTAGAGTTCCCTGACTGGCACTAGTCATCAGTGCTATTTTATATTTATGTATGATGATAATTATCTATCTCTTCCACAAGACTATGGGATCCATAAACAAGGCAGAAATTGTGTTTATTTTTGTGAGCTTTGTAACTCCAGCATCTAGCAGAGTGCCTCACATTATAATAAAGGCTTCATGAATATTTGCTAGTAAATGAAAGAAGATTGAAAGAGCAGTTTAGGGGTGCTTCGTAAATGTTCATTTAATCTGACAAGGTACCCCTACCATGAAGGATCTAAAAGTATTCCCCTGTCCCCAAGTAATTCCCCCACTCCCAACCACAGTTCCCCCACTCCCACCACTAGGGTCCATCATTTGGAAAGGGCCTTATTATCTCTGAGGTCAAAACACATTAATTATCCAAAACATTAGCCACAGAGATGAGCTCCTCTCATTTCCTGTACTGCCCAAAGCTGGTGTAGAGGGCAACACCCTGGAGGCACAGAACATTAGAATATTACAGTATCAGAGCATGAAGACACCCTTAGGGCCATCTAGCCATTTGTTTCACTATGCAGATTTGGAAACTGAGGTCCAAAGAGGGGAAGGGAGGGATCCAATTTCACACAGCAAATTCATGGTAGAATGAAGACTAGGTTCCAAGTCCCTGACCACCAACCCAGGGCTCTTTGCACTGCCCATTGCAGTTCACTAGTTCATGCATTTAATAAATATTAAGCACCACTGCGGGCAAAAATCATATTCATACATACATAAAGAACTCTGCTGCAAAAGCAGCGAAGTTGGTTCTCTCATAGAAGGGCTTGTAGCCATGCTGTGGAAGTCTACAGCAGAAAGCAGTCAATTCCAGGCTGAGTCAGGGCCTGCTTCATGGAGGAGGGGGTAATGTTTGAAGTGGACCCTAAAAAATAATCAGGGAAAAGCCAGGATAAGCATCTTAGCCTGAATAAATAGCATCCATCCTGGGATTTAGGGACCAGATGTCTGTTTGGGGAGCTGTCCTTGACTGCTTGTAAAGCTACAGGGAAACAGAAATGGGGCAGAGAATCAGGACCTGAAAGGGAGTTAGAGCCAAGCAGAAAGAGGAGAATAAGCTGAAGATCAGCTGCCCTACCTCTATTTGGCAAAAGCTTTCCAAAACCCAGAAGACTGCCCTTTTCTCCCACCATTACTAGGTCAACAGAGGATAGACAACCCCTCCTCCCCCAGCTCCCTGCTTCCAGAAGATTATGTAACCAAGTCCAAGCTCACACCACTCACCACACAACAGCAAGTAAGCTGAGAGGTAAGGTGTTGGGGCAAAGAAAGCGACCCTATTCAGAAAACCAAGAAGATAGTGGACTAGCATCATAAAGAACTATCTGAAGTCAGCATGAGTTTTAGGCTCCTTTTTACATTAAGGGGAGGGGAAGAGGAAGGGGTTGGGATCAAGAGGTGTTTGATGCCAGGAAGGGTCTGAGAAGGTTGTAAAAGTTCTTTTTCCTAGGTCAGGTCACAATATTTCTATAAATCTTTAACATAACACTATTATTTGTCTGTATTCTTCCTTATCTCCTTGTGGGTTAGTTTGGGGAAAAGAACTGTTATCATTTTTTTTAAGTTGAACTGAAAACTAATCTCCTATAATTAGCTGGTCTATGTACAGAGCTAAGCAGAAGCTTTTAACCTAAAGGATATTACCCCTGGGGTTCAGAGGCAAAATGGAGTCAGTCATGCTAAGCCTCCCTCCACTATTTCAATTTCCCCATTGTCAAAGGCTCATCCCACAGTCTTGTGGGATTTGGGACAATGGGACATCATCTCACCTGGCTACTTCTTGCCAAACAGGGTCTACAAGGGGTGACTATGGAATGAAACCATTTGACCTGGCTAAGGAAATATTTCATAGTGCCATTTTTAGGAACAATGATCATGGGCATTTCACTTTTTGCTTTGATAGTTTTAGTGAGACTTGCACAACCTTTGTTTACACAGTACATAATAAGTTTCACTAGAATGTAGGCCACCATGACTAAAAGAAGAACATCAAAGCTGAATGTAAGAATGCCTCCCAAGATTAATAGAATTACACTAGGAATCCAAGAGAATAGGTCTGTAAAGCAGTCTCTGTAAGTGCCCCCAGATTAAGCCTGCTTTGGTGTTCTAACGTTTGTTAAAGCCAGGTAGCCTGTTGTCTAATTATATCAATATGGGGCTGTAGAGGAGGAATTAAGCTAGCAACAGGTGGCTAGCTTAGGGACACCATTTGGTAAGTAGAAAGTA
Source organism: Rhinopithecus bieti (assembly GCF_001698545.2). Taxonomy (NCBI): domain Eukaryota; kingdom Metazoa; phylum Chordata; class Mammalia; order Primates; family Cercopithecidae; genus Rhinopithecus; species Rhinopithecus bieti. The sequence continues at coordinate 3,469,646 of NW_016807278.1, forward strand.
GGCTTGCAGGCTTGTGGGTCCTTATTATTGCTTTGCATGTAGTGTCTAATGAGGGGCTGCATAAGAAAGAAATATGGGGCCTCTGGGTATGGAGTTATCAATTGGATCCTATGTGTGATTTGAAAAACCAGCTTCCATAAATCTAATGCCCAAGAGGCTACATGACTAAAATCATGTGTAGAGGAACAACTATAGGATCAGAGTGGTCATGTACTGAACAAGATTTAAGATGACAAATCCGGCAGTGTGATATGCTAGTGAAAGAGGCAATAGACTGAAAAATCCTAACTGAAAAGTTGTCTTGCTTTTGAAACAAAAATCCCTAAAAGACATGCAAGACACATAGGGGGTATATTTTCATTTTACTTATCTTTTGGTGAAAGAGTAGCTTTCGGTCTTTTAAGTGCTCACAAGCCCACCGTTTTCTGGTTTCTGGGTTAGTGGGGTGTCTTCTGGTGGTGCTGCCTTGACCTGAGTATAATGTGCACATGGCTTTACTCCAGCAAGTTTAACTGAGGAGTGTGTGTTCATGAGCAGCTCAAACAGCCTTGTCCACTTGGCAGCAAATTGGTGTTCAGGTCCTTGTTTTTTCCAGGTATTTGGGAGGACCCAATTTCCCAGTTGAAAAGGATGTAGGACCACATCTGTTGGATGAGTGGTTCTGCTAGAAGCAAACTCATGAACAGAAGTTAGTATAGTGCCTAGAGTCTTAACATTTGGTAATTGCCAAATCTCTTAAAAACATCAGTTGGTTCTCCCACCATGATGGAAACCTAGAATGGGCTACCAGATAATATTTCAAAGGGGCTCAATTTGAACTAACTTGAGTGAGCCACTCAAATCCACAACAGCAGTCAGCCACATCTTATCCCAAGTCAAACGTTTCTTGATATATTTTGGCAATGCATCTTTTTAGAGTATGGTTCATCTTTTCAGTTTTTCCCATGGATTGTGGTCTCCAAGATGATAATCTAAAGGTTTCAGGAAGATACAAGTCACAACACCCCCTCCTGTAGCCATCATAGACAGTCTTCTTTGAATTAAGGTAGGCGGGTATTAACTACAGAATATGTGGCCCCTGTATCAATAAGAAAGTCAATAAGTTTGTTCCCCACTGTCAATTTTACCCAGGGCTCCTGGGACTATGACAGCAGTTGGCTAAGCATACATATTCAATGTATGTATGTTACAGGAGAAGCTGCGAATATTTATGTAGGTGATCCTGACACATGCGTATTGTACAAACATGCATGTTACATATGACCCATGTTTACCTTGAGGTGAAAACGTAACATTTAAATGTACTACAATTAGGCCCTGTACATCAAAAGGTCTTTTCAGAACACAAAGACATGCAAATGCACAATCTCTATAACCAGCCAGAACCAGTTCATGGCCAGCAGTCTTCTTATCAGGAGAAAATTAGTGAAACCAGTCTTTTATTTAATCAAAGCTATAGTTATGGCTGGTGGAACTGGGGTTCAGTTAGTCAGCATGTATGAACTGGATGAGTTGCAATTGTTTTAATATTGTTTGTCTTAAGGCCAGTGCTTGCTTGGCTGCTAGAGAAAAAGAGAAACATTGTGTCATTGAGAATATAACTTATTCTTTCAGTGGAGCAATGCATGACTTAACTCTTGCCTGGCATGGCCTTAGGTCCTGTTTATAATTTGGTATTTTATTGCTACAAAATTTCAGTTATGTCAGTCTTATGACCTCTATTTTAACATTTGTGTTGATTAGTTGTTGTATCTAAACCGCAAAAAGGAGAGGGTATAATGAGGTGTGTCTGACTTCCCATCACATTATACCTGAAGACTAAGTTTTTAAGGTTTGTCTGGGGTCCCCTTAGCCAAGAGGGGGGTCATTCAGTCAGTAGAGGGCTTAAGATTTTATTTTTAGTTGACATTCTCCCATTTGGCCAAGATATACCAATGGCAGCATAAATGGCCAAACTTTTATTTTGTTCCACATTGTTGCTGGGGGTGTTGTGGCTACCTGCCCCAGGTCCATCATATCCCTTGGTAGGATCCCTGTGGCCAAGGAACTCAAAGCCAAACAGATGGTAATGGAGGTGGGCAAGCATTCATTAACCCTTAAAACCTTTTAAATAATGTAAGAACCAAAACCAAAAGCCAAATAGCAAAGTTACAAAACCGACCTTTCTATAAGTTCTGTGTGTTGAGCCATCAGCTGTTTAGGCATCTGTGTACCTATATTTGGAGGATCTGAGCTAATTCTACTCCTTAAAAGTAAAATTAGTACATCAAAAAGTGTTTTGTGCCCACCTCTCCCATGATAGTCCTTGGGACCAGAGGGATTGAATAGTTTTTTAAATCCTAGAGATACTAGGTACAGAGAGAAAGGTAAACCCAATTTCTATAAGCTATAAATAGCTCAAAAAGAAAAAAGGCAGGCCAGGCGCAGTGGCTCATGCCTGTAATCCCAGTACTTTGGGAGGCCAAGGCAGGTGGATCATGAGGTCAGGAGATCAAGACCATCCTTGCTAACATGGTGAAATCCTGTCTCTACTAAAAATACAAAAAATTAGCCAGGTGTGGTGGCACACGCCTGTAGTCCCAGCTACTCAGGAGACTGAGACAGGAGAATGGTATGAACCCGGGAGGTGGAGCTTGCAGTGAGCCGAGATCGCACCACTGCACTCCAGCCTGGGTGACAGAGTAAGACTCCGTCCGGAAAAAAAAAAAAAAAA
>NW_016807278.1:3474842-3477549 GCF_001698545.2 Rhinopithecus bieti
TTCATTTCACACACGTGATAATCCAGAGACTTTAATAGCAATACAGAAAGTTACATGAATATAAAGACTTAACCTTTCTAAAGTTCAGTTTTCTAAATAATCAAAAACCTGATGAAGATAATATAAGAATTAGGAATTATCTTGAGAAAATGTAAAATCTTTCCTTTTTTTTTTTTTGGGGGGGACAAGGTCTCACTCTGTCATCCAGGTGGAAGTGTAGTGGCACAATCATACCTCACTATAGCCTTGAACTCCTGGACTCAAGTGATCCTCCTGCCTCAGCCTCCCCAGTAGCTAAGACTACAGGCACGCACTACCACACACAGCTAATTTTTTTTTCAGAGATGGGGTCTTGCTATGTTGCCCAGGCTGGTCTTGAATGAGCTTCAAGTAAGCCTCCTACCTCACCCTCCCAAAGCACTAGGATTACAGTCATGAGTCACTGTTGCCCAGCCTAAAATAATTGTTTTTTAGGCCAGCTACCAAAACGCAAAGAAAATTTTCTGTAGTATGATTGCTTCCCCTTATGGGAAGCCCATTTAGATAACCTGTAACTCAGACCTGATGAAAACAATACTTGAATGTAATCAGACACAGAAAGACTGCTCAAGGCCATGAGTAGCTGAGTTCAAGCTCATATGACTTGCCACACAACAGCCAATAAGTCTAGAGACAAGGTGTTGTGGCAAGGAAAGCTACCTTATTCAGAGAACCAGAAAACCAAGAAGATGGTGGACCATCATCATAAAGAACCATCTGAAGTCAGCATGAATGTTAGGCTCTTTTTTATGTTAAGGGAAGGGGGAAGAAGAAGGGGATTGAGATCACGAGGTGACTGATGACCACAGACACCTGGGTGGCAGCAAGGGTCTGAGGAGGTTGTAAAACTTCCCTTTTCTAGGTCAGGTCACAATGTTCCTATAAATCTTTAACATAATATTGTTATTTGTCTGTATATTTCCTTATCTCCTTGGGGGTTAGTTTGGAGAAAGGAACTGTTACCATTTTTTTAAAGTTGAACTGCAAGCTAAATTCCTATAATTAGCTGGTCTATGTACAGAGTTAAGCAGAAGCTTTTAACCTAAAGGATATTACCCCTGGGGGTCAGAGGCAAAATGGAGTCAGTCATGCTAAGTCTCCCTCCACTCTTTTTCTTTTTTGAGATGGAATTTCACTCTTATTGCCCAGGCCGGAGTGCAATGTCATGATCTCAGCTCACCGCAATCTCCGCCTCCTGGGTTCAAGCAATTCTCTTGCCTCAGCCTCCCGAGTAGCTGAGATTACAGGCGTCCACCACCACACTCAGCTAATTTTTGTAGTTTAGTGGAGATGGGATTTCACCATGTTGGTCAGGCTGGTCTGGAACTCCTGACCTCAGGTGATCTACCCACTTCGGCCTCCCAAAGTGCTGGGACAGGTGTAAGCCACTGTGCCCAGTCCCTCCACTCTTATAATTAAACCAGCTGTTGCGTCTCCTGCCAAGAAACCAATCATGAAGATTCACCATGTTCTAGATGGGAAAACGGCTGTAGCCTGGGAGAGGCCAGTCAGGGACAAAGCCAAAGTTAATATAGAGGATGGAGCTCCTAGGGTATAGGGGTTGGGTCTGGGCTAGGGAGCTGGAAACCTAGGTTTTATGCTTGTCCCAGTTTTGACACTGGCCCTGAGCAGTGCTGTTTCTCATCAGCCTCTGCCTGCTCCAGGGGTCACAGGGCCAAGCCAGATAGAGGGTTGCTAGCGTCACTGGACACAAGATTGCTTTCCCACAGCTCCCGTTCCTCCAGCCCCTCTGCTCCACATCCGGAAACCTGGGTACCCTTCACCCACCTAGCTCTGTCCCACAGTGAGATTTATTGCTGGCTGCCCTGCCATCTGCCCCAGGGTAATAAATCAGGGCAGAGCAGAATTGCAATCACCCCAAGCATGGAGTGTATAAAAGGGGAAGGGCTAAGGGAGCCACAGAACCTCAGTGGATCTCAGAGAGAGCCCCAGACTGAGGGAAGGATGGACGGATGGAGAAGAATGTCTCGCTGGGGACTGCTGCTGCTGCTCTGGGGCTCCTGCACCTTCAGTCTCCCGACAGACACCACCACCTTTAAACGGTAATTGGTAACTCAGGCAGAGAAGGGGTGGGAGGGGCGCAGGGTTCCCACCTTCCCAACACCCTGACTTTTCCACGTGTGCTATCATTCAATCCTTACAATCAGCTGGACAGGGAGGTATGGACCTGTTCAGAGAGGTCAAGTGACTTGCCCAATAAATGACACTAGTAGTCAGGTATGGAAGCTGTGTCTTTCACTTCCTGCCCAGAGCACCACGCTAACTAAGCACTGTAGAGAACTCAGAAGTATTAGGACATGCCCCTTGCCCTTGAGGAGCTCAGAGCCTGAATATTAAGAAGTGTATGGGTGGTTGGGTGCTGTGGCTCCTGCCTGTAATCCCAGCCCTTTGGGAGGCTGAGACGGATCACTTGAGGTCAGGAGTTTGAGACCAGCCTGGCCAACATGGGGAACCCCATCTCTACTAAAAATACAAAAATCAGACTGGCGTGGTGGCAGGCACTTGTAATTCCCAGCTACTTGGGAGGCTGAGGCAGGAGAATCGTTTGAGCCTGGGAGGCGGAGGTTGCTGAGCCAAGATCGTGCCACTGCACTCCAGCCTGAGTGACAGAGTGAGACTCCATCTCAAAAAAAAATGGGGTGGGGGG
>NW_016807278.1:3477768-3543149 GCF_001698545.2 Rhinopithecus bieti
TGGGGCATGGGTACAGACTGAGCCACTGCACTTCAGCCTGGGTGATAGAGCCAGACCTTATCTAAAAGACTGAAGAAGGGGAAGACACAGCATTTGAGAGAAGACCTCACAGAGAAAGGGGTTTTCAGTCTGGGGACAGCAGATGTGACCAGCAGTCCTGAAGGTAGGAAGGCACATTTTAATCACGGTAATACTTGCTAAGCCTATAAAACGCTTAGGGCGTCACAGGATCTTTTCACATGTCTCATCTCAAGTTATGCCCCCAACAACTCAGCATTCCCACTTTGCAGATGAGGACACTGAGGCTCAGGGAGGTGATATGTAAGAGGCTAAGCCTCAACACACACTGGGCCTTTTGCTTCCAAAACTGCTTTCCCTTGCTCTGAGGCTCTCAGAGAGTAATTGCTGGGTTGTGAGCACTGGGTAAGAGGATGGGTGCTTCAAAGCAGCTGCACCCCAGGATAAAGGTAGAGGAAAGTAAAAACATCTTCCCCTGCTGTTATCCAAAAGAGAAAAAGAATGGAATTGGGCAAGGGGTGGAGAGGGAATCCAGCTTTTGAAACAGAATTATAGGAATTTTGCTACCTGTTATGTGTAGAGCATCATGTGAGGCACTTGGGACAGCTGAATGAATGAGCTGCTTCTCAAGGTGAACATGTACATATATACGCTCACAATTTACATGTATTGAGCAGTGGGCACATGGTTTCATCTGCACAGTGACTCTGAGGTAGGTACTACCATTAGGCCCATTTTTAGAGGGGTTAATGGAGACTTAGAAGAGGCCCAGAGGCCGGGCGCGGTGGCTCAAGCCTGTAATCCCAGCACTTTGGGAGGCCGAGATGGGCGGATCACGAGGTCAGGAGATCGAGACCATCCTGGCTAACATGGTGAAACCCCGTCTCTACTAAAAAATACAAAAAAACTAGCCGGGCGAGGCGGTGGGCGCCTGTAGTCCCAGCTACTCGGAAGGCTGAGGCAGGAGACTGGCGTAAACTCGGGAGGCGGAGCTTGCAGTGAGCTGAGATCCGGCCACTGCACTCCAGCCTGGGCGACAGAGCGAGACTCCGTCTCAAAAAAAAAAAAAAAAGAGGCCCAGAAAGGTTAGGTAGCTTTCTCAGAATCACACAGGTGGTAAGGGGATTCAGGCATGCCCCCTGCAACCACTGTCTTCACCACCATATGGCACCAGTTCCACATGCTGTACGGTCCAGGCTGTGAGACTCAAGGAAAAACAGAGCAGAGGCCCAAGGGAAGGTGAGGCCAGTGTGGGCTGGAGGCCTTGGGGCAAGCTTCTTGGAGGTGGGCGTACATGTTGGGGCTTGGAGGACTAAAGAACTTGGGGGAAAGGGAAGGGGAGAAGAAAAGGATTTTCTGAAAAGGAAATGGCAAAAAGTGAAAGTCCAAACCATAGGCTGCTGTGAGTAAATAGTGGGAAATGCAACCTCCTTGGGGTCAAACCTCTGACCCTCCATTTTCCCATCTGTAAAGTGGGAGTAATAAAATCATCCACCTTATGAAAGCAAATAAAATAATGATTGTGAAAATATTTTGGTGACAGTAAACTGTGATAGGAAGATAACAAATCATTTCTGTTACAATACCATGCTGATAGGCATAAAAGTTGCATTCATGTCCATGGGCAAAATGGGAGTCAGTAGAATGCATGGGACGCAGGAAGGATGTAGGAAGGAAAGGGTAGTGTAAATATAGGAGGACTGGCCGCTAAGAAGAAAGTAGAAGAAAGAGGGAATCTCCCTGTGTATGGGAAAGTCTATTGCAGAGTCAACTTGGGCTTCCATCCTGGGACCTTCCAGTGAACAGCTAGAGACATCTTCCTCTGGGCTTTGGCAAACAGCCTTTATGTCGGGACCCAGGGGGCCCTATATGGGAAATAAGGCCAGACACATGCTCTGAATCCCTGCTGCAAGATTTCTGAGTCACCTTCGTCCCCGTGAGCCTTCATTTTTCTCATCTATAAAATGAATGACAGCTAGCTTGTTGGAGAACTCTCAGTAGCAACTCAGGAGAGTCAGTTTCCCAGGTCTCTTTAATTCTGCCTCTCAAAGGTGATGGGAAAACATCTGGACAAGAAGCCAAGGAACTGGGACACATCTCTCCAAGGATGAGGTGCACGGCGCTCTGAAGATGCTGGCTTCTCTCTATGCCCAACCCAGCTCAGGGGATCCTCTCCACCACAGCCCTGGTTGGGTGCCTGTCCGCTGGTGTCCTGGAGACCTCGCAGCTGCTGTGGGCATCTGCTGCCACCTAGCGGTCTTCCATGGCACTGTCTTCCCCACCAGCCCCTAGCTTTGACAGGGGCACTCCCTGGCATTCGTCTCTTCAGAGGGAATGTCTGTGCCTGTTTCACGTCTGTCCTCCTGCCAGCTGGAGTTCCTTAAAGGCTGTCATGATCGTTATCTTTCTAGCTCCAGTTTCCAGCACAGTGAGGCACAAAGTAGTTGTTCAGCAGGTGATTATGGAATAAATGGATGAACGGACCAATAAACAAATAGCCTTGTCTAATCAAAATTAGGCAACAGAAGGAAGTCACTTCAGGGTTATTTAATCCGCGGGCAGCTGACTCCTCTAAATTGACTCTTGACAAGAGGTAACTCTTATAAATGCTCCAGAGGCCTTCAGGAACAGAGGTGATTTCCAGGTGGCTGGGCTAACATTAAAGGTGGTTGTACTAAAAGCAGGGATTTGGCCTCAGGGACTCTACCGTTATGGTGGAGGTACAGCACTTTTCTATTTTTGCTTCCTCCACCATGGGCCAGGATCTTCCTCAAGAGGATGCCCTCAATCCGAGAAAGCCTGAAGGAACGAGGTGTGGACATGGCCAGACTTGGTCCCGAGTGGAGCCAGCCCATGAAGAGGCTGGCCCTTGGCAACACCACCTCCTCCGTGATCCTCACCAACTACATGGATGTGAGTGCCTGGCTCAGCCCCTCGCTCCCTCCCTGTCTGCTTTCCCCCATGGACCTAGGGCTTTCTTTACCATAAGACTCACCCTTCCCATGCTGTGTTTGACGAAGGCGCTGAGGAACATGTGAGCACCCTAGAAAATTCCCATTTTCCAGTTGGAAAGCCTGAGCACAGAAGACATGAAGGCACTCAGGGGCCATTCAGGGGCAGGGTTAGGTTTGGAACTCAGCCCAGGCCTTAAGCCAGGTGTCCTAGGTGGGTGGGAAGGGGTGTGTGACTCAGGAGGGGGTTTCTGTGACCGGGTCCAGCACAGTCTGACGGCTTGCTGCCCCAGTAGATTCTCAAGGGTCAAGTTCGCATCCTGCTTCATTCTCAATGTTTTGATTTCGCCATCTTGTCTTACTGAGATTCCCAGTTTCTGGGATGCCATGGGGCGATGCTAAGCCTTCGACCAGTTCCTGCAGGACAACAGAAACCCCGAGAGGCTACAGGACCTCACCTGGGCCAAATCTTACCCTGACAGCCAAGAGTGAAGCCAGACAAGACCCCAAGACCCAAGGTGCCCTGAGCCCCTCCAGCCCTCTTTTTACCCCCACAGACCCAGTACTATGGTGAGATTGGCATCGGCACCCCACCCCAGACCTTCAAAGTCGTCTTTGACACTGGTTCGTCCAACGTTTGGGTGCCCTCCTCCAAGTGCAGCCGTCTCTACACTGCCTGTGGTGAGACCTAAGACCCACAGTGCCTCTCCCCAGTCCCCCTGCCCTACTGTGCATGAGCAATCCTGCCCCACACCTAGCTCCCATCCCTCTTGCCACCAAGGGAGTGCCTTCCTCTCTGCCTCTGTACCCACTGACCCTGACACTTAAGGGAGAGAGGAAGATGTCTCCCATTTTTCTGATATAGCCACCAAGGTTTAAAAAAAAAAAAAAAAAAGAAAGCTCCAAGAACCCCTGACCACTCAGAAGGCCACTTCCCAGTCTTCCTGAGATTGAGACAGGACTGAATTCTCAAACCCATCCCAGGCACTCGGAACTCTTCCATCCCTAGTCTTAATCAACAACCTCTTACTGGGCACTTACTCTGTGCCCAGCATCTTCTCTGGTGTTATCAGTGTTAGTGATTACTTTAAATTCCTTCATTTAGGACAAAATTATCGAGGTATGGGCACATTAGGGGGGCCCAAGAAATCCAGTCCTTGATTGATGAAGCACGTATTCCAAGCCCCCTGACCCTAGAGTCACTCGTCCTTGTACCTAAGCTAAGTCCTAAGCCACACCAGCCATACCCACAATGCACCCTGCCTCTGAGTCCCCCTGTCTGGGCCACTCTTGGACAAACCTGAGCCTCTGTCCCCCTGTCAGTGTATCACAAGCTCTTCGATGCTTCGGATTCCTCCAGCTACAAGCACAATGGAACAGAACTCACCCTCCGCTATTCAACAGGGACAGTCAGTGGCTTTCTGAGCCAGGACATCATCACCGTAAGTGGGGTTGCCCTAGGTCATCTGCTCCCAACCCCTTCTGTCCCCAGGCCTCTCCTGACCCTCCAGGGGCCATACCTGCGGGGAGGTGCACTGCAGCCCACTTGGAGCCTGGGGAGCTGAGGAACACCCTGTTCTGCCACATCTGGCTGTTGCTGCAAAGCAGCAGTACCTATGGGGGAGCAAGCTTGGGCCACGGGCTTAACTGTTGGGTGGTTTATGGATGTTTTTGCATCTGACTTGCACGTAGGGCTTGTCGTGAGCCCCATGGCTGCAGTCAAGTAACTTGTCCGAGTTCATCAGCTCTGACTGGGCTACACCCTAGTCTGAAATCCAGGGTCAGGGTCAGGCTGAGTTTTAGGGTCAGGCATAGGTTTTAAGGTCACAGTTGAGGTTGACTCTGGGATTCAGGTCAAGTCCTGCTTTTCTTTTTATTTGGCCCATGTCTGACCCTTTCCTCCTTCTGGAGTTTCTCAGGCCCTGCTCCATCAGAGTTAGGGGAAGGGCACACATGGGACCTGACAGAAAATCAGGGTGATTCCTGCCTCCCTCCCTTTTTTCTGTGAACTCAGATATAAAAAAGGGAGAAGGGCAAGCTTGGCTGTGCTGAAGAAACCCTTCGCCCATGATAAGCGTGGGGGCCAAGACCTAGTCCTGCCGGGCACGAAAGCCGGGCCACTGGGGAGGAGGAGGAGCTCTTGGCAGCTTTTCTTTTGCTGCTTGGCAGGACCACCCCCTCAGCCTCTGCTGTCCAATCCCTGGTCAACTCCAGCTCTCTCTTGGCTCTGCAGCACAGACGTGTATTGGCATACACATTGGCATACACAGAGTGTGTGCGTGCAGAGTTGAGGAAACACTCTTACCCCAATTTCTGTACCCTGAAGCCTGTGTGCCCCTGGGATCCCTAGTGTGGAAGCCCAGACCAGACTCCAGCCAAGGAGTGGGCAGTGGGCTTGGTCTCCTCTGGTCCTTCCTCCCACAGGTGGGTGGAATCACAGTGACACAGATGTTTGGAGAGGTCACGGAGATGCCTGCCTTACCCTTCATGCTGGCCGAGTTTGATGGGGTTGTGGGCATGGGCTTCATTGAACAGGCCATTGGCAGGGTCACCCCTATCTTCGACAACATCCTCTCCCAAGGGGTGCTAAAAGAGGACGTCTTCTCTTTCTACTACAACAGGTGGGGACTGGGACTCCAGGGGCTGAGGTGGGGGGAGAGGAGGGGAGAAGAGCTGGGGAGTGGAAGGAGAGCCTGGGCCAGAATTGTTAAGTGTTTGTGATTAGGTGACAGTCAATTAATATCTAGAACTGTACTAGCCAATATGGAAGGCACCACTGAAATTTAAATTAATTCAGTACAGTCAAGCATCAATTAAGCATTCAACTGGTGGCTCTTAGTTGCACTAGCCACATGTCAAATGTCTGGCAGCCGTGGTGGCTAGTAATTACGGTTTTGGACAGTGCAGATAGAGAACATTCTCAGCTTGGCAGGACATTCTAATGGACAGTACCACTCTGGAGCAAGAGGAGATGCAAGGTGGGGGTGATGGGAAATAAGGGATTACCGTGACCTGGAGCCCTGCCTGTGAGGGCCATGGCTCCTCCCACACAGAGACAGCCAACTTCAGTCATCCATTAGATCCTTCATTTGTCTGCCCACTCATCAGTTCAGTAAATGCTATGTGCCAAGCACTGTGCGAGGCTCTGGGGGTGCAGCAGTGAACACCGTGAACAAGGCAGAACCTGTACTCCCCTACCCACATAGAGCTTACAGGCTAACAGGGAAGACAAGACATATTCCAATGTAATGAGTGTCACAGGCAGGCAGCGAGTGTGGTGCTGAAAACCATGGATGCTTTTCAATTCTAGGTTGAGCTTATATGCAGCTCAGCCAGCATTGGGGAAGCTGTTGTCAGCTCTTGAGCAGGGTTGGGCTCTACTCCAAACTGCTGGGCTCAGAAAGATGGCATGAGTTGGAGACAAGAGAGCTGGAGGCAAAAGGGGCCAGGTGCAGTGGCTCATGCCTATAATCCCAGCACTCTGGGAGGCCAAGGCAAGAGGATCGCTTGAGCCCAGGAGTTAAGGCTGCAGTGAGCAGTGATTGTGCCACTGCACTCCAGCTAAGGCAACAGAGTGAGATCCAGTCTCAGAAAAAGAAAAAAAAAAAGTCAAAAGGGTAAGAACATGAGGCCAGTGGCAAAAAGAATAGAGGAGAGGATCAGAGTTCAGAGAAATCTCACAGTAAAACGGAGAGGAGTCTCTGGTGTGGTGATAGAAAGGGAGGCCTTGAGAAAAGACCAATTGGTGGCTCTGCAGTCAGGGGTGGTCTTTAGAAGAGCCATTTTAGAGGAGGTAGGGGCAAGGCCAGATGGCAAGCAGTTAAGAGGTGGATGATGTGGGTGTCAGGAAGTGGAGGTCATAAGATGTAGGTTGCCCTGGGACATTCAACAGGGAAGGGAATTGGGGGTGGCGTGGGGGGTGAGATCCAGAAGCAGAAAAGGAAGGGTGGGTGTTTTTAAATGCTAGAGGATGCTCGAGTGATGCCTGTAGGTGGAGGAAGAAGCCAATAGGAAGAAAGAGATTTAAAATGTGGAAAGAATAGGAGCTAAATGGGAGCACTGGAGTTTGAAGGCCATGAAAGACATGAGGTTCCAGCAGACAGGAAGAAGCCAGGCTTTGCAGAGGAGAGGGCTGGCTTCTTCCTTTATCTTGGGATGGGAAGGAGGGAACATCCAGAGACATCCTGAAGTATTGAGAGAGAGGCAGTAGGGAATTTGTGCTAGCACATACACATACATTCCGACTTTATAAAAATACAAGTAGTTTGCAGTTGCACAAAATAACATATGCACACCTACACACCCATGCACACATGTGCATGTGTGAATTCTACTATGAATTCTGGAAAAACACATCACACACACATGCACGCCCTGGAGATTAGGCCTACAGTAGTCCCTGAGCCAAGCGCAGTGTGGAGGAAAGGAAGGCGAGGGGAATCAGCTCTAGACGGGGCACCAGGAGCCTGGCTCCAGTCCCCTACTTGTTCACTCATGGACTGGGTAACTTCAGGCAAGTGACTTCGCCTCTTAGTGATTCCATTGCCTGAAGGGCAAAGAGAGTACATAACACCCACCCTGCCAAACAGCAGGGCTGATGAGGTTGGCATGAAATGAAGCTTCCTTTCTGCTGTCTCTCTTTCTCTGCAGAGATTCCGAGTAAGGAGACAAAACCCCCACATGGCTGTGACCTTCCAGTACTCCCTGAGCACCTGACCCAGAATTACACATGCCACCGGCCCAAAACTCGCATCAGCAAGCCCAGCCTCCGCTAGATGCCGAAGTTCTCTGTCCTTCCTTCCTGCTCTCTCCATGCCCCCTGCCCACACCCAATAGCCTCCTCAGGGTCCCCTCCCCTACACCTGCTCAATCAGCAGCAACCCAAGAGTGAGGCGCGTCCATTTGTGTCTTGTTCACATCCACTCATTGTTCTTGTACCTGCTCCTTTTCTGTGACCTCTCTGGGGATGCTTTTTGGGGAACAGCTGGACTACCCTGGAACAACCTCTGGCTGGGGTTGGGGAGGGGAAGAAAGGCGGAGAAGCAGTATGTTCTGCATGCTTCCCAACGACAGCTCTGAGCCTGGCTGTCTGTCCCATATTCCTGTGCCCTAGAGCCCTCTGTCCTGCCCGGCACACTTGTGCAACCTTCCCCGATTACCTGAGTTGCTGGGTCCCGGAGGTTATGGATTTCCAAGAGCTTCTGATCTTTCCTTTAGGAATTCCCAGTCGCTGGGAGGACAGATTGTGCTGGGAGGCAGCGACCCCCAGCATTACGAAGGGAATTTCCACTATATCAACCTCATCAAGACTGGCGTCTGGCAGATTCAAATGAAGGGGTCAGAAATCCTCAACCCTCTCCGGGCTCCAAAAATTGCTGATGTCATTGAGGTTGGGGAGGGTGGGAAGGACAGCGTTACCATCCTTCCCTCTTTCCAAATGCAGCCAATTCTTAAGCACAGCCACCATTTGCTCTCTGCCTGCTCTGTCCAGGCTGGGAAACAGAGAAGGGAAGGGCCTGGGGAGAAGTGGTGGAGGGCGACAGTACCTTCCCTCCTCCATTCACTGCCTCAACCGGCCACCACCGTGGCCTCCACCCACCCACCCACACTCAGGAAGGACACGCAGCCTGGAGGTGCCCCATCAGCCTTCTGTCTGTCTGTCTGACTGTGGCCTCCCCCAGGGTGTCTGTGGGGTCATCCACCTTGCTCTGTGAAGACGGCTGCCTGGCATTGGTGGACACTGGTGCATCCTACATCTCGGGTTCTACCAGCTCCATAGAGAAGCTCATGGAGGCCTTGGGGGCCAAGAAGAGGCTGTTTGATGTAAGAAGCCAAAGAGGGAAGGTGCTGCGGGTGGGGGGAGCGCCACCTGGTATCGGCTCACAAATCCCCCAGGCAGATGAGGCCATCTCAGGCCTTCGCTTGTTCACCTCACACTCTCCACACGTGTGGCTGGTCACCCATGGAGCGGGGCACTGTGCCCAACCCTCTCCAGCAGAGAGGCCAGGCCACCAGCGCAGGACTCCTCATCTGCTGAAACGTCTTCCATACTCAAGGAGGCTTCCTTTGCCCCCCACCCCAGTATGTTGTGAAGTGTAATGAGGGCCCTACACTCCCTGACATCTCTTTCCACCTGGGAGGCAAAGAATACACGCTCACCAGCGCGGACTATGTATTTCAGGTGAGGTTCGAGTCGGCCCCTCAATGGCAGGGAGGAAGGCTGGACAGAGACCCTCAAAGGGGACAGATTACAATGCATAGATCATGTTAGAAATGTAGTTCTCTAACTTGGCTGTGCATGTCACCTGCAGAGCTTTGAAAATCCTGGTACCTGGGCCACATCCCATACCTATTAAATTAGAACCTCTAGAAGTGGCACCTGGGGTTCAGTTTCCCTAGGTGATTCCAATGTGTGGTCATATTTGGGCATCACTGTGCCTGTTCCCTCATCTCCATTTTCTCATCAAATACTCCCAATAATCCTATGCTCCTATATTCTTATCCTCTTTTCATAATCAGTAGGCTTAGAGAAGTTGAATAACTTGTCTAGAATCAGAAGCTAAGGCAAACTGTAATCTCCTGAAGGAACCACGGTGCCTGATGCATTGTTTGCCTGGCATCTAGCACAGGGGCTAAACACAGCAGTGGTACAGTCCACAATGGGGCAAAATGGCCAAGATGTGAGGGAGGCCCAGTGTGGCTAGGGGAGAGATGGAGGTGAGAAGGGGAATGTTGCTGAAGACAGTTGCTAGGGTCAGGCAAGGTGAAAGGAGAATGGTCATGTGCTGGGTATGGAGAAATTCTCCCCTTCCTGCCAGGAATCTTACAGTAGTAAAAGCTGTGCACACTGGCCATCCATGCCATGGATATCCCGCCGCCCACTGGACCCACCTGGGCCCTGGGCGCCACCTTCATCCGAAAGTTCTACACAGAGTTTGATCGGCGTAACAACCGCATTGGCTTCGCCTTGGCCCGCTGAGGCCCTCTGCTGCCCAGGCAGGCCCAGCCTTCAGCCCTGGCCCAGAGCAGGAACACTCTCTGAGATGCCCCTCTGCCTGGGCTTATGCCCTCACATGGAGACACTGGATGTGGAGCTCCTGCTGCATCCATGCCCTGACCCCTGCACCCACCCTTCCCTGCTTTGAGGACAAACAGAATAAAGACTTCATGTTCACAGGCTGTCGCATCTGGGTTCACTAGGGTTTAGAACAGAGGGAGGGGCTGCATGATCATGTGTGGACAGGAATGTGACATGGACAAGCTACACATTTGCCTCACACACAGGTTCTTGCATGCAGGGATGATGCCATCCATCGGCCATCAATAGGACTCAGGTGGAGCTGTTTACACAACCTCGGGTGGGAAGTCTGAAGAGAGCCGGAACCAAGCTCCCTCTAGTCCCTCAGGGACCAAGGCCAATGCTGTGGCAGTAGACTATGGGTCAGAAAGTTCACCCAGCTCACAGAAGCCAGCTCTGAGTTCAGACTGCTCTGCTGAGCAAGTCAGCCCTGTCTCTTGTCCCTGCAAAACTCCCCTCAGCTCTCCTTATCCACTGCAGATGCCCCAGCCCTGCCCCATGTAGCCATTTACACAGGCATTCTAAGGCACTACCACCTAAAATCATAGAACACCAGAGATCCAGGCAATACTTCCACTTTATAGGTGGGGAAACTGAGGCCCAGAGAATGGAAGGCCTTGCCGAAGATTACTTGGTCAAGAATCAAGTAGTGAAGAATACTGAAAGATAGTGAAGAATCAAGACTGGAACCCAGCCTGCCTGACTTGGGTCCTGGAGGCTTTCCACCTCATCATAAGCAGTTGGTACTGTCATACAGTGCTTCATGCACGCTGGTATGGGGCCACATGCACAAGCACACAGGTGCACACACACTGCTATCCTCCATCCCATCCACCAGGGACTCCTCAGACTGAAGTCTCTTCTCCCACTCTCACTCTTTGGGCTGTCTTCAGGGCATGTGTAACTTGGGGAATGAGAAATCAGCATCCACCTGGAGCTACTGAAGCCATCACTCTTCACCATAGTTGCTCACCTCTCTTTTGACAGAAAGTCATGAGGCACTGAGTGGCTCAACCAGGCCCTCAGTACCTCTGGGAGCCATCTACAAGAGTCCATGAGCAGTACCAAGAGCCAGAGCCTGGCCTTCAGGACCCTGGACTCCCACTTATTCTCCATGTTCCCTTGTCCTGTGCAGCTGTGCTTCCTGACTGCAAAGGAAGTGTTGGAGGCCATTGTCTTTTCCAGCTCCATCCTGGAGCTCTGTGACCTTAAGAAGGCAGACACGACTCCCATTATCTCCTTCACTGTCCAGTATGGTAGGCACATGTGGCTACTTACACTAAAATTAAAAGTAATTAAAATTGAATAAAATCGGCAGGGCGCGGTGGCTCGCACCTATAATCCCAGCACTTTGGGAGGCTGAGGAGGGTGGATCACCTGAGGTCAGGAGTTCAAGACCAACCTGACCAACATGGAGAAACCCCCATCTCTATTAAAAATACAAAATTAGCCAAGCATGGTGGCACATGCCTGTAATCCCAGCTACTCGGGAGGCTGAGGCAGGAGAATGGCTTGAACCCGGGAGGCAGAGGTTGTGGTGAGCAGAGATCGCACCATTGCACTCCAGCAGACTGGGCAACATGAGTGAAATTCCGTCTCAAAAGAAAAAAAATTGAATAAAATCAACGTGGCTAGNGAGCGGGGCACTGTGCCCAACCCTCTCCAGCAGAGAGGCCAGGCCACCAGCGCAGGACTCCTCATCTGCTGAAACGTCTTCCATACTCAAGGAGGCTTCCTTTGCCCCCCACCCCAGTATGTTGTGAAGTGTAATGAGGGCCCTACACTCCCTGACATCTCTTTCCACCTGGGAGGCAAAGAATACACGCTCACCAGCGCGGACTATGTATTTCAGGTGAGGTTCGAGTCGGCCCCCTCAATGGCAGGGAGGAAGGCTGGACAGAGACCCTCAAAGGGGGACAGATTACAATGCATAGATCATGTTAGAAATGTAGTTCTCTAACTTGGCTGTGCATGTCACCTGCAGAGCTTTGAAAAATCCTGGTACCTGGGCCACATCCCATACCTATTAAATTAGAACCTCTAGAAGTGGCACCTGGGGTTCAGTTTCCCTAGGTGATTCCAATGTGTGGTCATATTTGGGCATCACTGTGCCTGTTCCCTCATCTCCATTTTCTCATCAAATACTCCCAATAATCCTATGCTCCTATATTCTTATCCTCTTTTCATAATCAGTAGGCTTAGAGAAGTTGAATAACTTGTCTAGAATCAGAAGCTAAGGCAAACTGTAATCTCCTGAAGGAACCACGGTGCCTGATGCATTGTTTGCCTGGCATCTAGCACAGGGGCTAAACACAGCAGTGGTACAGTCCACAATGGGGCAAAATGGCCAAGATGTGAGGGAGGCCCAGTGTGGCTAGGGGAGAGATGGAGGTGAGAAGGGGAATGTTGCTGAAGACAGTTGCTAGGGTCAGGCAAGGTGAAAGGAGAATGGTCATGTGCTGGGTATGGAGAAATTCTCCCCCTTCCTGCCAGGAATCTTACAGTAGTAAAAAGCTGTGCACACTGGCCATCCATGCCATGGATATCCCGCCGCCCACTGGACCCACCTGGGCCCTGGGCGCCACCTTCATCCGAAAGTTCTACACAGAGTTTGATCGGCGTAACAACCGCATTGGCTTCGCCTTGGCCCGCTGAGGCCCTCTGCTGCCCAGGCAGGCCCAGCCTTCAGCCCTGGCCCAGAGCAGGAACACTCTCTGAGATGCCCCTCTGCCTGGGCTTATGCCCTCACATGGAGACACTGGATGTGGAGCTCCTGCTGCATCCATGCCCTGACCCCTGCACCCACCCTTCCCTGCTTTGAGGACAAACAGAATAAAGACTTCATGTTCACAGGCTGTCGCATCTGGGTTCACTAGGGTTTAGAACAGAGGGAGGGGCTGCATGATCATGTGTGGACAGGAATGTGACATGGACAAGCTACACATTTGCCTCACACACAGGTTCTTGCATGCAGGGATGATGCCATCCATCGGCCATCAATAGGACTCAGGTGGAGCTGTTTACACAACCTCGGGTGGGAAGTCTGAAGAGAGCCGGAACCAAGCTCCCTCTAGTCCCTCAGGGACCAAGGCCAATGCTGTGGCAGTAGACTATGGGTCAGAAAGTTCACCCAGCTCACAGAAGCCAGCTCTGAGTTCAGACTGCTCTGCTGAGCAAGTCAGCCCTGTCTCTTGTCCCTGCAAAACTCCCCTCAGCTCTCCTTATCCACTGCAGATGCCCCAGCCCTGCCCCATGTAGCCATTTACACAGGCATTCTAAGGCACTACCACCTAAAATCATAGAACACCAGAGATCCAGGCAATACTTCCACTTTATAGGTGGGGAAACTGAGGCCCAGAGAATGGAAGGCCTTGCCGAAGATTACTTGGTCAAGAATCAAGTAGTGAAGAATACTGAAAGATAGTGAAGAATCAAGACTGGAACCCAGCCTGCCTGACTTGGGTCCTGGAGGCTTTCCACCTCATCATAAGCAGTTGGTACTGTCATACAGTGCTTCATGCACGCTGGTATGGGGCCACATGCACAAGCACACAGGTGCACACACACTGCTATCCTCCATCCCATCCACCAGGGACTCCTCAGACTGAAGTCTCTTCTCCCACTCTCACTCTTTGGGCTGTCTTCAGGGCATGTGTAACTTGGGGAATGAGAAATCAGCATCCACCTGGAGCTACTGAAGCCATCACTCTTCACCATAGTTGCTCACCTCTCTTTTGACAGAAAGTCATGAGGCACTGAGTGGCTCAACCAGGCCCTCAGTACCTCTGGGAGCCATCTACAAGAGTCCATGAGCAGTACCAAGAGCCAGAGCCTGGCCTTCAGGACCCTGGACTCCCACTTATTCTCCATGTTCCCTTGTCCTGTGCAGCTGTGCTTCCTGACTGCAAAGGAAGTGTTGGAGGCCATTGTCTTTTCCAGCTCCATCCTGGAGCTCTGTGACCTTAAGAAGGCAGACACGACTCCCATTATCTCCTTCACTGTCCAGTATGGTAGGCACATGTGGCTACTTACACTAAAATTAAAAGTAATTAAAATTGAATAAAATCGGCAGGGCGCGGTGGCTCGCACCTATAATCCCAGCACTTTGGGAGGCTGAGGAGGGTGGATCACCTGAGGTCAGGAGTTCAAGACCAACCTGACCAACATGGAGAAACCCCATCTCTATTAAAATACAAAATTAGCCAAGCATGGTGGCACATGCCTGTAATCCCAGCTACTCGGGAGGCTGAGGCAGGAGAATGGCTTGAACCCGGGAGGCAGAGGTTGTGGTGAGCAGAGATCGCACCATTGCACTCCAGCAGACTGGGCAACATGAGTGAAATTCCGTCTCAAAAGAAAAAAAATTGAATAAAATCAACGTGGCTAGTGGTCACTGCATTGGACAGCAGATATAGAACATTTTCATCACTGCAGAAGTTCTGCTAGGCAGAGCTGGATTCTGGACAACAATAAGCATAGGAGCCTCCTAGTCGACAGGTTCCGGGATAGGCCAAAGGGATAACTGGGAAAATAGGAAAGGGCCCATTCTCTGAAGGTGCTTTTCTGGGTGGGGCAGTGAGAGATAGTGACTACTGAGATCCCTGAGGCTTCACTACGGCAAATGGGGCTGGCAGCCAACAGAGCCCTGCTTACGAGGTGGCAGAGAACGTCCAAAGGAGAATCTGGCTAGTAGAGGGACTTGCCCCTGAGCCGGCCTGGCCTCTCTCCATGTCTCCTCCCTGCAGCAACTCTGCCCCGGGACACCTTGTCACCCCTTCTCCTTCCTTCTCACCCCCCAGCCATCACCCCGCCCTGCTTTGGCCCTGCAGCTGTGCCAGGCCTTTAGCTCTCCTCCCCAGGACACACGCAGGGTCTGTCCACTTCACACCCCGAATGCCCAGCAAAGCACTGGGCTCGGGGACACCCACTTGCCTACTACCTGGCCCCATTCACATGCTCGGGATGGGAGGGAGGCTTTAACTCAGCCTTGCCCCAATTCCTGCCCAGGAAATGCCCAAACACTCCAACGCCCTGGCTGTTCAGTGGCCTGCCAGGGGACAGCGCAGTCTGCTGGACTGGCACACTCTCACCCCAACGCTATCACCCAATGTCCCCTCTCCAAGGATTGTGTTTCTGTCGGGGATGGGAGGTTGCCTGGGTGGCGGGTGGGGACTCTCTGCAGGGAAGGACCTTTGAGATGCAGCAGGGGCCGCCCCTGCAGAGCCACTTCCCGGGGTCCGGGGACTGAGAGACAGGGAGCAGGGGCACAGAGGGGCGAGCCAAGTTGACGTCGTGGGAGCAGCGGATCTCTCTATTCCAGGATGAGATGGGGGTGCAGGACGAGCCCTCCCCCGCCTCCGCCCCAGGCTACCGGGAGAGAGCTGGAGTCTCGCGGCCTCGAGGCCGGGAAGCCAGCCCCGGCGGGGACCCGAGCGGGGCGGAGCCAGCGGAGGCCCCACCCCCGGCGTCACCGGCCCCAGGGGGGCGTCGCCCCATCCAGCGCTCCAGGTAGCGGCGGCCGCAGCTGCCGGCGCGTGGCTGGCTGCGCCCTCCCCAGCGGCACTCGGGCCGGGCGGGGGCGGGGCGGGGGCGTTCCCGCGGGCTGCCGCCCGTGATGTCACAATCGCGGCGGGCCGCAGCGCTCCGGGGTCGGCGGTGGGCGGCGGGCCGCGAGCCGGCGATCGAAGCGGGCAGCTCGCGCCTGAGTCATGGACTTCCCCTGGCCCCTCCTCTACCACTCCCACTCCCTCGCCGGGCCCCCCCGCCGGGGCTAGCGTCCGCCGCGGCTCCGAGGGGGTGGGGCTGCTGGGAATGGCTGTGCCCCCTTCGGCCCCTCAGCCGCGAGCGTCCTTTCACCTGAGGAGGCACACGCCTTGCCCACAGTGCTCATGGGGCATGGAGGAGAAGGCGGCGGCCAGCGCCGGCTGCCGGGAGCCGCCGGGCCCCCCGAGGGCCGCCGCCGTCGCGTACTTCGGCATTTCCGTGGACCCGGACGACATCCTTCCCGGGGCCCTGCGCCTCATCCAGGAGCTGCGGCCGCATTGGAAACCCGAGCAAGTTCGGACCAAGGTAGCGGAGTGGGCGCGGGGCCGAGGTTGGGGTCCTGCCAGGGCTGCCAGGGGGATGCGGGGACCCCGTCCTCGCATCCTTCCGGGTGTTGGTCCTAGGGGTGAGTGGCTGCTGCGCAAGAAAGGTTTGGAACGTGGTTGTGTGCGGATTTATTTCGTCCCTAAGCAAAACTAGGCTCACACCTCCCTCGGCCCTGCACACGCCCCCCTTCTCCTGGGGCTCTTCGGCACACCGGGTGGCCACCTGCCCACTGTCGGCATGCTGGGTGTGCGGGCCGCACCCCCGTCACTGCGTGCTGGTGCCCCTCGCTGCCCAGAAGCGCGTACCCAGCCAGCTCTGAAACCTGAGGAAGCGGGAACTTTTAAGAGACCCCCCCACAGCCATACCCCATGCACTGCTGCCCCTTCTCCACCCCACGGTGGGAGCAAATCCTCCAGGCTCTGAGCTACCCCTGTGTTCCCCAGGAGCCACCCTGTGGAATTCCAGCTAGCACTCAGCTCCTCACCATCGCTGCAGGCTCAGGCTCAGCACCCCCACACAGGCCATCTTCCCCAGCCCCAGCTGGACACAGGTCCCGGGATATACCTGTGGGCAGAGCCACTCACTGAGCCTTAGGCTAACTCCCCAGCTGACTGCCTCCAGCCCCGCTGTGGGCTGCCTGTGGAGGAAGGTGCCGAGTGGGGCGCTTGTAGCTTTCGCTGGAATGGTAGCGGCTCCATGCAGATGGGCATTCTGGGGTGGGGTGGGGGCAAAGTTGTGGGGAGGTTCTAAACCAAGTGTGGAGGCTGACAGAACCCGCCCTGGGGGAGGAGTAGCGTTTTCAAAAGGAAAGGCCCAGTTTGGTATAAGACTCAAGGCATCAAGCAGGCCTGAGGTTAATTCCAGCACTGACCTAACGTGCCATCTGCCAGTCCCTCCCCTTTCCTGCCTCAGTTTCCCTACCTAGAATTGGTTCAGATGACCTCTAAGGCCCTCCCAGTTCTGTTACATTGTGCCCTACAAATTCTATGGTTCCTTTCTCCTTATCACCCTGCTGCGCAGAGAACCTTGCTCGCAGCCCAGTTGTCTCCTGTCTCTTCTGGTAAGGACCTCTGGCCACTAAAGTCCTGGGATGGGTGCCAACCTCAGTACCCTCCTTGTACCTCCACCACTGGATGGGGCAAGGGGTAGAGCAGGGCCCACTGCCTGGCACAAGGTGAGAGGCAGCTGGTCAGGACATAGTGTTCTGGGCAACTCCCAGCCCTCCCCTGCCACATTCTGGTCCATGTCATTTCTTTCCATACTGGGATGGAGGGTAAGGAGCAGGAGGGGGCTTCTACCTCCCAAGTAGTGTGGAAATTTCTCCATTGCCAAATCCCATTCACTAGAGGCAGACCCAGGAGTGTGTGGGAGCTGAACCCACACTACCATTTTTTTTCTTGAACTCATAGAGACCGGAGACCCCCAAGGTTGGGGACAGAGTGGAGCAAGAGTGACTGGGCTAAAGCACGGGGGGCTTGGGGTGGTTGTGCTCAGCATTCAAATGAGCACCTCCTGCTGGAGCTACCAAGTCCGGGGGAGAGACCAGAGAGATCCTGCCCCACCTACCCACCCACGCACTGTCCTGTCCCCATGCTAGCGCTTCACGGATGGCATCACCAACAAGCTGGTGGCCTGCTACGTGGAGGAGGACATGCAGGACTGCGTGCTGGTCCGGGTGTATGGGGAGCGGACGGAGCTGCTGGTGGACCGGGAGAATGAGGTCAGAAACTTCCAGCTGCTGCGAGCACACGGCTGTGCCCCCAGACTCTACTGCACCTTCCAGAATGGGCTGTGCTATGAGTACATGCAGGGTGTGGCCCTGGGGCCTGAGCACATCCGTGAGCCCCGGCTTTTCAGGTGAGGACGGTGCCAGGGCCTCTGTCTCTACTATTCTTCAGGCCTTGGGCTTGGAAATCCTTGGCATGTGGGGTCCATGGTAGAGAGTTGTAAGATCTGTGAGTTCCCTGAAATTGCATGAAAAATGCATGTTTATATGCATCGCTCTGCAGAGAGGGGCTATTGCTTTCTATAGATTTTAAGTGGTGCCTGCTAGAAGGATGAGTTCTGGGGGAGGAAAGGAAGAATTGTGATGAACATGGGAGCAGAGGACCTGGTTCCCTAAGTGCAGCAGAGATCTGCTTCCTGGCACCATGCCTCAAACCTCTGCCCACTCCAAGTCTGACCTGGAAACATCTCAGAGCCTTAGAAACGAAATGTGAGCCAGATCCCCAGGCACTCAGGGTTTTCTACCTCTGTCTCTGTTTGTCAAGGAAAATGGGCCCTATCCAGGGTACGCATGGTTTTACCTGCCCAGGGAGATGCTATCTCTTCTGCCAGTCTGAGCTCCTTCCGGGTTCCCTGACGAAGTGGAAACCCAGGTTTGGGGAACTGTCAAGGCCTCCTTTCAAAGGCTCACAAGAACCTGTGGCTCCTGGGGAGCCCCTCCCAGTAAATGCTTGGATGTGTAGTGCCCAGGAACTGGACTTTTCCTTCAAACCCTGGGAATGCTGTGGAGACTGGAAAGGGGGAGGACCAAAGAAGGACCCCTAGCATCTCCCTCTCCTCTGTGCCAGAATAAGGATGGCAAAGAGTGTCCTCCTTCCTCACTCCAATGCCATGAGCCACATGGAGGGCACTGAGGCTTGAGTGAGGCCCGAGGCAGGCTGGGATTTACTCCTGACACTGGGACAGTGGCACGGGGGTCTACCTAGGAGCCTTGGCATCTGCCCAGGCTATTCCAAGGGGAAGGAGGCCTTGCGTACTGAGGGGAAACAAGCCCGCCTGGGTGTAGAGCAAGAAGCTTCTTTGCTTCCTCACCTGCCAGCCACTTAACCCCAAATGCACCTGGCTCTGTTTGTGCATGCCTTCTGCAGGGACTTAGAAGAAGAGGATCTGAGAGCTCTTCCACCTCCATGCTCATAAGTGGCTGGTCAGGCGGGATATTTGAGTTGTATATTGTAGTTGTGTGTGTGTGTGTGTGTGTGTGTGTGTGTGTGTATGTCTTGAGGGTGTGAGAGGCATACAAACCTATGCAGGGGTGTTTGCAGGCTCCAGCTGAACAGTTCCAATAGGACCCAGACTGGAGATGTGAAGTCAGAGTAGGGTGCAAGGGACCCTGTCCTGACTTCTGCCACTGCACTCCCCCCAGCTCTCCCTCCGTCTGGTGCATATAAGCTCGGATATTAGCAGGTCGTCACCACTCCCAGGATCCCTCCACCTCTGTGTATCCGATGCTGTCACTCATCCTCTCACGCAAACAATTACCATTGTCAAGAAGATTGAAGGTGGATTTAGGTTCCATAAGAAGAACGTGGCACCTGGGGTAGAGCCCAAAATTGGGATAGGTGTAGGAGGTAGGCCCTTCCTTGATGGTTTTCCCAGGATAGACCATCATCCCTCTGGGTTAAGGTGAACGTCTGTGGGGGAAGCCTCCAGGAGCCACCCTCTACATGTTCCCTTGAACCCCACCCCCAACCTCGGCCTGCTGAGGCTTTCTGCATGAAAATGCTGAGTGTTGAGGTTACTTTCATTGCTATTCCAGACAACGGACCTATTGATATTCAAGAAAACGCTCTGTTCATGCTCTGTTCCGAATCTTCCTTTGGGAAGGGAAGGCCTGAGTCTCAGGTCTGTTTCCCTGCCTTGCCCAAACCCTGGCGGGTTCCCTTCTGCCCCAGGGCCTCTGGCCTTTGAAAGAAAGCACAGCCTTCCTCTCTCACCCACGAGGTTGCTGCCACACCCCTTGTCTCCTCCACCCTTTAGGAGGTGGGAGTCTTGGGGGCTTCCAGAGGAACTCCAAAACTGCTCTGTTATCCCAATAGGGTATGGCCTGCCTCTTCCCGGGGCCTTGCAAGAGAGAGAATGTCCCTGGAACAGCTTGGTAACAAGGTTTCAAACAGCCAATGCCTTTGTTGTCTTTCCCAGTGATTGTTATTCGAGCAACAGGCAGAGGCTGTATGTTGGAAGGAAGCTGAATGTTGGAGTCTTAGCAGACGGTTGGGGGGTGGGACGGCAGAAGGGAAGACTGGCAGAGGACTGGGAGGGCCCAGCTGGGACACAGGGCCTCGGGCGATGGGGTCTTTATCAAGGCCCTCCTTCTCTGACCGGTCAGTCTTCCACTCACCCCCACCTTCTCCCAGCAACCTTCCCTACCACCCACTCCTCTCCTGAGACCTTGGATAATGTCCACAGGAGAACTTGAAAATAGAACGCTGGCTTGTTTTGCGTCCTTGGCACCCAGCCGCCAGCATCAACTCCCTATAGCAGAGGAAGGGGCTGCCCTGGGCCAGCCTGTTTCCCTCCCCACCTTGGCCAGGCTGATAAGAGGTGGGCATTTCTTCCCTGCCTGGCATCACCACCCCCTGATCTCTTGGTGCAAAGTGACCTATGTTCACATCCCCTGAGAGGATGGATCAGAGTCCGGGGAGAGGAGGGCCCGGCCCGCCCCGCCCCCATCCCCAGGTGCCCGTCTGTTCTCAGGAGTTGCTGTGGGTACACTGGGGTAGAACAAGGCCACTGACCTGTGACCAACAGCCCCACTGCTCTGCCCTTCTGCTCCCTGAGGCAGCCCCAGCCTGGCACTGGAAAGGGAGCTGCCAGACTAAGGTCTTAATTCATTTTCCTCCCTTCTGCTGAGACCTTCCTTCTGCAGGACCTGTGCTCCTAAGGGACTTGCAATCATCCCATCCTTGGCCCTCTGGCTAGTGCCCTGGTGGGCCCGGAGGGCCCCTATCTGGCCAGCAGGGGATGAGTGGGGAAGGCAATGTCCCAGCACTGATGCTCTATTCTTCCTGTTCCCTGCTGTAGGTTAATCGCCTTAGAAATGGCAAAGATTCATACTATCCACGCCAACGGCAGCCTGCCCAAGCCCACCCTCTGGCACAAGATGCACAATTATTTCACGCTTGTGAAGAACGAGATCAACCCCAGGTACAAAGATCTGGGAGGGTCCAAGGCTGCCTTAATATGATCTCCCTTCCCTATCCTTTTGGCTCCAGCCCACCCTGCGAGGAGGTTTAAGGGCTCAGGTCCCGGGGAGGAGGCTGGGGAGTTTCTCCTGCAGTC
The DNA here is from genome assembly GCF_001698545.2 of Rhinopithecus bieti. NCBI lineage: Eukaryota > Metazoa > Chordata > Mammalia > Primates > Cercopithecidae > Rhinopithecus > Rhinopithecus bieti. The sequence continues at coordinate 3,498,970 of NW_016807278.1, forward strand.
CCTTCAGTCCTAGTTGCTAAGCCTCTGTCTCCAAGCAGAGTTGGGCCCGCTGACTAAGGAGCTTAGATGAGCAGTTTTATACCCATGTGCTCATTTCTCCTTCACTCTGTGATTGTGGCAGGGACCAGGGTTGGGGACAACATTTCCCCATTTTACTTAGAGGCTGCTGAAGCTCAGAGACTGAGCTTGGCCCAGTGTTATGGGGCTTGTGAAAGGCAGGGCTTCTGTTTCCCAGCCCAGGGCTCTTTCCACCTGCCCTGCCTTCTGAACCATGAGCAGGGCAGGGCCCTCAGAATGAGGTGGGACTGAGCTTAGCATCAGTCAGAAGAACTCAACTCATCAGCTGACAAGCCCCTGGAGACAATCAAGGTTCCTGCTACTTCCCAAGACCCCTCTTGTCCCCATGTGCCTTAGGGGACCCTGCCCCCACCTTGCTCAGACTGACAGCTTGCTGCTTCCCTCACTGCTCTTCACAGGAAAGGAGGTAGTCCACCCATCCTGACATTGCCCTTCCCCGATAAGACAGAGTTCCCTGAGTTTTCCCTTAAGCACTCTGACCAGCAACCTGAGAGTCCTCCAAGCCTTTAGACACCTGACTCCCCAGCACACCCTGAGTGCCGAGGAAAGGATGCAGTCCTGGAGGAAAGCGTGGTGTCTTGCCTTCCTTCCTCCAAAAAAAGGCAGTAGTGAGTCTCTGATTCCTTCACGCTCTCTGCTGGGCTTGGCCATCACCCGTCTTCCAAATGTTCATGGGAGTAGGGTGCAGAAGAGGTTTGAGGTGAAGGGTGTGTCTTCTCTCTTCCAATAATAATTAACTCTATCCCCATTTTGAGTATGTCTCTGTCACACACATGCATGACTTTATCTGCATCATCCCACGCCATGCTTACCAAGCACTGCTTTGGGACTATTTGTCCAAGGTGGCCCAGGCCTGCCCTCTCTTTGACCATGTTCAGACCTTGTATGTCAAATATTCTTTCTGGGACAAGGACCTCCTTTTCCCTTAGGGCTAGAACAGTTCATAGAGAACAGGTCCTTCCAACCCTTCAGCCCACAGCTCTTATTTGACAGATGGAAAACTGAGGCCCAGGGAGGGGATGGGACCTGCCCAAGGTCGCTGATCAGTGGCAGCTTAGCAACTAGAGCCAGGCTTCTGGTACTCAGACATAATCCTTGATACTGCAGCTTCCTTTGACTGTGCTGTCACTGTGTGACCTTGGGGGTAACCTTACTGGGAGGGAGTAATCCCCGGAGAAGAGCTGGCCCAATCTCTTTGCTCTTGTCACACCTTTGAACCTTGGACAAACCAAGTTGCTTAACTTCTTTGAGCCTCTTTAGGGGATGATCCATGCCCTAAGCTGCCTGAGTGCCCAAAAGCAGAACAATGATGAGCAATCATTTAGACGAGATAAGCACCTGGAGCTCCAGGCATTGCCTAATAACCCTGAATTATTCAATCCTTCATTTCACAGACATTGATTGACTGGAATTTAAAACAATTGAAAAATGAATGTGACACTGGCCCTGCCCTCAAAGAGCTTAAGAGCCATCTAGGTACACAGGACATGCCCATACACAGCTGCAAAATAAGGCAGGGTGTGTAATGTGTGCTGGGTATGCTGGGAGTGGTAGAACCAGGGAAAGTTGTCTTAGCAGAGTTGGCATGGTGGAAATGAGCAGGGAGGCTACTCCAGCTGGAGGAGATGGCAGGAGCAGGATTTGCTCCTGAGTGACGAGTAGATGAGGTTGGCTGGAGCAGATCTTTGGGAGGACCTGGGAAGGGTCTGGGGGCAGGGGCGAACTACAGAGTTGGAGCTAGCTGGTAAGGGGCCTTAAATGTCAGGCTAAGTAGCCAAGATTTAATTTAGCAAGTAGTGGGAAGTCGTGAAGATGTTTGAGTCAGAGATTCAGGCCAGTAACCTGACCAGGACTGGGCTTTAGGAAGAAAGTCCTCTAACATCATGAGGGACAGATTGGTGGGGGAGGATGGATTTGAGGTAGGGAGACCAGTTGGAAGTGATGTAATTAAGTGGACAAGATCTAGGACTAGGATTCCCAAACTTTGAGCATAAGATTCCCCTGAAGTGCCCAACTTTGGAGATCGATTGAGAGGTCTTGCGTTTATCCCCTAGGAAACGGCTTTTTTTTTTTTTTTTTTGCTCTGTCACCCAGGCTGGAGTGCAGTGGCATGATCTTGGCTCACCACAACCTCTGTTTCCCAGGTTCAAGTGGTTCTTCTGCTTCAGCCTCCCAAGTGGCTGGGATTACTGGTGCCTGCCATCATGCCCTGCTAATTTTTGTGTTTTTAGTAGAGACAAGGTTTCGCCATGTTGGCCAGGCTGGTCTCAAACTCCTGGCCTCAAGTGATCCACCTGCCACAGCCTCTTAAAGTGCTGGGATTACAGGTGTAAGCCACTGCGCTCGGCCAGGAAGCCACATTTTGATAGGCACCCCAAGTGTTTCTGAGGCAAGTGATAGAGGCAAGGGATTGAGGAATATTCCCCTAGGGCAACTTGAGGTGGCGGATGGAGAATAGGATGTGTCAGAGACCTGTGGAAATAGATTCAGTAGCCTCGGTGTCGGACGCGGATGTGTCCAGAGTGGCTGGGAGAACGTGGGGCGGATAACTGGGTCGGGCATCACGAGGAGATACCGGTGGGTTGGTTGGTGGGAGGGCAAAGGGATAAGCCAGTAAGCTCAAATGCCTAGAAAGAGCCCTGTGGGGAGAAAGTACTCTTGCCTGTCCAGATCTTGACAGCACAGTAGAGACTGGCCAGGCAGCAGTCCTGATATCAGGAGGAACCCCAAGGCTTCCCTGCAGAGACCTCCAGCCCCCTCCTCCCCTTCCTGCTGGCCCTGGGGCAGAGGAGCAGGAGGAGCAGTTTTTCCTGGGCAGTGTTTCTGGGATGTGGTGGTGGTTACTCTTCTGCCAATTACGCCTTGAAAGAGCCCCGTGGTGGCGGGACTGAAGGTAGCGAAGCTGGCGATGTTTCAAGTGCTCAGGGGAGGGAAGCAGAGCAGTGAGGGAGGCCCCGGGGAGATAGAAGGCCAGGATTGTTCCCACAGTAACCATCTGCGTGGCCTTGGGGTGGGCAGGGTGGGGTTCAGACTGAGGTCAGGGATAGAGCAGCAGGCATCTTGCATGTCAGAGCCATGTTTTTCAGGCCAGGAGCTGAGCAAACCAAAGGAACCCTCCTAATTCTTCTCTTTTGATGGTCTCAGTCCAAGAAAAAAATATAAAAGGAATCTTAAAAGGTAGCTTCTTAAGGAGAGCCAGGACTGAAACACATCTTACGCAGACCTGTCAGCACAGATAAACTCCAGGAAGCATGGGGAAGGCCTCCCCCATATCACCCCTCCCAGCAGACTCCCTGGACTCAGAGGGGCCTTCGCAGAGCCTCTGAGGGGCACCCAGGCCTTCAGAGAGAGTGCACAGCCCTCACAATTAGGAGACTCCATTCGATTTGGATCCTTGGATGGGCCAAGGACTGCTTTCCTTAGATGAAGAAGTAAAGGATCCAGCAGTGCAAGAGGTATCTGGAGGCTGGGAGAAAGCCTCTTTCCTCCCTTGAGCCTCAGTTTCTCCATGGGGCTGGACTAGATGACCTCAGATCTTGAGCTTTGACCTTCTCAAAACTTGAAAGGGACCCTGTGCTCTCTTCCTTCTCCAGAGGGGACAGAGGAGTGCCTCAGTGGCTGAACACTCTTCCTCATGTTCTGGCCCCTGGGCTGGGTGAGGGAGTGATCGGTCTGTCCTGCGGGAAGGTGAGAGAGGCCGGTCTCATTCTCATCCTCCTCTATGTGCTCTTGCTACCCTGGACAGAGAAACACAAATTGGTGACACAGGAATGGAGATAAAAGCCCAGCCTCCTCCCCTCTGCCCGTTGGTGGTTCTAGGTTTTTAAGGACTGTGGTGTTTGGCCTTTTCAGTGTACACAGACCTGTGTGCCTCCTGGGGACCAAAGTTCAGAGCATGCAAGCACAGTGGACCCTCATCAGACTTCCACATGGCCTCTGATAACTTGACTGATTGGCTGATTTCTTCATTCCTCAACATGTGTTTCTTTCAGCAGAAATGGCTGCTGAGTGCATGGGATGGGGGTGGGGCAGGAGGAGAGGTGGACCCATGCATCATTGGGTTCATTGGGTTCATTGCCCCCAAGTTGCACTTGCATGGTCTGGCAGGGGTCTGGGACAAGGGAACACTTACTCATAACTCAAGGTAGAAGGGACGAGTCACTGGGGAGCCACAAAGCAAGCATGCTCTCATTGAAGGCTTTAATGTGCCTTTGACAGTGTAGGAGTGAGCTAAAGAAGCTCTTGGTTTGCTTTCTCATGTTAGCCGATGGTCTGTTTGTGAAATGAGAGGTTAGACCAGACCGTCTCTCTGGTCCTTTCTACCTGTGACATGGTCAGCTGCTGGGGTGAGAGGGGGGCACACCAGGACATACCTCTGCCTTCTCAAGAGAGCTCCATTGCTCCAGCTCCCTGCCAGGGCACTACTCTTCCTGCCGGGGAGGATCTTTGTGGGACTCAGCTTGACTTAGGGAGCTGTACTTCCTCCTGGGGAGTTTTCCCAGCATCCTAAGAGCAGGTCTGTTTTGTATCTCTCCCCACTGCTCCTTGTTCTTAGTCTGGAATCCCCGAGTCTGGACACTCATTCTCACCTGCCTTGTCCCTTCCCTGTGTCTCCTTCCTTACCCTCCTGTCCCTTTCACAAAGTAGCAGGGATGCCCTTAATCAGTGACTTTATGCCCTGCCTCATGCTTTTATGCCCATGTCTTTATCAGCTTCCTAGTGTAACCAGAGGAGTCAGAAGGACAGGACCCCTCAGTGCCATTTTACAGATGACAAAAGTGAGGGTCTAAGAGATTGGCCTTTTTTCCAAGGCCCCCCTGCAGTAAGACAGAGGGAGTGATGAGGCTCAAACTCAGGGCTCTTGAGGCCAAGCACCTGCTTGTCTATCAGCCCTGCCTTCACTGGCTACCTTTTTTTTGCAACTGCCCAGCCTTTCTGCAGATGTCCCTAAGGTAGAGGTGTTGGAACTGGAGCTGGCCTGGCTGAAGGAGCATCTGTCCCAGCTGGAGTCCCCTGTGGTGTTTTGTCACAATGATCTGCTCTGCAAGAATATCATCTATGACAGCATCAAAGGTATGGCTTTTCTGGCCCCAGGGCAGTAGCAGGGCTTTGGTTGGTTGGTTAGCTGGCTTCACAGATCTGTTCCTCCGGCTGGCACTTGGACAAGCAAAAGGAGACCTGGATTTAGGTCTTAAGTTAATTTGTAGAAGGGAAAGGGGAAAGGAAATAAAAAATTCCTACTTTGAAAAGTCTGTGCCAAGGGCCGGGTACAATGGCTCATGCCTATAATCCTAGCACTTTGGGAGGCCAAGGCATGTGGATTGCTTATGCCCAGGAATTCAAGACCAGCCCAGGCAATGTGGTGAGACCCTGTCTCTACAAAAAAAAAAATACACAAAACTTTTCCTGGTATGGTGGTACATGCCTATAGTCCTAGCTCCTTGGGAGGCTGAGGCAGGAGGATCACTTGAGCCTGGGAGGTGGAGGTTGCCATGAGCCATGATGGAGCCACTACAGTCCAGCCTGGGCAACAGAGCAAGACCCTATTAAAAAAAAATAAAGTCTGGCCAGGCGCGGTGGCTCATGCCTATAATCCCAGCTCTTTGGGAGGTCGAGGTGGGTGGATCACAAGGTCAGGAGTTCAAGACCAGCCTGGCCAGCATGGTGAAACCCTCCCCCCCGTCTCTACTAAAAATACAAAAATTAGCCGGGCATGGTGGCATGCACCTGTAATCCCAGTTACTCAGGAGGCTGAGGCAGGAGAATCGCTTGAACCAGGGAGGCAGAGGTTGCAGTGAGCTGAGATCAAGCCACTGTACTCTAGCTTGGGTGACAGAGCCAGACTCTGTCTCAAAACAGAAAGACAAAAACAAACAAAAAAAATCTGTGCCAAGAAAGAGAGAGAGGACGAACACCTCCTCGTGTTGCTGATGAGAGCATCACCCCAGGGGGTATTAATACTTAGCTTTATTCCTGATCCTTAGCCATGCTGAGGACAGCTGTCTTTAGATGAGGAGAGCCTGCAGCTCCAGCTGTGTGAGAGGGACACTGGGAACTAGGAAGGGCAGATGGATGGATGGATGGAAAGAAGTAGCTTAGAAGACTGCTGCAGTGATGGGGTTGGGCAGGGTTGCTGCAGAGGCTGGCATCACTCAGTGGGTGCATCCCAGAGGTCTGCAGAAGCTTGACCAGGCTCTGTTGCCAGATCTCCTGGGCCAACTCTCATCGACTCTCCTCTACTTCATAGGTCACGTGCGGTTCATTGACTATGAATATGCTGGCTACAACTACCAAGCTTTTGACATTGGCAACCATTTCAACGAGTTTGCAGGTGAGAGGGGCATTACTACAGTCGTGCTTTGTAGTGGTGTTTCAGTCAGTGACGGACCACATGTAGATGGTGGTCCTATGAGATTACTGTATATTTACGGTAATAGATACCTTTTTTTTTTTTTTGATACGGAGTCTCGCTCTGTCGCCCAGGCTGGAGGCTGGAGTGCAGTGGCGTGACCTCAGCTCACTGCAAGTTCTGCCCCTGGGTTCACGCGCCATTCTCCTGCCTCATGCTCCCGTGTAAGCTGGGATACAGGCACCTGCATAGGTACATATTTTTTACTAGTACCTTTTCCTATGTTTGGATATGTTTAGATACATAAATACTTTAGCATTGTGTTACAGTTACCTACAGTATTCAGTACAGTAACAATGCGGTACAGGTTTATATAGCCCAGGAGCAATAACATGCAGCCTAGGTGTGTAGTAGGCTGTCCCATCTAGGTTTGTGTAAGTACACTCTGATGATCACACAAAATCACTCGATGGTGCATTTCTCAGCAGGTATCCCTGTCACTAGGCAATACAGGACTAGATCTGACCAATGTTCAAAGCACCCTCTGTAGGGTGGGGACCAGGGCCAGGGTATGGGGAGGGTGGAGGCTAGATAGCTCTTGTCCTCCAAAGTATCACAGCTTGAGGGGTTAAGGCACAGCCTGCTCTTAGAGAGTTCCAAGTCTCACTGGGGGAAGCAGGACTCACATACACAGAGCAGACCTCTCCTAGCCCATATGGCACTTTGGTACAAATTAGGAAAATGTGACCTCTGTAGGATCCTGAAGATACTCAGCTTGGTACATAAATTAGAAAAAGACCCCTTCCTCCAGGTCGACACAGCTTAGACGACTGCTGCAGCTTGGCCAGCACAGCACAGGATGACTTCAGCCTCCACTCCTTTGTCCAAGCTCCTTTATGCCCAGTACAACCGGTCCAATTGTACATGGGGGCCTTATATGCAGACAAGGAGCAGAACAAGCTACAAGTAGCTGTTTGCCTGGTGGCCTGATGAGAATCATCTAAGTAGAATCTAAGTATGTGCTATGTAATTTGACTCCCTAAGTTCAGTTTATGGCTTTGCTGCTTATTGGCTGTGTGACCCTTGGGCAGTTTATTTACCCTCTCTGTGCCCCTATAAAATGGAGATGATGATAGTACCCACCTCATAGTGTTGATATGAGACACACACACACACACATATGTATGACACATACTAAGCATTGTATTGGCGTTTGCTGCTGTGATTAGACTGGGAAGCTTTACGGGAGTGGGGATGGGAGAGGCAGGATAGGGGGGTGATTCCTAGGGGTAAGCAGGTGTTCTATAAAGGCATAGTATACACAATGGAACCATCTGTGTAGAGGAAACAGGGCAGGTTTTTCCAGCTTGAGGGTTAATTAGATGGGACCAAGGAGGCAACTCACATGGGACAGAGCTGGACACTGGGGCTGGAGAGCTGTCCCCAGACTAGCACGGTGAGGTGTTCCCATGATGGGGCAAGGCCCTGTGGCTCAGGATAGGGGAGGCATGCCCAGGCGAACTGGAGAGCCACTCTCCAGCCCCATCAGGCCAATTGTGTTCCTTCTGGAACCCCAGGTGATCAATCTGTCAAGCAATGATTGTACCTGAGAGTACACCTAGGAACCCCCGGGGTGATGGAGCCTCAGCTGGGCAGAGCAGCTGAGCCTTGGGGTGTGGCATGGAGCAGAGGCTGGCACTGGCAGGGCCCTGGGTCTGGGAATTCTTGGCTGCCAGGCTCACTGGCCTTTCCACAAGGGATAATTCTTAAGCATTTTAAGTCCTCCTCGCCCACGGCACAGAGCAAAGTCCAACTGGAATTTCTCCAAAGGGGTAGATTGCAGCCTGCTCCCAAGTTGAGAATGGAGGAGGAAGAACCTAGCCTGGGGGAAGGGAGAGAGCTGGGGAGATCCCGACCTGGGGAGAGGGGCCTCATGGGTGCGCAGGAGTGAGGAAGACACAGTTCTGGTCATTGGGAGATCAGAGTTCCAGCCCTGACTCTGCCTCTAACCACCATGTGACCTTGGGTGCATTTCTTCTCCTCTCTGGGCCTCCGTTTCTACATTTGTTCCAGGAGATTCTTTTCTAGCCACACTCCTGGAGCCTCAGGAGACTGCATATGTTTCCCCATGGATATAAAGGAAGCTTGAGAAGGACAAGAAGAAGAGGAAGGAGGGAACCCTGGAGAAGGTGGCCCAGTCCTGGTCCTCCTGTCTTAAATCACTTCTTTGTGTACCAGCTTTGAAGCTGTGGTTTCTTCCACCATGCCCGGGATGAGCTGGTGGTACTGGGCTGGCAGCTGGAGGGCTATGGCGGGGCTGGAAGGAACCAGAGCCATCTGATCCATGGGTTCCCAGCCTGGCTACACATCAGAGCCATCTAGGGAACTGGACTGGGGTGGGGGTGCTCTCCAGGTGATGTTTTTAAATAGCCTCTTAACACCAGGAAGCCATGTTTGATATCCCTACATGAAGTCCCTTCATTTGATAAATGAAGAAATTTCGGCCAGTGATAGGAAAGGGTTCCCCTAAGGCTAACAAGGTTAGCATAAGACCTAGGACTAGTAATGCTGATCCAGTGCTTTTAACTGAGGGCTTCCTGCACATGGTCATTTTTGTGCAGGGGTTGGGAGAGACAGTGGTGCTGTCTTGAGGGGTTGCCGTCACTCCCAGGACTGTGTCTTGCCCCTTAACCTGTCTGCCTTTCTCTCTCTGCTTTCCTCAATCCCACAGAAGCAGTGCTCCTAGCTGGGATGGGGTAGACCTCACACTAGCTGAGTTTCATACTCAAAGAAGCTGCCTTCTCAGGGCTGCCTCTTTAGGCACAGCCCCACAGGTCAAAGGAGATGGGAGTTTGAGGGGAGAAGGGAACACCTACTGAGCTTGAGGAGACCCTAGGTGGGCTCATCTCCAAGCAACTTGTGTCTGGCCTGCCTCCCCATCAGGCGTGAATGAGGTGGATTACTGCCTGTACCCGGCGCGGGAGACCCAGCTGCAGTGGCTGCACTACTACCTGCAGGCACAAAAGGGGATGGCCGTGACCCCCAGGGAGGTGGAAAGGCTCTACGTGCAAGTCAACAAGTTTGCCCTGGTGAGTGCCTCGTGACTAGGGCTGGCACAGGAAAGGAGTCAGCAGGAGGGACTGGTGACCCAACTAGCCTCCTACCCAGAGCCCAGGGTCAGGTGAGAGCCTGGGGACACCCATCCCCAGCTCCTGACCCCACCCTAGAGGTGAAGCCTGGTAAGAGCTGTCTTAGGCAGCCCTTAATACTTGATGCCCTGTTCCCTGCTCCCCAAGCCCCACCAAGTCTAGGCTCTCTCCTTTCTAGAGGAATGAATACTTCCAAGAAATATCCTAGCTTCCTATATTAGCATTTCCCTTGTTTGAATAAGTAGTTCTTTCTACTGTCTAACCTCAGCCCTTCATGTTGCAGTTAAATTCATCCATATATATACTCTTTTTTTTTTGAGGCAGAGTCTCACTCTTGTTGACCAGGCTGGAGAGCAATGGCGCTATCTCGGCTCACTGCAACCTCTGCCTCTCAGGTTCAAGCCATTCTTCTGCCCTCAGCCTCCCAAGTAACTGGGATTACAGGCATGTACCACCACACCCAGCTAGTTTTTTTGTATTTTTAGTAGAGACAGGGTTTCACAATGTTGGCCAGGCTGGTCTTGAACTCCTGACCTCAGGTGATTAGCCCACCTCTGCCTCCCAAAGTGTTGGGATTACAGGAGTGAACCACTGCACCCGGCATACATACATACATATATATAATATATAATATATATATACTTTTTTTGAGATAGGGTCCCACTCTGTCATCCAGGCTGGAGCACAGTGACACAATCGTAGCTCACTGCTGCCTTAAACTCCCAGGCTCAAGCGATCCTCCCACCTCAGCCTCCTGAGTAGCTAGGATTACAGGTGTGTGCCACCACGCCTGGCTAATTTCTTTGAACTTATTGTAGAGATAGGGTATTGCTATGTTGCCCAGGCTGGTCTCTAATTCCTGGCCTCAAATGATCCTCCCACCTCAGCCTCCTGAGTAGCTAAGGTTATAGGCGTGAGCTACCATAACCTTTAGAGAAGATACAGAATGTCAAGCTCTAATCCTTCTTTGTAACTGCCTCCACTGACTCAGAACTCTAAGTAAACTTTTCCCGACAGGCTCTTCCTACTCAAATGACTGTGCTGTCAGTTCTCAATTTTGAATGCCCCTTATCCAAGGTGCCTGGTTCATGCCAAGTCTCCACTGGTGTGTGCCTAGGGATTCCTAACTAGTCTCATTAATGTCAGCTGTGCATAAGAAGACACGGCAGCTGCCTTGAATTTCACAGTACAGAAGAGAGCTAAATACAATCTTTACTTTTCTGTAATTTCAGAATCCCTATTCTGTTTTCCTCACTGAGTTTACATTAGGTTCTTCCTCCTCAGTCTTTAGACTTTAAGACCTTAAGAACATGCCTTCCTCTTGCTAAGTTTTTTAGTGATCATTCATACGTGCTAGCTTATCTATGCCCCTTCTACGGAATGGAAAGGAAATAAAGTGGAGGGAGGTACTTTGTAGCCAACCCCTGAGTGAGGAAGACCCTGGGATGGGGTGGGAATGGGATGGGAGAGCCACAAGGGTTGGGGGATGCACATGGGAAAGCGATGGCGTCACTAGTGTTTGTTCAGGGGTAGACAGGAACCACAGCTCCCTGGCTTTATTTTATTTTAGATTCAGAGGTACACATGCAGGTTTGCTATATAGGTAACCTGCCTGTCACCAGGGTTTGGTGTACAGATTGTTTCATCACCCAGGTAATAAGCATAGTGTGACAGGTAGTTTTTCCATCCTCACTCTCCTCCCACCCAATCCCTGGCTTCTTGAGCCTGAGGTGACCTGGGCCTGGTGGGTGCCTCTAGCCACAAGGAAAGCACAGTTTGATGCTTAGCAAATGCCCAGACTTGGGGGATTCTTGTTTCCATATCTAGGTTCATTTTCCAACCCAACCAGCCTCCCAGTGGAAGAGAGGAAAAGGAGTGGAGGAGGTTAGTGTAGGGATCTTCCAGCAGACATGTGGCCAGGGCACTGCTGCCCATCACTCTTCCTTCCCTGCACCTTCCTGAAGGGCACCAGCCCCCACTAGCCATTAGGCCTAAGCTCTGGCTTAGGGGTTCATCTTGGCCTGGATACCTTGGCCTTGAAGACTCCAAGAGATCTCCCTGGGTAGGGAAGAGACCAGAGGTGGAGTGTGGGTCCTGCTTAGGTTGTGGGAACCCCCTAGAATTCCTCACTACTGACTACCTGCCTTAGGGTTGGTAAACATTCGGGCCTTGGTAGAACTGGCTCTGACCCCCTCTCTCTAGAAGGAGTGGAGGCTCCCAATGCTGTGCAGTGACTTGGCCTCCAGAATTTCCCCAGCTTGTGCTAGGGAGACCCCACCACATCTCTTCCAGGGTCCTAGCTGTGTGTCTTCCACAATGACTGCATCCCTCCAGTGCTGTAGAGTCGGAAACAGGCATGGGGAGATTGCCAGGCTGATCCTCTCTGGTCTGTTTCCAGGCGTCTCACTTCTTCTGGGCTCTCTGGGCCCTCATCCAGAACCAGTACTCCACCATCCACTTTGATTTCCTCAGGTGAGTGCGGGGGTGATGGGGCGGACGTGGAGAAAAGGGAGATCCTTGGTTGAGCCCAGGGTGTGGGCAAAGGACAGCCCAGGCAGAATGCCCAGAGTCCGCTCCCTTGCTCTGCTGACTCGCCCCCATTCTAGCTCATCTCCAGTGGGGCTGCTATCCCCAGGGGATGCCAGGAAAGTACCACTCTGAAAAGAGAAGTGTCACATCCTCCCTGTTCCTCGCAGGAGGTCTGCTAGTCCCCACCAAATCCTACTACCTACTCCACGCCCTGCCCTGCTGCCAGCGCACCTATCCACGGAGCCTGGTGGTGGATGCAATCGTTGAAAATCAGTCTGAACAATCGCAGATCCTACCTCGTTCTAACAGCAGAGAGGACAGAGGTCCAGAGCACAGAAGTGACTTGCTGAAGCCATGCAGTGGTTAAGTGTTTGCCATGCTGCCTTCTGGTTGGGCGACAGACCCAGCTACTCCTTCAGTGGCTCCTAGTGATATATAGGGACCGTAGCTAGCTGCTGCTTGTGTATTGATGATTCAGGGAGTCCCTGTCCTGTGAGGTTTCTATGTCCCTAAGGGCCAGGAATCATTTCTCCATTCTGGTCCAGGGCCTTGCCCTTCTCCTTCTCACCCACCTTCAGCTGAAAGGGAATCACTAGCCTGGTTTCAAAGTATTCACAACTATTAGAGAAATGCAAGTGAAAAGCATGGTGAGATGTCGCCTCACACCCATTAGGATGGGTGCTATTAAAAAACAGAAAATAATAATTGTTGGTAAGGATGTGCAGGAATTGAAACCTTTCTGCACCATTGGTGGGAATGTAAAATGGTGAGCTACTGTGGAAAACAGTAGGGTGGTTCCTCAAAAAATAAAAATATAACAACCGTATGATCCAGCAATCTCATTTCTGGGTGGGTAGCCAAAATAATTGAAAGCAAACTCTCAGAGAAATATTTATATACCTATGTTCACAGCAACATTATTCTTGGCACAGTAGCCAAGAGATGGAAGCAACCCGGATGTCTGCCAACAGATGAATGATTGAATAAAATACGGTCTCTACATACAATAGAATATCACTCAGCCTTAAAAACTAAGGAAATCTTGTTACTTGCTACAACATGGATGAATCTTGAGGACATTATGCTAAATAAGCCAGTCATGAAAAGACAAATATGGTTCTATAAGAGATAATTAAAGTAGTCAAATCCATAGAAACCAGAATTGTTGCCAGGGGGTGGGGAGAGGGAGCATTGGGGAGTATTGCTTAATAGGTCTGGTTGTCCAAAAGGAAAAAGTTGTAGATACTCATTTGCACAGCAATATGTATATAATAACTGAAAAACCAAAACTCCAAACAAGCATGTTTGTGGGTTTCTCTAGTCTGATCTAAAAAAAAAAAAAATGTAGTTGCAATAAAAAAAAAAATAGGCTGGGCGCGGTGGCTCATGCCTGTATTCCCAGTACTTTGGGAGGCCATGGCGGGCAGATTACTTGAGCTCAGGAGTTCGAGATTAGCCTGGGCAACATGGTGAAACCCTATCTCTACAAAAAATACAAAAATTAGCCACATGTAGTGGCATGCACCTGTAATCCCAGTTATTCTGGAGGCTAAGTGGGAGGATCATCAGAGCCCGGGAGGCAGAGGTTGCAGTGAGCCAAGATCGTGCCATTGCACTCCAGCCTGGGTGACAGAGCCAGACCCTGTCTCAAAATAAATAAATATTAAAAATTTTAAAAAGAAGCAAAAGAAATAATAATACTAATCAGTCTGGGTTGGGGTTGATCTGCTCAGACTTAGATAGGCCTAGAGCCACTAAGAAACTTTCCTTATGATGTGAGCACCCCCAGCAGGGCCCACCTGGCTTTCTTCCTCACACCCAGCTTCCTTCTGTCTTTCCCCAGGTACGCAGTGATCCGATTCAACCAGTACTTCAAGGTGAAGCCTCAAGTGTCAGCCTTGGAGATGCCAAAGTGACCAGCCACCCCATCCCTCCCCTACCCATCTGTCTGGCCAGACCTGTTCTCCAGAGCTCAATTCTGCACTCCGGGGTCCACACCCTTGGACAAGGTGGGAGAGGGGACAGGTGGGTGTCCAGGGAGAAGGCTCTGTCCCTGCCGCCAGCCCCCAGTGGTTGCCACTGAAGACCTCATTCTCCTGTCTGGAGGGGGCTGATAGGACCTCCTTCTGGGGGTCCCCTGCACCCCACCAGGCTTGGGAGGAAGTGCCTGCAGCCAGGTCCTGGACCATAACCACCCCTGGGAAACACATCATTCCCAGCCTCAGGCCCTGCTGGAATTGGGGTTGCCTTATATGTGTGTTTACCCCTTCCTGGCCTGGGGAAGGAGGCGGGGAGGGCTCCTTTCTACCTCCAGTGCCCTGAGCCTCCAGTCCGTCTCCCCCTGCATGCCCCACGTGGGAGGTGCTGAGCTCCAAACCAGCATCACACCAACTCTGACACATGGATGTACATATCTTGGTGATGGGTGGGGCCAAGAATTGAGCATGACATCTTCCCCAGCAGCCACCTCATCTGAGACCCCTCACCTTCTCCAAACCAGATCCAATCAAACCTCACCCCGAGGAAACATGCTCCCCAACGTGCTCTCCTGTGCTTCTGTTTTGTCCCCCTGCTGAGGGGACAGGAGAGGGAGTGGTGAGGCCCTGGACTTCCAGAGCCTGGCTCTGCTTCGTGCTGTGGCTTGGTTAGAGGGGACGTGGCCAAGGGTGAGGTGGCCAAAACCAGAACCAGCAGTCTCCTGCCTTGTTCCCTCCCTGGCCCTCAGGCCCTCCTTCCAGGGATGTCTCTCCAGCTCTACTTTATGTCCTGAAGCTGACCCAAGGTCTTCCTATCTGGGAATGCCTAGTGGGAGCCAAGAGGATGGGGTGGGGGCCAGGGCCCCCCAGGGTCCAGCGTGGGAGAGCCTGGGCAGAATCCCATCAGAAAGGTGCTGACTCAGCTGGTTGCCCGGACGGACACTCAACAGCCTCCACCTCCTTTCTGCCCTCACAGCTGGTGGGGCCTTCCTGGCTCTGGCCCAGAAAGTGATTCATTTGTAAATTATCATGGTTTTCTGCATTAAAATGCTCATTTCCGGACTGCTGTGTCTGAGTGACAATGGTGAGGAACTGACCCCTGCGTGGGGGCTGAGGGGTGCTGTAACCCCTCCTGATGTCCACCTGGGCTTCATGCTGAAGTCAAGGTAGCCACTTGCACACATCCTCCTGTGCACCTAGCTCTGAAGGCTCTGGGCAGGGTCCCTATTTCTCTCACTCAGCTTCTCTGCCTTTGACTCTCTTGGTAGAACTTACCAGTCAAACCTGGTAAAGCGCTGCTTAGAGGGAACTAGGCTGTGGATTACGAGGGCTTTGGCTGACTCAGGAGATGAACCAGTGACATCCTAAATAGAAGTGCTCGGGACATCTTTCTCGGTCATCTCTGGCTCCCAGCTGTCGGTGGAGTGGGGAAGGGGCTGCTCTGCCCGAGAACAGGCAGGAGTGATGTCTGGAACCAATCCGTCACTTTCTCAGAAGGCCAGAGGGAAGGAAGAGCAAAACTCAAAGATGAGAAGGAGGCACCCCCTTAGCAGCCCAGTCACTCCGGCTGTACTTCCCAGGCTGTGCACCAGGCAGCAGCTGCTCCAGGACTGCCCCCTGCCAGTAAGTGCCCAGTGCCCTTAGGGGCAGCAGAGGCAACAGCAGCAGCAGCCTGCCAGGTGGACTCTGGTTGTTTGGCTTTTGCCTGCAAAAAGCACCCTGGTGCCATGGCAACCACTGGAGCTGGCACCTTCAAGGTCATGGTGATACAGCATAGCCAGGCCTTCTATGGGCAGCAGCCTTGGGGGTTACCAGTGGGGGGACATGGGTGAAAGAGGTGCCCAGACATAGGGATGATGCCAGGCTGGTCAAGTAGGGGCCCCCTGGGGGTCACCCGTGGGGTCAGGAGGTCAAAGCCACATCCTGTCTGGACTAAACAGTGTCCCCGCTACTCGTTCCTCTCCGAGCCACCTCTGGAATTGAGGGCAGAATTAACACTGTGAAGCCAGCTTTGTTTCCAGCCTCCTGGGCCTTGATGCTGTTGAGCTGGAGACAAGTGTTGCAGTGGTAAGTAGGGAATGGCTGGGACAGAGCCCCCCCAGGTATTATCCTGTGCCCCTAAGACCCTGGCCACCTTCTGCATGGGAAGGAATTAACAGCAGCCATCATCCCACTGCTGCCTCTAAGAAAGTATTCTCATTCCCCCAGTCCTCCAGTGGAGTGAGCTGGTGTGGTGGCAGGGAACACAATCCTGTCCCCCAAAGACTGGGAGTTCCTCCTTCGCTCCTTTCACTGCCACCCCAGGCTAACCAGCACTCCTGCCCTCCTGGCTGAACACCGGGTCTGGGCTCCCAAGTGTGATCTGGGCTCCACCCCCTCGGGCCCCTTCCAAGACTCTTAGCAAAGAGCTCTAGTTAAAGGACACCTGGGCATATCCATCTTCCCAACGGGCTCTGCTCCACGGTCTCTGCCAGAGATGCATGGAAGGGACGAACTTGTGGCCCAGCTTTCCTGGTAATGACCACGCCACTCTGCTCCTGGCCTCTGCAACCACCTGGCCCCATCCTGCCTCTCATGGGACGGGGGTGGGGCTCCATGGCCCGCTACTGTGTCTCAGCAGATGGAATAAGGCAGGCAAGACAAGAGCACTTGGAGAAGGGAAGAGGAACTCAGGACTGACAGGTGGGAATGAGCCAGGTTAGGAGAGTCTTGAGACTGGCAGGACCTGGTTTGGAAAGTGGAGGAGGCCGAGGGCCGAGGTCGGAGGGGGGAGGGGATGGACAGTGGGAGGTGCAATGAGCAGCTCTCCATCGTGACCACCAGGGGGCAGGCGCCACCGCCAGCTCCACCTCCCACATCTGCCCGCATCTTTTCCAGATATGGCCTGAGGAAGGCAAAGGAGAGGAGGCTCTGAGAACCTGGGCTGGGAAAAAAACAGCCAGCCAGCATCCAGGACGCTCCCCAGACCAAATGGCTGGGCGCTTAATTATTGGGCAGTCTCCATTCCACACCCTCCCAACTTTGTAGTCCTAGAATCAACTACACCTGCCCTCTCTCACCACTACCCTCTCCAATCTAGAAATCCCTCCACCAGTACTCAAGAGCTTGAGGACTTCCCGAGTTGGGAAGTTCACTCTTATTTGTGGAAAAGGTGTTCTTTATGTCAAGACAGCCTTGAACCTCATCCAAGAGCTGAAGTTCTGCCTCATGAGCTTTGTGGAATACTACACTTTGCCCACCTGGCAGCTTTGGAGAAAGCAATCCTGTCCTTTTCTGTCCAACTCTGTCTTGTTTTCTAGAGGAAACATGCCTGATCCTTCTGACTACTCCTCTAAGGACAATGTCCACCAGGATCCCTCCTGTGCTCCTCCATGTGGGGTGCCTGGTTTGGGGCCGCTCCACTGTGAGGACGGACTTCCCTAGTGAGGGGGCGAGGTAGGGCATGCTGCCCCTGGGACTAGGTCTGTGTGGGGTACACTGGACCATCACCTCCCTTGTTGTGAACACAAACCTCTATTAATCCAGCCCTAGTCCAACTCTTCCACAAAAACTGCCATTCAGTTTTGCTGTCCCCACTCTATACTGATGGGATTAATTTTTCACAAGATTTGTCTCTCTAAAGCCTGGTTAATATGCATTTTTGAGGCATTTCAGTCTGTCATCCGGCCCTTGCAGGCCTATTACTTCTCCTAATGTGATAACTAGGTCTGAAGTGTTCACTCAAAGCATGTGTCGTGGAGAGCCTGAAGCATTATCAGTAGAGACCCTGCTTCATTAATTAGCATCATGGGGGCCTCAGCTGGGCTTCAGGGTAAACATTTGTGAGCCCTTTTCTGAGAAAAGGTTCCACAGCTTTCATTAGAGTCTCAAAGGGCTCCTTCTTTGAATAAGAACCAGGTATAAGGTTTAATCTTGTTGTCAGATGAGGACAATGAGGCCCCAAAGGAAAGACCTGGCTCCCACTCCCCAACCCCAGCCATGTGGCCAGCTCTAGGGAGACCCTGAGCTTCCTGACTCCTATTACAGTGCTCTTACTATTGCCTTCTTAGGATCCGGGTGGCCTCACCTCCTCAAGGTAGGGGCATTCAGTGTGGGCTCTGTGGATGGCGTGTGTCACTCACAGACCTGGCCTGGGATTCCCTTGCATGAAGCCGATTCCTACGAAGCCCCAGGCTTGAAGCTCTTGCAGGCTGCCACCAGGGGACAGTGGTGCCCAGGCTGGTGGCATATTTAGGAATTCTGGACTTAGGCCAGCCTCCCTCCTCCCCTGCACAAGGGCCAGATTCTGAAATGATCTGTCTTTATTATGTCATCAGAAAACAAAAAAATCCCCCAAGTGTAAACAGGAGAAATGTGCTGGTTAAGTTACTCATCATTATCTTATTATTAACAAAATAAAGCACTATCTATGTTTACAGTCATAAAAAAAGAAACAGCCTGGAGAGAAGTGGGGGCTTTGAAGATGGAGAGAAGATGGGGACAGACACAGACTCCACATCTGGCCCTGTGGGATTTCGGGTTCCCATACTGATCCGTGGGCTGTTTAGATCTTTCGAGTTAGGTGACAATGGGATTTGATTTCCTTAGGGAACAAACTTTGTGAAACTGATCAGAGGCTGAGATCCAGTCCCCAGTATAGAGTCGGGGGGGGGGGGAGGCAGGCAGGTGAGGAGCAGGGCTGGGTGGGAGAGGCTGAAGCCCAGGAGTCTTCTCAACCTCTTCCAAGAATGGGGAGCCCCCAACCCTGTGCTCATGAGGGAGGAATAAAGACCAGCTGCCATGGAGAGCCCCTCTCCAGGGCCTCTGACGCTGGCAGGAAGGGGAGCACCATCAATCCTCCTGTCCCGACTCCCTCGTGGGATCAGGTTGGGACCAGGGGCGGGGGCACCAGGACAAAGCCCCTTGGAGGCCGAGGCACATTCCCATGCTGATCAGAGCTAAAAATGGCTCCGTGGGAACCGACTGGCAGAGCCAGGGAGGGAGTGAAGGGGAGGGCAGGAGGAGGTCAGGAAGGCTGATGAGCCCAGGGCAGACCAGGGGCCTACACAGACCCAGAGAATCCAGAGGGCAAAGGGACAGACACCAAGAAAGAGAGAAACAAAGGGCCTTGCAGAGAGACAAGGACAGAGAGAGACAGAAATGCACACAAGGACACACAGAACCTGAGACACCCTGACTGACAAAGAGGTAGCAATTTGGGGACAAAGAGAAGCACAGAAAGAGGCTCCCAGAGAAGCAGGAGTGGCATCGAGAGACACACCCACAGGAACTCAGCAACAGTGCCTGGCACGTAGTGGGCACTCAATAAATATCTTGTGCAATGAATGAACAGATGAAACACACACACGTGCACGCGCACACACACAGCAGCCAGAGGCGCAATGGGCTTGGCAGAGATGAAAACAGCAAGGGACAGCCAGACCCTTTCGCACAAAGTGCAAAGCGATCCTGGTGATAGACAAGCAGTCTGGGGGAGCGTGGGGGGGGTGTTGGTCCCACAGTGGCTGGTCCAGCCAGGACAAGAATGGAAACAAAGCATGTGACCCCAGGGACACAGGTCGGTAGCTGCCATACCCCAGGTGAATAGACCTGCAAGAGAGGAGAGTCACACAGTGTCCCCTGGCCACGAGCCCTAAAGGCTGAGGTGCTCAGCCAGCTCAGCCCATGGCCATATTGCAGTTCCTGCCCACCCAGGCCAACAGCTCCTCAGGGAGGGAGGGCGCCTCTCCCCTCATGAATGTATCTACAAGTGCACAGCTTTGCCCATCTCTGGGGCACGAACAAGTCCAAGTACCAACATAGTCTTAGGTTGGCTGGCTGTGCCCATCGGGTTGGGACGAGGTCTTCCCCAGAGGAGAAGGGGCCAGGCCCACCCAGCCGGGATCAGTCTGTGAGCACCACCAACTCCCCATCGCTCTTCTCTTCGCCCTCCGAGTCCTCGTCCTCGCTGTACCGGTACATCTCGCCATCAGCCACCGAGTGCCTGTCATCTGCGCCCTCACCCTCCTCTCGGAGGCTGCAGTTGGTTTACGATCACAGGCATGTTGGGGTCCAGCTACGAGGGACATAGTGCTCCACAGTGGCTGTGCAGCCGGCATGCTGCCGCCCGAGGGGTACAGGACATCTGGGGAGCTCATCTGCACCTGGCCAGCCCTGTGGGCTGTGGGCAGAGAAGGGGCACGGTGACGGATGCACACTGAGTCAATGAACCCCAAACCTCTCCCCTCCAAGCGCCTCAAAGCATTGCATCCCACTCCACACACCTCTTTGACTGTACTTATATACGCCCTGCCCCCCAGCCTGCTTTCTGATGGCCAAATTCACTGAACCTACAACCCTGCAGATGACCTGCAACCCAGGGCCATAGATGTGTTCAACAGACAATATTCTTGGAGGATCATGTTCGAATCCAGTTTTTAGAAACTGTGTATTTTATGTTTTCTTTACTTATATTTAGAGACAGGGTCATTGCTCTGTCACCATGCTGGAGAACAGTGGTGAATCAACAGCGACTGCATGTCACGCTCTCAGGCTCAAGTGATCCCCCCTGCCTCAGCCTCCGAGTGCTGGGACTACAGGTGTCACCACCACACAGGCTAATTTTTATTTAATAGATGAGGTTTCAACTATGTTGCCCAGGCTGGTCCCAAACTCCTGAGCTCAAGGGATCCTCCTGCCTCAGCCTCCCAACTGCTGGCATTACAGGTGGTTGTCACAACCAGGTAGGAGATTGTATATTTTAAATGCCCTGGGAGATGTCCTGTTTAAAGGAATAGACTAGGGGTGCTTGCTTTATCAGTCAGAACCTTTCTGGTGATGAATACTTTGATTTCTAGCACCTTTGAATTCTATTAAGTTCACTGGCATGGGATCTATAGGCACTTTCTCCAGGGTCCATGAGCCAGTCCTCCAGTCACATTCCTTATATCCTCAGCCACTGAGTACCACCATAGTCACATACATAGCCCCATACCAGTCAAGTCACTCGTGCCAGGCCTCAACTACACACAGATAACACGCACACAATAGGCATCCACACAGCACCCTGGGGTCACACACAAAGGAGGCCACCACACTGACACCCAGCCACTCCATGAGAGCTACCAGCACACACAGTCCCCGGCTGCCTGTGGCAGGGGCCTGCATCCTGACGCCGGGTCCTCATCAGGGCCTTGTACTCGCCCACACGCAGCCGCTTGCCCTCCACGATGCAGGTGCGCTTGGGCCGTGGCTTGTACTTGTAGTCAGGATACTTCTCCAGGTGCTGCCGGCTCAGCCGCGCCTGTTCCTCATAGTAGGGCTGCTTCTCCTGGTTGGTCATGGACTTCCAGCGAGATCCTGACCCAACCCCCCAGGGGCAGGCAGTCAGTGCTGGGCTCTGCTGACCACCCCAAGTCCCGTGCAGGACCTGAGAAGATCTTGGTCCCCAGGTAGGTCCATAAGATAATATATGTGCAAGCACTTAGCAAGGGCCTGGCCCGATATGGGTGCTCCTTGGATGTTGGGCAAATGCGTGAATGAAGTTAGCCTGTATAGGGGTATCCAACTGCCAGCTTAAGACTCAGTACCCACCCATGTTCCTAACAATGCAGCAACTTCCTTGAGCCTCTGGCCTGCCTGATTTTCATAAACAAAAGAGCAGCCACCTCAGGCCTTCAACAGCCCAGAGAGGCTCCCTGCTCAGGGCAAAATACCTGATGTCTCAGTCGACAAGAGTCCTGCCCTGCGCTGACACCACACGAGCCTCAGTCTTGAAAATAACTGCCCCCTCGAGCCCCATCTGCCCTGCCCGACGTCCCTCTGTGGCCACCAGTAAAGATATGTAACTAAAAAAAACCTTTCTAGCCCAGGAACACTAGTCTCTCCTGTTTTCTGCCAGAGCAAGGGTCTGGACAAACATTTAGATCACGAGAACTAAAGAATGTAAACACACACACACTCCTTGAGTTCTTGAGGACAGATGCTACCAAACACTTCAGTGGTATGTAAGACCCTTCGGACCCAGCTGCCCTCACATCCCAGCAACTCCTGCACCCCTGTCATCAGATTCTCCTGGAGTCCAACACAGTTTGGAACATCACCAGGTATGCCCTGAATAGACCCAGATGGCTCCTGCAACCAGGTCATACTGAACTATGGCCCCAGCCACTGGCCCTTACCAAGGATCTTGCTGATGCTGGAGTTGTGCATGTCTGGGAAGGCTTGCAGGATCTTCCTCCGCTCGTCCTTGGCCCACACCATGAAGGCGTTCATGGGCCTCTTGATGTGGCTGCTGTTTCGGGACTCGGGGAAGTGGCGGGAGCCTGGGAGACAGGAGTGAAGTCAGTCAGGCAGCCTGTCTGGGGTCCCAAGAGTGCCCCAGGGCCAGCAGACAGACGTCCCCTACTTGACCAGCAGGAGGCACTGAGGAGGCTCCCACAGCAGTCAGCCAAGGAGGAGCAAGGCAGGAGCAGATGGGCCAGAAGAAACAGCAAGTTATCAGCAGAGGCCCAGCCAGGGAACCAGAGAGACAGACACACAAGAAAATCACAGCAGTATGGCCTCAAGAGAGAGCAGAAACTCAGCAGCCACAAAACTTAGGAAAGCAGACTCAGAGACAGAGTCAACAGACACATAATGGGACAGCAGAGGCACACACACCTGGAAAGGATCCAACAGACCAAGAGAGGGAAGAGATCAGAGGCAGACACAGCCTGTCCTGGCGGGATACAGAGTTGGGCCCTCCTGCCCATCAGCCCCACACCTGAGCCCTCACCATCCATGTCACAGCTCAGCATGGCTTCCTCCAGTGGGTGCACGCAGCTGTCTTCTAGTCGCTCCTTGGCTGGGGATGAGTCCAGGCTGATGAGGTCCTAGATTGACAGGGGCAACCTGACATCAGCCTCCGCTGCATCACCCCACTCCTCTCCCTGCTCCTCTCTTGGTGGCCTCAGACTGTGTCTTCCACCCCTGGCCACCATTTGTTGCTGCCTCCAGGTTCAGGGGAGTGGGGGACCTTACCTTACGGAAGGGGGTGTTGGGGGAGCCTTCCAAGGCCCCACTGTGGCTGTGCAGCAGCTGCCGAGCATCCTGGATGGCTTTGGTGACAGCGTCCCCTTCACCAAGGAAGCCTGTGGGAGAGGGCAGAAGAGAGGGAAGAGAAGCGAGGGAAGCTGAGGGCATCAGCCCAGTGTGAGTCCAAATTCCATCAGCCTCCCGCCATGCCAATCCCATGAGGCACCTGAGTTACTGTTCCCTCCTGTCCTTCCACAGGGCGGCTGCATTGCACGTCCTCAAGGGGATGCCACTTACACTGGCTATTTGTTGTGCATGTCAATAGACTAGAAATGAGAATAGTACCCCCTGGAACTGTGCGACTCTGGCCTGAATCCCTGATGCTTGGAACACCCAGACAGATTATGATGAGGGAGAGGAGGAAGAGGATCTTCTGCTAAAAGCAAGTCTAACGCCTTGTTTGATAAAATCTGGAACCCAGGGAGGAGAAGGGACCTGCTCAAGGTCGCATCATGCCGCTGGCCCTCCCCCTGAGAGGGCTGAGGGACAAGTGCAGGCAGCTGGAGGCTTACCCAGAGGCAGGCTCGGGGGGCTGGACTGCAGGTCCCGCGTGGGGCCTCCATGGCTGGGGGGGCGGGGCGCACAGTTGCTCATCTTCAGGCTTGGGGAGCTGGAGGTGTTGGGCAGCTCAGGAGCCTTGGGCTTGGCTGTGAGGTTCAGGGGCTGGGAGGGCTCCTGAGGGAGACCCGGCAGGTCAGAGGATGACAGACACCAAAGGAGACTCCCACAGCAGGACAGAGAGGAAGGGAGGTGAGCATACCCAGAACACACAAGGAGACAGACAGAAAAGCGGATGCAAAAGGAGCAGGTGAACAAGAACACAGGATGCCAGGGCTCACCGTCCACACCCCATAGTCCCCTAACACGGCAGCCAGCCGTCATAAGCTCGAGATGGAGCCCCAGGCCGGTGGGTAAAGGGCGGTACCTGCAGGGGGTGGTGGGCGGCCATGGCCCCAGGCCTCTTCACCACTGGGGCATGTGGGCTGTGCAGCAGCTGCAGCGGATACTCCACTATGGAAAAGGCGGCAAGGAGAAAAGTCCTGGATGAGCACAGAACAGCAGACACCCTGCTTGACGAGGTCCCAGCACCACAAGGTGGGCAATAGCTCAGAGCTGGGCCAGCTTGGTTCCAACCACTGCCCTCCCCAGCCCCAAAGCACTGCTGGGTGGCTCCTATGCCCTCACCCCACACTGCCCCTACACGCTGACTGGTATCTTCAGCGGGTTCCCGCCCTTCCCAACGCACTCTAAATAGAGTTTCCCAGATTCTAGAGTCCCATCCAATGGCACAATGAGAGAGGGTACACCATCTATTCATCCAACAGCTACTTTTATTTTGTACCTACTGGGCACAGGGCACAAAAGCGGCTGCCTGTTGTGTAGAACGTCTCATGTATATCATCTCACAATAATACATGGTATGTGATATATAACAGGTGCTGAATACATCATCATCCCATTTTATAGAAAAAGAAATGAAAACCTTTGAAGTCAAATGGGGCCAGGTGTGGTGGCTCATGCCTAGCACTTTGGGAGGCTGAGGTGGGAAGACTGCTTGAGGCCAAGAATTCAAGACCAATCTGGCCAACATAGCAAGACCCCCATATCTGTTATTAAGAATTTAAGCCGGGTGTGGTGGCTCATGCCTGTAATCCCAGCACTTTGGGAGGCCAAGGTGAGTGGATCACAAGGTCAGGAGTTCAAGACCAGCCTGACCAGCATGACCAACACGGTAAAACCCCATCCCTACTAAAAATACGAAAATTAGCTGGGCATGGTGGCAAGTGCCTGTGATCCCAGATATTCAGGAGGCTGAGGCAGGAGAATCACTTGAACCCAGGAGGCAGAGGTTGCAGTGAGCCGAGATTGCACAACTGCACTCCAGCCTGGAAGACAGAGCAAGACTCCGTTTCAAAAAAAAAAAAAAAGAATTTAAAATTTTCAAAACTAAAAAAAGAAAAGAAAAGAAAATGGGTTGTCCACAGAGCTATAAAATGGCAGCATCAGGATTTGAACCCAGGACCTCTAGACTCCACAGCCTTTCCTTCTCCTCAACATGGCACTCCTACCTACCCTATCGCACTCCCAGGCCCAGCATCCAGATGGAGAGATAAGCCACATGTAGAAATCATGAAGTGCATGGCAGGTGGTGATGAGGGCCATACAGGCAGAGTACCAGTGAACTCTGCTCCAGCTGGGGTAACTAGAGCAGGCTCCCTGTGGGAGCCGAGGTGTGCGCTAGTGCCTGCAGCATGGGCAGGATTCGGGCAGGTGGAGATGGGGTGGTGGGGTGTGTGAGGGTGAGCTGTGGGGAATAAGGCAGGCCATGAGGGCCGGGTTGGCTCCGAGGCCCGTGAAGGCTGAGGTCAGGAGTGTGGAGCCCATGCTGTGGGTACAGAGCACCGTGTAAGGTTTGTGAGCTAGGGAGGGCCACTGTTTGCAGTCAGCTTTTGCAAGGGACCTTGCTTGCTTAGTCTCTGGAGCAAACAAAGAGGGAGACAACTGTGCCAGTCCCAGGCTCCCACACCTTATTTACTGCCTCACTTGCCCAGAAAGCAGTTGAGGGCCCTATCCCTGACCAGATCACTGTCCCCTTGCTTCCACGGCTCTCCTCCACATTCATGGGGAGTTGCAATGGTTTGGAATTGCCCTGTCCTCCATCTTCAACCTTCTCCACTCCGCATTCCCCCAGCTAACTGGAAACTTCCACACTGGGCCTGTCTTAGTCCACTCGGGCTGTTGAAACAAAGTGCCATAAACTGGACAGCTTACAGACCTCAGAAATTCATTCCTCAGTTCTGAAGGGGAATTTGCTTCAGAATGAATTATACCTTGAGTCTTACCTATAACTGATTTAGGTGAGATTTATTATTATTTTTGTCTGTTATGCGACAGGGCCTCACTCTGACTCTGTATGTCTCGCTCTATGCGACAGGGCCTCACTCTGTCTCTGTATGTCTCGCTCTGTCTCCCAGGAGGGTGTACAGTATTGCAAACATAGCTCACTATAGCCTTGTCCTCCTGGGCTCATGCAATCCTCCTGCCTCAGCCTCCCAAGTAGCTGGGACCACAGACACAGGCCACCATGCTGGGCTTTTTTTTTTTTTTTTTTTCCCCATAGTGACAGGGTCTCTTTGTTGCCCAGGCTGGCCTTGAACTCCTGGCATCAAGCAGTCCTCCTGCCTCAGCCTCCCAAAGTGCTGGGATTACAGACATGAGTCACTGTGCCCGGCCTAGGTGAGATTAGATGAGGCTCTGGACTTGAAACTTTTGAACTGATGCTGGAACAAGTTAAGATGTGGGTGTCCTTTGGGATGGAATGAATGTATTTTGCATATGACAAGAAAATGACCTGGGGAAAGTCTGGGGCAGAATGCTATGGTCTGAATGTTTGTGCCCCTCTATGTTGAAATCTAATTCCCAATGTGATAGAATTAGGATGTGGGACCTTTGGGGGGTGACTGGGTCATGAGGGTAGAGCCCTCAGGAATGAGATTGAAGGCCTGAGGGAGCCTGTTTACCCCTTTCACCACCTGAGGACACAGTGAGAGACGCCATCTGTGAACCAGAAAGTCGGCCCTCACCAGACACCGAATATGCTGGCTTCATGATCTTGAAATTCCCAGCCCCCAGAACTGTATGTGAGGAATAAACGTCTGTTGTTTATGAGCCACCCAGTCCATGGTGTCTTTCTACAGCCCCTGAATGGATGAAGATGGGGCCTGGCTTTCTCAGTCCTTTTGTGCTTCCCCTTCACACCACCCTACAGTGCCCGGCGAAAACCAGGCAGGAGCAGAGAGCGGGTGGGGCTGAGCAGTCTACCCAAGCCCACAGCCTACAGGCCTCAGGGAATTTCCTCTTCTGTCTCTTTCTCACCTGTGGAACAGGGACAATGAACTAGCATGGGTTGCCTTTAAAGCTGTCCACACTCCTGGGGTAATTATGGGCAGCATCTCTGCCCTGTCCCCATAACTCTCTGTCACTGCCCTAGTTCAGGTATCATCCCCTATTGCTAGAATCACCTCAGCAGGTCCTGCTTCTGGCCTCCACTCCCTACCCCTCAAAGCCAGAATGACACACTCACTACTCTAATGTTCACATGCACCCACAGCCTAGAAAATAAATCCCAGACTCCATGCTCCATCCTCAACTGCCCTGCACCATCAGGTCCCACACCCTTGTCTGACACACGGCCAGTCTGCTGAATTTCAGTGATGGGGTGGAAGGCCAGAATGACACGGTATAGGCAGGGGCAAGAGTGTGAAGATAGGAATCGTGGCTGTCAGAATTTGGGAGATGTTGGCTCATGCCTGTAATCCCAGCACTTTGGGAGGCCGAGGCGGGAGGATCACTTGAAGTCAGGAGACCAGCCTGGGCAACATGGCGAAACTTTGTCTCTACTAAAAACACAAAAATTAGCCAGGCATAGTGGTGTGCACCTGTAATTCCAGCCACTTGGGAGGCTGACGCAGGAGAATTGCTTGAACATGGGAGGCGGAGGTTGCAGCAGTGGGCTGAGACTATACCATTGCACTCCAGAGCCCAGGTGACAGAACAAGTGAGACTCTGTCTCAAAACACAAACAAACAAACAAACAAAAAAGAATTTGGGAGATTTATAAACCCCAGTTAATATTCCAGATTTTTTTTTTTTGAAATGGAGTCTCGCTTCGTCACCCAGATTGGAGTGCAGTGGTGCAATCTCAGTTCACTGCAACCTCCGCCTCCCAGGTTCAAGCGATTCTCCTGCCTCAGACTTCTGAGTAGCTGGGACTACAGGCATGCACCACCACACCCAGCTAATTTTTGTATTTTTAGTAAAGATGGGGTTTCACCATGTTGGCCAGGCTGGCCCCAAACTCCTGACCTCAAGTGATCCACCCACTTTGGCCTCCCAAAGTGCTGGGATTACAGGCGTGAGCCACTGTACCCGGCAATATTCCAGATATTAATATTCTGGGACAGTAAATGTACTTGAATTGGGGAGACTAGACCTGGATTGCTACATCATTTCACATCTGGAAAGGGCTTTATGGTTTTTCAGTGTGCTATTTCTTTTCATTCTCCCAGTGAAGTTCAGTGAAATTCAGCAAGATTCAGAAAAAGAGGATTATTCTTCCACCAGACAGATCCAAAACTGAGGCCCAGAAAGTTCACATAGCAAATTAATGGATAAGAGTCGCTCCAGGGCGCTTTCCCTGACCTCAGGACAGGTTGGCTGCCGTGGTGGAACCTCCCTTCTCTCACTCACCTGGTTTGCAGGGAATGGGCTGAATGGGTAAGGCCAGCTGGGAGTCGGGGGTGACAGGCAGAGGTTGGTGGCTTGGGGGGAAGGCTGGGATCATGACATAAGGCATGTTAACCTGCTGAAGGCAAAGAAACCCTGTGTGAGTCCCCAGGGACCCAAAGAGCTACCCAGCTATGGTCAGCACATCCCCTGTCCCCAGCACCCTCCAGGCTGGTGTCAACTCCCTCAACCACCTCCTGTGCCTCTCTGCGTCTCCCTTCCGGTTACCTGGATCTGCTGCTGAAGGAGGTTGATCTTATGCTGCTGCTGAATCAGCTGCTGCTGCTGCTTTGCAATCTGGGAGAGGGAAAGAGTAGGCAGAGGGGGTCACGGACATTAGCCCTGGTGCCCAGAGCCTGCCCAGCCCTAACCACATCCTGCTTTCTACAGTGGGGCAAACCGCGGAGTGGGGTGGCAGTAGGGAACAGAGCAGTCAGCCCTCAGAATTGGTTATCCTTTTGTAGGAAGCTCATCCCTCCCTCCAGGACCAGGAGGCTGGGTAGGAAGCCGCAAGCTGCTCTTCCTGCAGAGTCCCTTTCAAACCCTCCTACCCTACCCCGCACAAGGGCTCATGAATCAGTCCAGGTGGGAATCCTACAGCCCCTGGTCACAGACCCTGCCCCGCCTGCCACCAGGCCCCAGCTTGCACTGGTGAGGCCTGCCCCTAAGGCACCCTTCTCTAGGTCCTGACACACTCCTTTTCCTGGAAAGAAAGCCACACCCACCGAACAGGACCTACCTGCTCCTGCTGCTGCCGGGCAAGCTCCATCTGCTGCTGCTGCTTCTCAAATAGCATGGCAGCCATGTTCTTCTGCTCCGAGTGGGCTGTCAGGAGCTGGTCCCGCAGGGTGGACAGCTGGTGGATCATGACCAGAAGCTGGAGCTCCTTCTCTGCTAGGCTCTCTTGGGTCCCTGCTCCACAGTGAAACAGCCCCCATTGAGACTTTTTATTTGTTCATCTATACATCCATCCATCTATCCACCCATCTATCAAAAGCTTATTGAGCAATTGCTATGTCCCAGGACCATTAGGGGCTGAGCCACAGAGATAATGACATAAGATGCTTGCCTTGAAGGGGGCTCTTCATGCTGCTACCTGGCAACTACTAGCCTAGAAGTTCTCCCCTATTAGCCACGAATTCCAGGTCCCCTGAAAATGCTGACAGTGGGACATCTCAGCCCCAGAGCCCTGGGCCTCTTGAATGTCCTCGAGTGCTAAGCACCACACAGGGTCAGGGTGGACAACCATCCCATCAGAGGGATCCAGTGGGACACACTCCGGCTTTGAAGCAAGACAGCTCTGGGGTCAAATTCCCATTTCAACCCGTGCTGCCTGTGAGCTGTTAGGCAAGCTACCAATTTCTCTGCACTTTAGGGTTTTTAGAATCTGTTAAGTGGGCGTAATAATAGTCACTTCAGAGGGTTACTGTGAGGGATAAATGAGCTAATAGAGGCCAGGCGTGGTGGCTCACGCCTGTAATCCCAGCACTTTAGGAGGCCAAGGCAGGTGGATCACTTGAGGTCAGGAGTTCGAGAACAGCCTGAACAACATGGTAAAACTCCATCTCTAAAAAAATGCAAAAATTAGCCAGGTGTGGTGGCACATGCCTGTAATCCCAACTACTCGGGAGACTGCGGCAGAAGAATTGCTTGAACCCAGGAGGGGAAGTTTGCAGTGAGCCAAGATCGCACCACTATATTCCAGCCTGGGCAATAGAGCGAGCTGTCTCCAGGAAAAAAAAAAAAAAAAAAAAAAAGAAGCACTAATATATGCAAAGCTCTTAGTCCAGGATCTGGAACGTGGTCATCAACCAAAAAATGTTAGTGCTTCCCTGACCTCCAGTTTAGCTCCTGTCTGATGCAGCAGTTTATTCCTGAGTGCCTGACCACAGACTTTTTTTTTTCTTTTTTCTTTTTTTTTAAACATCGGAATAACTCAGGGATCCTTTGAGAAGTATAGAGGCCCAGGCCCCTACCATGCCCCAGGGTTCCCATTCAATAAGTGGGGATGGAGCCTGAGCATCTCTATGGTTTTAAAGTTCCCTCTGTGGGTGTGATCGATGACAATGCAAAAATGATCATTCTGGCTGGGTACGGTGGGTGGCTCATGTCTGCAATTCCAGCAATTTGAGATGCCAAGGTGGGAGGACTGCTTGAGCCCATGGGGTCTGAGACCAGCCTGGGCAACATAGTAAGACATCATCTTTATAAAAAAATATATAAAAATTAGCCTGGCTTGGTGGCAGGTGCCTGTGTTCCCAGCTACTCAGGGGTCTGAGATGGGAGGATCACTCAGGAGGTTGAGGCTGCAGTGAGTCAAGATTGTGGCTCTGCACTCCAGCCTGGGCAACATAGGGAGACGGTATCTCCAAAAAAACCCCAAAAAAAACAAAAGCAAAAACAAAACAAAAAATCACTCTAAGGAACCCAAGCAGCAGCCCATTAATCACTACTGCTCATTCACTTAGTGAGGTCCAACTGACCTAGAACTAATTAGAGTGAAAGGGAACTTTCTGCTCATGCTGCGGTTAGACCTGGGAAGTGGCAATGACATGCCTGAAGTCACAAGGGTGCCTGGTGAGAGCCCAGATTCAGAGTCATGGGATTTGATTCCTACCAGGCCTCTCCTGCATGGAATGAGTGAGACCTAATGCTTGGGGCCCCCAGGTGAGGGATGGTGATGACCCCTAAGGCCAGGCAGGAGCCAGATGGCACAGGATAGGTATGAGGGTACCAAGAACTGCCCTACAGAACCAGGCTGCATGGCCAGACCAGAAGAGAGATAGGGTTCAAACATCTCCCCCACCCCTGACAGGTCTTCACCTTTGACATCTTTGGCTTCCATAGAGTTCCTTCCTAGAAACCTCTCCTTCCAGTCACTGGACAACAGCTTCTCGATGGCTGGCACCACTGGAAGACAGCAAAGGGGTGAGGAATAACCGTCTTAACACCTTCCTGCCTCAGGCCTCTGCTTCTAACTAGGGCAGACATCCTACCTTCTTTCAAATTTCGGTTGAAGTCCAGCTTCTCCTGGCTTCCAGAGGCAGCCTCCGACGCTCCTGGTCTCTTGGGTTCCGGGGACCCATTACCCTCTGGAGAGCTACAGTCCTGCAAGACATACTGAATTGTCACCATCACCCCCAGGAGAAGGGGACAGGCTGCAGGGAGGGCTGGGAACCCCAAAGATGTGTACCCTGAGGGATCCCAGCCCTATCCAGGTCCTACTTCTCCACTCAGGAGGCCCCTTTGACCTCTACCTGCCCAAGCTTTGTTCAGGAAAAGAACAGAAGATTTCAAAACAAAAGACCTGGGTTTGTCTAGGCTCAGTGACTCACACGATGCTTGATCCCACACAAGTCCCTGAACTGCTCTGAACCTGACTTCCCTCTTTTGAAAATGGAAATATTAATACCTCCTCTGTCACAGGATTGTTGCTGGGATCAAGGGAGTTAATGCATGTGAATGAGGTTTGCCATTGCAATCAGGGGCCAAAAGTCACCTACTAATTATTACTCCCTTGAACACACCCACTACACCAGCAGGGCTGCAACGGGGAGCAGGTAAGGGCTGGCAAAAGTTACTCAAACTCCCCACTGCCTGCCTCACTCCTCTCATCAAAGTCCTCCCCATTCTTTAAGGCCTAGCTTGAGGCTCTACTTCTCCAGGAAGTCTTCCTTGATCACCAGTGCCCCCACCCTCCAACCCCCTCCTCCAGGCTGGATTCTTTCTTAGAGCCCATAACTCTCCTCATTTTCACTTATTTGGATTTTAATTATATGTTACCTTTTTACATCTCCTATATGAAATCAGAATTTGTAGGAGCTGCAAGAATCCTTATTAATCATTAATCATGTAGCTCAATTCTCTTGTTTTAAGGGTGAAGAACCGTATCATCTTTAACAGTGACCTAATTCTTGCTTGGGTAATTAGGTTGATTTTCCCAAACCACCTGAAAAAGCTGGTAGATGACTTTTAAGCCAAACTTTAGCATGTGTGTTCTATCTCCCCATCTAGTCCTCGGAAACAAGGACTGGGTCACACATAGGTGAACAGTCACTATCAAGTGAGTGAGTGAGTGAGTGCAGGCGTGAATCCAGATCCTGCTCTGATAGGTGACCCTGCTTCCAGCCTCAGACTGAACTTGGCAGTGCCTCCCTGCTTCCCTACACGGCGTCTTACCCCTATGATCACCATTTCTGCCTGTATCTGCTGCCATCTAGGGGAGTGGGTGGGCCTGGCCAGTCTAGCAGAGATCCCAGGTACAGCGCATGGGTGTGAGGATGAAGGCAGGGAGGGAACACTGACCCAGGAGCCCCTGAAAACCTGGGCTGGAGCTTGGGGGTCAGCACTATCCTGAGAGGCCCGGGCTGGGTCTCCAGGCTGAGGTTCAGCGGCAGTGGCTGAGCCCTGGGGGGCCTCATGGCAAGGCTCTTTCTTCTCCTCTGACTTGATGGTGCAGTTCACCATGGTGCCAACGCCATCCAGGGCCAGCTGGGCAGAGATGGGGCTCCTCATGGACATCCTGGGGGAGGGACAGAGTGAGCTGAGGTGAGTCCCCGGTCATAAACTTCCGCCCAGAGGCAGTGATCCTGTTTGCTCCCCTGACCCCACCCAAGTGCCTCCTGGTGCCCGTCACACGGGCACACTCACAGAAAGGGCAAGCCTACTTATGAACCCACAGAAAAAAATCAGCAAAGGCTCTTGTATCCTTCATGCGTTTTGTTTTCGCTTTTAAACAAAAAGTTCTAGAGAAAAGTGGGCCCACGCTTCCGCACGCGCTGCCTGTGTAATGCTGGGACTACAGGACTAGTGGACTGACCAGCCCAACTAACGAGGCCAGATACTGACTGGCTGTCTCTAAGCCCAACAGAGTTGGGAAAAGAGAGAGAGAGATAGAAAGAGAAAGAGAGAGAGAGAGAGAGAGACTGCGCATCTGTCTGTGTGTGTTTGTATGTATATAAATGCTTTCCCGGCCCCACTCCCAAGACGGAGTCTCACCCAGTCTGGAGTGCAGGGGTACGACCTCGGCTTACTGCAACCTCTGCCTCCTGGGTTCAAGTGATTCTCCTGCCTCAGCCTCCCGAGTGGCTGGAATTACCACGCACCACCACCCCCAACTAATATTTGTGTTTTTAGTAGATATGGGGTTTTGCCATGTTGGCCAAGCTGGTCTCCAACTTCTGACCTCAGGTGATCTGCCCACTTCGGCCTCCCAAAGTGCTGGAATTACAGGCGTAAGCCACCACGCTCAGCCTACAAATGCATTTTTATAATTAGTTTACCAAAACTTAAAAGTCAAAAGATAGCACATAAAATCTAAATTTGAACTTCTAGCTCAATTGTCGTTGTGGCAAATATTGGCTGGAATTGAGTAATGGGTATTTCTTATGGACAGGCCAGTCTACCTTAGCCTCTACGGTCCTATTACTCCCCAAGAAGGAAACCAAGTATTAACTATATAAGACATATAGTCTTCTATATATAAGACATATAGTCTTCTTCTTACAGTGGAGACAAGGTAAAAGTAAATGATTTCTTACTTCATGCATCTATCAAAAGGGGGAAAATAGCCAGGTATGGTAGTTCATGCCTGTAATCCCAGTTACTCAAGAGGCTGAGGAAGGGGCATCACTTGAGGTCAGGTGTTTGAAGACAGTCTGGACAACCTAGTGAGATTCCTATCTCTTTAAATAAAATAAAAAGGGGCGGGGGTGGACGGGGGGAATAACAGACTGAGATGATTGGCTTTACGAAAAGTATTTTCCAATATCTAGCTAGAATCTCTCATTTAGAGCATGGCCACCATAGGCATCTGAGTTTGTAGTTCCTAGTTTAAGCAGCTGGTATACCTAGCAGACCCTCTTGAGATTCTGCACCTGCTGTTCCTTTCCTGTCACATCACGGCCTGGGACATCTGAGGAGCTGAGCAATCGTAGCATCTCAGGGAGTGGTTTCCAGGGGTCATGCCAGGCTTGGGCAGAGCAGCAGATGCCTATCCTCCAAAGTCACTGGGGCACGCATCCAGAGATGCGCTCTGGATTCTAGTGGGAACACACAGCAGATTCCAGCTACGCGTGGGTCCTGCCTCAGCTACTGACTAGCCCAGTGACCTAAGGCAAGTTGCTTAGCTGCTCTGTACTTCAAGTTTCCTCACCTGTAAAATGAGCATAGTAAGAGTCCCTACTCTACAGGGCGGCCGTGAGAACTAGGAGTTGATATTTGTATGGTACTTAGAACAGTTCGTGGCACCAGTAAGCACTGATCTGGTGTTTCGTTGTTTTCTTGTGTATTACATTTCCAAATACCATCACATGATCTGGTGTTTGTTAAACCACTACTAGTTGGAATGCAGTATAAGGACCAGCAGCTTCAGTATGCCTTGGGGGCTTGAGAGGCAAAGTCATGGGTCCTGCCCACAAATCAGAATCTCTGGGAATTAGGCCCTCCAGGTGATTTTGATATGCACGAGTTAGAAAAACACTGTTAAATAATTTTTTCATTTTTTTTTTTTTTTGCATGGTGATTAGATGTTTAGGGGAGGTATGTAAGGCTAAAATCAGATATAGTAAAAATATCCCTACAGTAAAAAATTCCTTAAACATCCCAGGCGCAGTACGGTATTTACATATTGCATCAACTATGTATGGATGCATTTGGATAGATTGCATCAACTCTGTAAAATGTTTGTTATGTATTATGAAACATGTATTGTATATAATACAGTACATGTAGAGTATTTTAAATAAGTAAATATTATAATTGAATAAAATATATACAATCAGTCCTCTGTATCATAGGTTCACATCCATGGACTCAACCAACCTCAGATCGAAAATATTTAAAAAAGAAATTTCATCTGTACTGAACATGTAGACTTGTCATTATTCCCTAGACAATACAATGCAAAAACTATTTACATATGATTTACATTATATTAGGTATTATAAATAATCTAGAGGCACAGGGGCTCATGCCTGTAATCTCAACACTTCGAGAGGCTGAGGTGGGAAGACTGCTTGAGGCCAGGAGTATTGTATTTTTTTTGTAGAGACAGGGTCTTGCTATGCTGCCCATGAGCCTGAGCAACATGGCAAGACCCTGTCTCTACAAAAGAATATGAAATTTAGCTGGGCATGGTGGCATGCGCCTGTAGTCCTAGCTACTCAGGAGGCTGAGGCTGGAGGATTCACTTGAGGCCAGCAGTTTGAAGCTGCCAAGATTAAGCCACCGTACTCCACTCAGGGTGACAGAGCAAGACCCTATCTCAAAAATAATAACAACTGGCTGGACGTGTTGGTTCATGCCTGTAATTCCAGCACTTTGGGAGGCCGAGGTGGGTGGAGCACCTGAAGTCGGGAGCTCAAGACCAGCCTGACCAACATGGAGAAACTCCGTCTCTACTAAAAATACGAAATTAGCCGGGCATGGTGGTGCATGCCTGTAATCCCAGCTACTCGGGAGGCTGAGGCAGAAGTATTGCTTGAACCTGGGAGGCGGAGGTTGTGGTGAGCAGAGGTGGCACCATTGCACTCCAGCCTGGGCAACAAGAGTGAAACTCTTGTCTCAAAAATAATAATAATGATAATAATAATAACAATAAATAAAAATAAGGTATACGGAAGGATGTGCATAAGTTATATGCAAATACTATGCCATTCTATATCAGGGACTTGAACATCAGCACAATTTGGTACCTTTGGAGGTCCTGGAACCAACCATTTCAGATACAGTGGGATGACTATACAGTCCTACATCACTTAATAGCATAAACACGTTCTGAGAAATGCATCACCAGGCAATTTCTTTGTTATTCAAACCTCACAGAGTAAGTTTACACAAACCTAGATGGTACAGCCTACTCCACACCTCGGCCAGATGGTATAGCCTATTGCTCCCAGGCTACAAACCTGTACAGCATGTTACTGTACTGAATACTGTAGGCAATTGTAATGCAATGGTTAAATATTTGTGTATCCAAACATCCAAATATAGAAAAGCTACAGCAAAAATACAGTAGTAGAATCTTGCAGGACCACCGTCCTACATGTGTTTGGTCGTTGACAGAGACGTTGGTGGGAAGGCAGCGCATGAGTGCATGTGTATTTGATTTGATTTCACCTTGCCGATCAGATCAGACTCTCCTGCTCACCCACTTTCAAAGTGTAGGGTTCCCCAGGGGCTGGGTCCCAGGACAGGGCACTGCAGAGAGGGGCCTCCCTGACCATAAGAAGAAAGGCCCCATCCCACCTAGATGCAGAGTAGAGAAGAGACCCCAGCCCAGCTCGCCCTGGGGTCCCCTCCTGCAGCCCAGGGGCCTGGAGAGCGTCCAGGAAGCAGGCGGCTCAGCCCATCCGGGCACCGGGAGGGGCTCAGAGCCAGGCCGAGAGCAGGGGGGTGAGAAGTGGGAGTGGGCGCAGTCGGGGAGGGGGTTTTATCCTGAAGCCGAAGGCAGCAATTACATAACAAACAAACCCTGGGCTCAAGCTGTGAATTAATCAAACCGCTGAAAATAAAACCTTCCTCTCAGGAACTTCAGACAAAAGAAATGAAAACAACCAGGCTGGCTGGAAAATAAAAGGCAGCAGCACTGAATGGGGGACAAAAGGAAGCCAGACAATAGGGTGTTGGACAAAAGCAATAAAGCCAAAGGAAGTGTGACAGGCGCACAATGCGGGCCTGTGGGCCTCTGATCCGTTGGCTCTGCACCACCTCACTCACACCCACCGCGGGCACAGGCCGGCCACTGGGTCCCTCCTCACTCCAGACTTGGGTCCTAAGGGTCTCTCCTTCATTCTGTCCCAACTTCAGGGGCTTCCAGCTCCTACCTCAAAGCCTTCCTGCTGCAGCCCAGAAATCCCAGCAGCAGCCGCAGCCTCCGGGAGCATGGTCAGATGAGCAGGACACAAAAGTCCAAGGTCTCCCCAGTTGGGGATGGTGAACAACCATCCATCCCTGGAGCTGATGGTGGAGGCAAAGGAGGCCATCATCTGTCCTAATTAACCCTAGGACTGCGCGGCCCAAGATTGCAGCCACTTGCCACATGTGGCTACTTAGCACTTATAATGCAGCCAGTCCCAACGGAAATGTGCTGTAAGCATCAAACCCACCCCAGGTTTCGAAGGCTTAGTACACAGAATAGAATGTAACATAGCTCATTAATAATGGTTACTGATTACAAGTTGAAATTCTTTTTGGATAAGTTGGGTTAGATAAAATATATCACTAAAATTCATTTCACCTATTTCTTTTTATACTTTTTAATGTAGCTACTAGCAAATATTACACATGCAGTTCCCATTATATTTCTGTTGGACAGTGCTACACTAGGACACCTCCTCCCTTTGAGCTTTTACACACACTTAGCCTAAACGGTCCCTCCAGCCAGGCACCATGGATCACCCTTATATTAAGGAGCCTGTCTCCTGGCCCTCTCAGCGGCCTACCCTGGCCTCCAGCACAAAGACAATGGCTCCTGGTGACCAGCCAAGCCAGCTTAGAGATGTCAGTCTGTTCACTAGGGGTTGGTGCCCACCAGATAACCCTGCCCAGACAAGGGCCCTTCCATCCTCACAGGTGTCTGGCTCAATGGCAGATGCTGGGCACTGGCCTTTAGTTGGTATCCTCTGGGCCCACTTGTCTGTGAAAAGGCAACAGCCCAGGCGCAGTGCCACCCTGCCCCCACTGGAGAGCATCTCTGGGTCTCACCTTTGGGGGAGAGGGTCCCTGGGTGCCTCTTTCACCTCCCTCTCCCCCTCCCCAAGCACAGGTCTTCTTGAGAAGAGCAGCTCCTTTCCCTGCCCTGTCTGGTCTTAAGGGAACCAAGCCCCAGCCTGCCATGGCCCAGAGAGACGCAGGTGTCTCTGTGAAGAGCATCAGTGCCAGGCTCCAGACCCTAACCATCCCAGAGAGGGGAGTGACGGTCCCATGATCAACTAGATAAGGGAGGAAAGGGAGCGAGATGGAAAGAGAGGGGTCGTTATGTGGTCACTGCTCTGTCACTCTGCAGCTGGGGGTCTCTGCACAGTCTGTTTCACCCCTGCAAGCTGTGTCTATAAAACAAGGGTGCTGGAGGGAGTCAGGGTGACAACTTGGAAGACCCACAGGGTTTGAATCCAACAACCTGGGTTTAAATTCCTGCCCTGCCACAGGCTAACATGTGTGAACCTAGTCAAGTTAATTAACCTCCCTTAGCCTGTCTCCTCATCCTTACAATGAGCACAATAACCCATATCTCACTGGTGTCCATGAAGATTAAATAATACAGGGTGAATATCTATCTATAAGTTGTGTGCAGTCCAAGATGCTCTGAGAGTCAAGTGATTGAGAGAAAAGACTCTAGAGTCAGACAGACTTGGGTACCTTTGAATCCCAACTCTGACCAATCATTGCTGTGCAACCTTGGGCAAGTAACTTAACTTCTCTGTGCCCATTTCCTCCTCAGTAAAATGGGAATAAGAAACTCAACATGGAGAGATGAATCTTCTGTTGACAACACCAGACCCTATCAGAGTACCTATTTTACATTCTCATGGCATTTTGAACTTGACCTTAAAAGTATTTGTCACAGTTGGTAATGATACCTTTACACACTTTATTTTGGAGTTGCCGGGCGCGGTGGCTCACAGCTGTAATCCCAGCACTTTGGGAAGCCGAGGCAGGCAGATCATCTGAGGTCAGGAGTTTGAGATCAGCTTGACCAACATGGTGGAACCCTGACTCTAGTAAAAACACAAAATTAGCCAGGTGTGTAATCCCAGGTACTTGGGAGGCTGAGGCAGGAGAATCACTTGAACCTGTGAAGCAGAAGTTGCAGTCAGTTGAGATCATGACACTGCACTCCAGCCTGGGCAACAACAGCGGAAACTCCGTCTCAAAAAAAAAAAAAAAAATTATTTTGGATTCACCCAGCAGCCAAAAATGTACCTGTTTCTGCTCATCATTGTAGCTCCAGAGCCTAGCACAGTGCCTGAAACACAGTAGGTGCTCAATAAATATTCTTAGAATGACAAGAGAGTGACAAAGAGTTCAGCAGCACAGCACAAAGCAGGTCTGGATGCTTAACAGGTGATGGATACTGTTAGGACTATTAGACAGCTCCTGCTCTCTCAGGCTTTTCTCCCACACCCAATTATCCTCTGCTGTCTCTTCCTTGGGTCTAAGTTCTTCCTGTGAGTTACCTAAATACCCCAAGCAGCAAAGCGAGTCCATTTCCTTTTCTTTTTACCTTGGGTCAGATAAGAAACATTTTCCATACTTTTTAGATTTAAAGACCCCGTTGGAGTCCGCCCTTAAGACTTTCCAGAAACTAAAATAATCCCTCAAGTTCCTTTACTCCTTTGTTACACAGCATGCTCCTTGCTTCAGTGATTTTCCATGTGGCTCCGCAGGAGGTTTTAAGGTCAGTAACCTCAAACTCCGCTGTCCCAAAATGCCCAGAAGCCAGAGAACCCTGGGTCCACAGGATGCAGGCATTACTGGGCTCCCTCAGTTTCCACCCTAGTCTGATGCCTTGTGGTGAGAGACCACAAGTCCACAGGGTAGCCCATCAGCCCCTCGCTCAGATGGAAGTGCTCCTGTGTGCCCGGTTTCCTCTCTTGCCCAATCTTAACACATTTTACAAACAGAGAAACTGAGGTCAGGAGATGTCAAGTTCACACAGCTTTTTGGGCAGCACTGCTTCAAGACTATATAGAATGGCCAGGCGCGATGGCTCATACCTGTAATCCCAGCACTTTGGGAGGCCGAGGCGGGTGGATCACCTGAGTTCGGGAGTTCAAGACCAGCCTGGCCAACACGGTAAAACCCCATCTCCACCAAAAATACAAAAATTAGCCAGGCATGGTGGTGCACGCCTGTAATCCCAGCTACTCAGGAGGCTGCGGCAGGAGAATAGCTCAAACCCAGGAGGTAGAGGTTGCAGTGAGCCGAGATCGCACTGCTGCACTCCAGCCTGGGTGACTGAGTGAGACTCTGTCTCAAAAACAAACAAACAAACAAAAAAAGACTGTATAGAGTCAGAGGCCGTCAGCCAGCTGGGGCGCTGAGCAGCATCTCCGCTCTGCCCTCCCTTCCTTCTCAGGAACCCACCTCACAATCCCTCTTCTGTTCTTCTTCCTCCTTGGTCTTATCTCACCAAAGCGAGCATCCTTAAGAAGTGAAGACCCCTAAGGAGAAGGCTCCAGCCATCTTCACCCTTGACACGCAGAGCCTTGAGTCTCAGCTGGTGCCTGCCAGGCCCTGGGGCCCCCAAATCCAG
This sequence comes from Rhinopithecus bieti, assembly GCF_001698545.2. Taxonomy (NCBI): domain Eukaryota; kingdom Metazoa; phylum Chordata; class Mammalia; order Primates; family Cercopithecidae; genus Rhinopithecus; species Rhinopithecus bieti. Next base: position 3,539,647 of record NW_016807278.1, read on the forward strand.
CACCTGGGACAAGGTATAGAGAGGCACCTGCCTCCAAGGAGGGACAGTGGCTCAAAGCATGGCCCTTATATGACAAAGCCCGCTGTAGGTGCCGATCCTCTTCCTTTCTCCTCCCCACAACCAGCCCCGTCACGGCCCCTCTGACCCCCACCAACCCACAGGTGCACACACACCTAGCCCCTTTCTGCCCTAAACAAATCACCAGCCACTTCCTCTTCTAACTACTCAACCACCGACCCTGTTGGATTGGAATCAAAGGAGTTTTTACTGTCAGCCCTTCCTCCCTCCACAACGACAGTCTTCCCCCCACAAAAAATATCTAGATGAAGATAAAGATAAATTCCAGTCATGGTAGCATGACGGGTGACTCAGACGCTGGGCTACAGGAAGCCTGAACAGACAGGCAGACCCTCTGCGAGGGCCAATGGCTACATTTCCCCGCTGGGCACACACTAAGCCCCCTCCACTGCTAGCTCCCACTCCCAAGCTTGCCCTGAGTGGGTGGTGCCAAGGGGCATCACCAGGGAAAGAAATCCATGCAGCAGGAGTGGGGCAGGGCTTGAGTCCCAGGGGAATGCCACTTCCTCTGAAAGCCTCCAGAGAGCTGAGAACCTCAGGCTGCCCTAAACAATAGCCCAAGGCGTGGGTGCCCAAAACAGTGCCCCGGTGCCACATCCTGCCATTCTTCTCACAGACCACACCCTGCCACCCTTCCTGGCTACACCCGATCCTATCTCTAATGTTTACTCAGAGCTGGGAGCTGGACTGGCTGCAGGCTTGGGACAAAGCTTTCCTAAGAGTCCCTCTCTCCCCTTCCAGCCTCTGGAGGCCCTGGGGGGGATCAGATCCAGGGCGCGGCCGGTCTGGTCTAGCCCAGCTCAGGGGGGCCACAGCCAACACTCCCTCGGCTGTTTCCAGGGTGGCCAGGGTGGCATTCACCTGGTAGAGCGGCCAACACCAGACAGAGACTGGGTAAACTCCCAAGCATGGGAGAAGAGGTGCTTCCCCGCAGCGCCTCAGGGACAGAATCACAGTCCAGCCTGAGCTTCTGTGGCTGCCGTGACTCAGCTGACCCTGGCCCAAGGGCACAAAGGAAAGCAGTGGCCAGGGAGACACTGTAGCTGTGATGTTCCCACCTGGTCCTCGGGCCTTGGAGGCACCTGAGTCTTCTCCCAACCCAGTGAGTGGGTCAATAAAGAGACAGATGGGACCGCTTGAAAGCGCCGCTGGGGCTCCCAGTGTGATGTGGGCCTCCAGAAGGCCCAAACTGAAAAGGGGTCAACAGTGTCTCCAGGAGGCCATTCTCTGGAGGCCTTCCTGCCTCTAGGACCCAAGCCTGTCTCCGGGTTCTCCTGCACCCCAACGGTGCTAGAAGGCAGGGGCAGGCCTCATCCTTGTCTCCCAATGGCAAGGCCAAGCCTGTGTCCTGGACAGGTGAGCACCTCTGGCTTCCTGCAGGGACAGTGCTCATCCTAGGGCCAGGAGATGCAGAAATTGTGCAGCTGAGGCTGACTGGCCATGTCAAAGGCCCCTTGGGGGATAGCCCTGAATATTGACCAAAGGAATGGGAGGCAAAAAGCCAAAAAGCAAGCATGCAGTGGTACAGCACTTACTTGGCTGCAAACACTAAGTGAAAGGCTCTTCATTTACATCCCTGCTTAATCCTCACAAGAACACTACAAAGACTAAGGCTCAGGGGGCTGCAACGTCGTACTCAGGGCCCAGTAGAAGTAGCATTTGAACTCAGGCCTCACTGATGTCTAAATCCACATCCTTTCATTTATCTGCTGATGCCCTGGCCACTCTCCTCAGCGTGAAATAACAGGCTCTGGTCCAGCAAAGGTAGAATGGCCACTGTCTTCACCTCTTATAGGATTGCAGTTGTTTTTGACTTGAGTCATGGCCAAGGAAAACCGAGTCAAAAGAAACTCAGGCAGCTCTGGCAACTTAGGGAAAAGACTTCACCTCTCAAAACTTCCATTTCTTCATGTGTAAAAGAGAGATTCCAGGAACTATTTTGTGAGTAAGAGATAAGGTATAATTATAGAATCTGGTACAGAATATATGTTCAGGGAAGGAGGTAAAGAGAAAGAGCCCTAAAGGAGGAAGGAGTCCCTCTCCCTCCCTACCCCCAAGGGCAAGGGGGAGAAGGACTGGCACCCTATTCTCCTCCCCAGCCAGCCCACCTCTTCTGGAGGCAGGTGGGTGGGTGTGATGACCCAGCATTGCTGGGAAGCATCCTGGTGTGGCTAATGGAAAAAGGACTTTATCACATGGACCTGTGTCTGAAGACTGGCTCTGTTACATACCACTAGATGTGTGACCATGAGGAAGTTTCAGTTTCTCTATCTCTAAAATGGAACAAATAATACCTACCCCATAGAGGTAGAGAAGACTGAATATGACGGTGTTTGTGAAAATCAAAAAAATGTTTGCTCCCTGACCCACCCGCCACCCCCTTCCCCAACATGGTCAAACAAGCAGAAGATGTGCACCTGCAGAACACCAGGGCCCGCCACCCTCTTCCTCCTCCATCTGCTCCATGTAGGTCTCCCTCCCTAGCCTAGGTTATCAGTTTTCTGAATGCCCTGTTGATGTCCCCAACCACCCTGGAAGCCCCAGCAGGTGCCCCACAGTGCAAACAGGCGGAAAGGCTACAAATCTGCCAAGGAAGCCCCACATTCGCAGTGCCACCGCTTATCTGGCCAAGCCACGGTGCCTTCCCTTCCTCGACTGATGACACAAAAGCTCTGCAGAACTCATGAGCTCCCTCATTTCCTCTGGAGCCCACGAGGGTGAAGTGCTATTCCATTAACCCTTGCAGCCTTCTGCCAACCCCGGAGGGAGAGGAAGGTGGGGACTACAGGGATGACCACAGACAGGGGAAAGGACAGGCACAACCCGTCTGCAAACAGCCGTGTTTACCTGCCAGGCTGATGAAATCTCACCTTTGCCAAACACTCCTTCTCCCGGTACTGGGGTAGGCTGGGCAGCATTGGCTTCTGCTTGGTGACAAATCTAAGCCATGTAGACTAAGCCCTCACAGTACGTGGTGAAATGAGGCTCTGAGAGACACGCAGAATTGGTTCAAACCCAGTATCCCTCTTAACTAGCCAACTAGTTTAACTCTCTCAGCCTCACCATGTCGCCCAGGCTGGTCCTGAACTCCTGGGCTCAAATGACGCTCCTGCCTTTATTTATAACTGGGACAAATAGTAATATATACTCACTAGTGAGGTTTCAAAGAGTAAACAAGACAACACAGGCAAAGCCCAGTGCCTGGCACACAGCCGTGCTGAACAACTGTAATGGACATTTTACCATTGTCATCTAGATTAGGAGGTGAAGGGTGGAAAAGTGGGAAGCCACTGGGTTCTAAGTACCAGTGGCTTCTAAGTGGTTCTAAGTCTCAAGTGAATCATCTGAAGTAGATCATATTATCATCTCTACTTTATAGATGAAAACTTGAGATGCTTGAGACTTAGAACCACTAGAAGCCACTG